>NW_027266266.1:12932232-13274732 GCF_022045235.1 Haliotis cracherodii | reverse complement strand
TTCTGACATGTAATGTTGCTGGTTCTGATGTGTAATGTTGCTGGCTCTGACGTGTAATGTTGCTAGTTCTGACATGTGATGTTGCTTGCTCTGACGTGTAATGTTGCTGGTTCTGACGTGTAATGTTGTTGATTCTGACGTGTAATATTGCTGGCTCTGACGTGTAATGTTGCTGACTCTGACGTGTAATGTTGCTGGTTCTGACATGTAATGTTGCTTGTTCTGACGTGCATTGTTGCTGACTCTGATATGTAATGTTGCTGGTTCTGACGTGTAATGTTGCTAGTTCTGACATGTAATGTTGCTGATTCTGACGTGTAATGTTGCTGACTCTGACATGTAATGTTGCTGGCTCTGACGTGTAATGTTGCTGGTTCTGACGGGCATTGTTGCTGGCTCTGACGTGTTATGTTGCTGGTGGTGTGGCCAAGCTCTACATTGAAACCAGGTTTATATCTCAATTCGACCATGATAGCAAATACACCGAGTGAAGCGGTATTGACAAGAAAATGTTACCAGGAACCAACTCTAACCCGGAATTGTTATTGCCTTTTTAACGTGGTTTAGTCCCGCATCTTATCATTATTATGCCCCGTTAGAATTAGAACGTTTACAGACATATAACCAGAGTATTACTGCTGTGTGCGGTGTTAAACAAGAAACAAATTCTAAGCAGTATAATATGTCTTTCTACCAAGATAAAGCTTTCAAAAAGTTTTAGGGTAGACATGCAGAGGACATTTCCAAATTCGGAGCATCAGTGACAAAAATGATCATGATGTCCGATGCAATTCCCTATTTTGACTTGTACCATGTGTTCCCGTGTTTTTTCAGATTAACAGTGGGCGGTGGGGTAGCCTAGTGGTTAAGGCGTTCGCTCGTCACGCCGAAGATCCGGGTTCGATTCCCCACATGGGTAGAATGTGTGAAGCCCATTTCTGGTGTCCTCCGTCGTGATATTGATGGATTATTGTTAAAAGCGGCATAAAACTATACTCACTCACTCACTCACTCACTCACTCACTCACTCACTCACTCACTCACTCAGGTGAACAATTGGCTTTCCTCTGCATGTGTGTGTGACGGGTGCCAACGGTGAGGCAGGATACGCTCACCTTTTCGCGAACACTGGTATCATTATTATTTGATAGTGACTGATACCACATGCTCATGATATAGTCCGAATCGTACAATCGACTCTGCTTTATACAGATAATTCTATTGGACATGGAAAGGATTTTGTCGTTTTATTAGCATAACACTGTAAAGATCTTTCACAATCATTTAATGCTCATCACTTTCACCTATCATGGTGCTCTACAGGTTAGTCTCTTCAGTTGGTCAGATGAGGAAGCTGCAAAACTGTTGGATGAGCCATGAAAAAACGCCTGACAGCCCGTCATACAAGTTCTCTGAACAATACCACTTTTTGTTTCGTTTTCCTGGATCCATTTGGTTCTTAACAATGAATGGAGAAACTGCCTGTTTAGGTCTTTGTGTCCTGATCATGATTTGTCTGTCCCTGACTCATCAAGCGATCCTTCGTCGTCAGTTTGCTCAGCTGCATACAATGGATATTCCTGGTCACGATTTGTCTGTCCCTGACTCGTCAAGCGATCCTTCGTCGTCAGTTTGCTCAGCTGCATACAATGGATATTCCTGGTCACGATTTGTCTGTCCCTGACTCATCAAGCGATCCTTCGTCGTCAGATTGCTCAGCTGCATACAATGGATATTCCTGGTCACGATTTGTCTGTCCCTGACTCATCAAGCGATCCTTCGTCGTCAGTTTGCTCAGCTGCATACAATGGATATTCATTTTACATTATACAGACCTGTACACAATGCGTCAGTTGAATTTCAGCTCACATGTTGCAATATTTTAGGCGGGGAACGCCACGTTTTGACCTCACACAGTGTACCCATGTGTGAAATTGAATCGGAAGTCAACCCTTGACCTACTAGGCTACACTACCGACACCGTGAAGTGAAGAAAGGTAGGCTGAAGGCCTTCTCCGTCCATATAGGATTGTTTGTTTGTTTGTTTGCTGTTTAACGCTGCACTCAGCAATAGTCCAGTTATATGACGGCGGTCTGTAAATAATCGTGTCTGGACCAGACAATCCAGTGAATGACATAATGAGAATTGATCTCTGCAATTGGTATACAATTACATGCATCAACCAAGTCAGCCAGCCTGACCACCCGATCCCGTTAGTCGCCTCTTATGACAAGCATGGTCACCTTTTACAGCAAACATGGGTTGCCGAAGACCTTTAGAAGTTTAGACCTCACACATTGTACCCATGTCGGGAATCGAACCCGGGTCTTCGGCGTGACTAGCGAACGCTTTAACCACTAGGCTACCCGTCAGCCCTCTTTAATTAGGAGAAGTAATAGAGCATTAAGGGCAGCGTAAGAGGGGTAACTTTAAAAGGATGTTGAACGAATATGGGTGACGATGGGGAAGCGTTGCCAGCCAAGCGGTGTACGGAAAGAATAAAATAAAAGGGAGGGCAGTTGGCCGTCAGGACAGTTGGATTTGTACAGTAACGGTGAGGTGAGGTGGGGTGAAATTGGGATTAACGCCGTGTCCAAGATTATTGCACTTATATGTGTATGTGTGTGTGTGGCTGCTTGTACTAGTCCGGACTGATGTCGATTTATAGTGTTAGCTCACTGAGATACCATGCCGCAGTTTAACATGAATACCCCACTCAGACTCAGTATACAGACTCCGAGCCGACCAGTTCTTGTTTTAGCCCCTTAATGCCGAGCGCCAGACAGGGTAATAACAAGTACAATCTTTTAACGTCTTTTGAATGACGCGGCCGGGGATCGAACCCCGTTCTCCGGACGGACGCTCTACTTCTAGACCACGGAGGCGGTCTTGTACAGTAGTGGAATAACGAGGAGAATATAGAAGAACTAAAAATAGTGTATTATAATAAAAGCAAGAGACTGTGGGAAAATACAATTTCACTGTAGAGAGTTGCGACACTTCGCCGGCAGGTTCCCATAGCCAATCCCCACATTCCATCATCCATGCAGACCATCATGACATGACATTTTGGGTTTCCCATCACAATGAAATAGTAGCTAAAACGCGTCTAAATCCCGACTTTCTCACTCCTAGGGTGGGGCACGGGTGGCCCAGTCGTCTTAGGCGCCGCGATTCGCTGTGAGGGTTGCGTCCCTTGGGCACGCCAGACACCTATGATTGTGGGTTCCAAGCCCGGTGCGCCACGATTATGTTTCTACGTTCGTCAGCACCATACCCGTGCTCGTGGGTTTCACCGAAGTGGTAAACGTCTGAGACCTGCATCACTTCGGGCTTTCCTCCCACATTAAGCTGACACGCCGTGATAAAACTGGAATAATGTTAAAAGCGGCGTTAAACCCAACTCACTCACTCACTCACTCACTCCCAGGCTGAGAAGCCGCTGTCATTCCCTGCCGTATCCTGTCACGCTACAAAACAGCGAGAGAACGTGAAGAAAACAGAAAATGCATCAAAATAGAGTATTTTTATTATTGTTTATTATACGATGTGTTTATATACATATACACTAACACATGCTTGATAAAATATTAAAATATGCAGATACTTTGTTTATGAAAACTGACAATTAAGAATCAAAAAGCAGAATTTTGATTTTTAGATATTTGTATCAAGTGTAGTATTTACTAGAATTGTCAATACATGGATCATATTACAGTTATTTTTCTGTACCCTGTTGGACGATAACAAATTGTTTACAAATAACACTTCTGCGCTCTTATGATTTGTAAACCCGGATATTTGTAAATTTTGACAATTCACTGGGAACGGCTCCGACCTGACTGAAGAGGTTTTAACTGTATGGAACTCGGTCATTCAACAGGGCTAAAATACAGAATGAATGCAAGAACAGCAAATCAAAATATCTACACAACGAAAAGAATACAACGAGACACCTCTTTCAGGGCTGAACTGTCATATATACAAAGGCATAACTGTGTAACGCTGAGGTGAGGTGAGTTGAAATGAGATTAACGTCGCGTTCAAGATTATTGCACTTATATTGCGATGTGCATGTGTGTGTGGCTGCTTGTACTAGTCCGGACTGATGTCGATTTATAGTGCTAGCCCACTGAGATATCATGTCACAGTTTAACATGAATACCCCACTCAGGCACAGTATACTGACTCCGAGCAGACCAGTCCTTGTTTTAGCCCTTAATGCCGAGCGCCAGACAGGGTAACAAGTACCATACTTTTACATCTTTTGGTATGACGCGGCCGGGGATCAAACCCCGGACCTTCCGCTCTCCGGTCGGACGCTAGACCACGGAGGCCGTCCACGTTGGAAGATACCCCATGAATACAACATGAATACTCCACTATGTCACAGTGTACTGACTCCGAGCCGAGCAGTCCTTGTTTTAGCTCATTAATGCCGAGCGCCAGACAGGGTAACAAGTACCATACTTTTACATCTTTTGGTATGACCCGGCCGGGGATCAAACCCCGGACCTTCCGCTCTCCGGTCGGACGCTAGACCACGGAGGCCGTCCACGTTGGAAGGTACCCCATGAATACAACATGAATACTCCACTCTGACACAGTAACAATCAGATAAATGTGTTCTTTAAACTGACAACCTTCTTTTCTGTTAATTTTGTTCTTGCCTCCGCAAAATCATCTTCATCCTGTCGAAGAAGGCTTTTCTGGCATACTCTTCCTCTCCCCACATCAGGTAGGTTGTCGTCTGCAACATGGCTCTCATAGCTTTGGTCACGTGGCGCGTGTCTATCTCCTCCAGCATCACCACCACCAGGAGGCGCTGTCCATTCTCCAGCACGTGACGCTGGATGAGGTTCAGCTCAAATAGGCACCAGTCACTTATGGCAAACTCATTGGAGAGGACGATGACGATTTTTCGGCTTGTTTCAATGGCATCAATTATGTTATCCACGATTAATTTTCCAACCTCAAAGTCCCTGTCATGAACGCAGAGTTTCAGGTTTTCATAACCTTCCAGCACAGGCAACATATTCCGAATGACCCAGTGACGATCCGCTGCAGAGTAGGCCACAAATGCGTCATATTCGTATTCGCGAGTGTCCACTTCCTGACGTTGACTGTATCTGACCATATAGATGAAGTAACGGATGTGCCAACGGTAGCGATACATCACTGCCCCGACTACCAGGAACACTATCAATATGCCTCCTGCAGCTAGGGTGATGATTCGCTCATTCTGACTCAACAGACATTTATTTTCAGATAACGTCAGATTAAGGAGCCCAGTCCCCTTGAGAAAATGAGGACTTTCACATCTGTAATCCGACAGATATGATATTATCTTCTCATTTGACTTCATCCACTCAACAAACCACAACAAATTACACGTGCATGAGAATATGTTATGGCTAAAGTCCAAACTCATTGCACCCTTTATAAAATGTTCAGGAAATGAACGTTGTGTAATCACCGTAATTCTATTATTTCTCATATGTAATTTCTCTAATCTTGTAAGATTATCTAGTCGACCGTCCTCCCAAGAGGGAATTCCGTTTCCATATAGTTCAAGCTCTCTCAACTTTGTTAAACTTGATGTTATGACTCTTGGAATATAATAAAGACCTCCCCTACCTATTGTTAAATACATCAGGAAATGAAGATCTTTAAACAATTGATCAAAGTCATTTTGAGTCATTTTTTGCAGAATATTATCCTCCAAGTTCAGCGATTCCAGGGACGTGCAGCCATGAAACATTGTCAGATTGTGTTCATTAATCCAAATGTGATTTTTATGGAAGTCAATATGTTTTAAAGCCGTATTATTGAAAACAAAGCCTTCTATTTTGTCCATTGCACACCCTACGTATGCCAGTGATATCAAGTACAACTTGGGGAGTCTTGCGAACTGATTTCTCCTTAAAATACGTAGAGGACTGCCATCAAGGTATAGATGGGTCAGAGAATGCAAACAGTCGTAATGGTCACTGTTCAGATCTTCCATTTTGTTGTATTTAAAGTGAAGTCTTTTTAAATTTGGAAATTGTGATCTGGAAGAGTTTAATATGCAGAAATTTGGAAATTTCCTGAACTTATTGCCATCCAGTCTTAGCTCATATGTCCAAAGTGTGTAATTTTCTGGTAGTTTAATGTCGGAGAAATCATTCCGTCCAAGGTCTAAGTAGCTGAGATGACGGAGGACTTTCATTGCTGTATGAGGGATTTCAGAGAGCGAGTTATTCCTCATTGTGATGTTTAGATCAGGAATGTTTTGCAAGTGGTGAAAAAAGTCATCGCTGATGTGCAATCCCATAGAACTGATGTTAAGTCGTAGACTGGTGTGATTTCTCAAGCCCCAAAATGATTTCTCAAGACTTGTATTCGTCACGTTATTATCGCTTATATCTAATCCGTACAACATATCCAGACTTTGAAATGCATCACAAGATATTTGCCGAATACCGTTTCTCCTTAGACTGAGATAATACAAATTTTGATGAGTTTGAAGTGGTGTCATTATCTTCTTGGTCAATACTGGCAAGCGGTTCCCAATGAAGTACACGGATAACTTGTATTTGTGCTTCCCTGTCTTTGGAGGCGAGGGTATCTCCGTCAGATTGGTGTTAATACAATTCATTTGCATGGTTCCATTTTTGAAGACTTGGCACCTACAAGGCGGACAAGGAAGCGAGCTGACCAATCCACGTGACCCAAGGTAGAGAGCCAAAAACGCTGCCATGAGAATGTCCATGATGAGGATACTTGAGGGAGTAAACAGGCAAAACGCACTTTCGGCTGCAAAAAGAAGGAGTGAGTGAGTTGGTTTTAACACCGCTTTTAACAGTATTCCAGTTACATCACAGCGTGTCAGCTTAATGTGGGAGGAAAGCCCGAAGTGATACAGGTCTCAGATTTTTACCACTTCGGTGAAACCCACGAGCACGGGTATGGTGCTGACAAACCTAGAAACATAATCAGGGTGAACCGGGATTCGAACCCACAATCATAGGTTCTGGCGTGCCCAAGGGACGCAACTCCGCCCCATTCCCACCTTCAACAAAACTACATTGTAACTCTGTGAACATTGGGATTCCAGGATACAGCGTTAACTAAATTCCCGAAATGCTTGTGTAAATATTTAACATCAACGCCAGAGAACACTCAGTCCAGACCATCTGCCGGAACAGATTCCACTGTGCGCAAAAGGCAAAATAACGGTGACAATTCAGTGAATGGATCACTGAAAATCAGTAATGACACAGGGCGTTCGCGAAAAGGGCAAGCATGTCCTGCTCTAACGGATCATCCGCCATTTGTACAATTTGCATAAAAAGATGTGTGTGTGTTTTCTCATGACACCGCACAGCAGTACTCTTGCCATGCGACGGCGGTATGTAAACAAACCAGACATTAAAGTGATGTAAAAGTGAGTGAGTTTGATTTTACGCCGCTTTTAGCAATATTCCAGCAATATCACGGCGGGGGGACACCAGAAAAGGGCTTCACACATTGTACCCATGACGGGAATCGAACCCGGGTCTTCGGCGTGACGAGCGAACGCTTTAACCACTAGGCTACCCCACCGCCCCTTGATGTAAAAGAAACCCAGCCACACGATCACGCATTAACAAAGGAAACGTGTTGCTTATAATTGAAAACATCTAACTTCGCAACAGAATTACTTGATGTCTGTTATTAGGCTCATCACATGAGTGAGTGAACGCCAGATTCAGTAATATTCCAGCTATATGACGGTAAAAAGTTCAATAATGGAGTCTTGACTGGGAAAACCGGTGACTGAAAGTATGAGCAAGATGTCACGCCATTAGCCACTGTCAATGAGAATGACTGAATGACCCCCCACCCCACCCCACACACCCCTCCCTCTTCCTCCTCCTCCTCCCCCTCTTACTACTACTACTACTACAACTACTACTACTACTACTACTACTATCACTGATAATTTTACTTGGACTTGTACTGATATCATTACAACTTCAAATACTTTAAATAGATTAAAATCACCACGATCTATAGAGACACAAGTACTACTATTAAGTGTGTTTTTTTAAATGCCGCTTCGAATAGTATTCAGTTGTATGAGGACATCCCGAAGTAAAATCGCTCTAAAAACAGACACTGTTATCACAAACATCACTTCCTTCTTATGTCATATTGCTATGTCTTCGTGTTACTATGTTACTACCCGTACCATCACTACCAATACCCAAATACTACCCTACTTACGACTACTACCAATGACCTTTAATAATTTGATACTTACAGGGAAGACGACGATGCAACCTTTCACGAGCTTCTTTTCGTGAAGACTGGAGCAATGCGGACAAATCTAACGATTAAATGATTCATCTTTTGTCCAGAACAGGACGTTAACCCATTCGATGACTTACCTTACCAATAGTTGCTCTGTTACATTTGTGTTAGGGTTAACTAGACACGGAAACATAAAATAAGAATTCCAGATTTCTTGTTCCCTGCTATTGAAAAAAAGAGTTTGGGAATATGACCTTTGACTGAACACACAATCTCTGTACAAAATCCACCCACTCTCCCACTCACCCACCCCAACATGTAATGTTTCTGGTTCCGACGCATAATATTTCTGGTTCCGACGTGTAATGTTTCTGGTTCCGACGTGTAATGTTTCTGGTTCCGACGTGTAATATTTCTGGTTCTGACGCGTAATGTTTCTGGTTTCGACGTGTAATGTTTCTGGTTCCGACGTGTAATGTTTCTGGTTCCGACGTGTAATAATTCTGGTTCCGACGCGTAATGTTTCTGGTTCCGACGTGTAATGTTTCTGGTTCCGAAGTTTCATGTTTCTGGTTCCGAAGTTTCATGTTTCTGGTTCCGACGTGTAATAATTCTGGTTCCGAAGTTTCATGTTTCTGGTTCCGACGTGTAATATTTCTGGTTCCGACGTGTAATGTTTCTGGTTCCGACGTGTAATGTTGCTCGTTCCGACGTGTAATATTTCTGGTTCCGAAGTTTCATGTTTCTGGTTCCAACGTTTAATATTTCTGGTTCCGACGCGTAATGTTTCTGGTTCCGACGTGTAATGTTTTTGGTTCCGACGTGTAATGTTTCTGGTTCCGACGTGTAATAATTCTGGTTCCGACGTGTAATGTTTCTGGTTCCGACGTGTAATATTTCTGGTTCCGACATGTAATGTTTCTGGTTCCGACATGTAATGTTTCTGGTTCCGACGTGTAATATTTCTGGTTCCGAAGTGTCATGTTTCTGGTTCCGACGTGTAATATTTCTGGTTCCGAAGTTTCATGTTTCTGGTTCCGACGTGTAATATTTCTGGTTCCGACGCATAATGTTTCTGGTTCCGACGTGTAATGTTTCTGGTTCCGACGTGTAATGTTTCTGGTTCCGACGCGTAATGTTGCTGGTTCTGACATGTAATGTTGCTGGTTCTGCCATGTAATGTTGCTGATTTTGACGTGTAATGTTGCTGATTTGAACGTGTAATGTTGCTGGTTCTGACGTGTAATGTTGCTGATTTTGACATGTAATGTTGCTGGTTCTGATGTGTAATGTTGCTGGTTCTGATGTGAAATGTTGCTGGTTCTGTCGTGTAATGTTGCTAATTTTGAAGTGTAATGTTGCTGGAAGTGCATGTTATGTTGCTGGTTCTGATGTGTAATGTTGCATGTTCTGATGTGAAATGTGGCTGGTTCTGACGTGTAATGTTGCTGATTTTGACGTGTAATGTTGCTGGTAGTGCATGTAATGTTGCTGATTCTGACGTGCAATGTTGCTGATTCTGACGCGTAATGTTGTTGGTTCTGACATGTAATGTTGCTGGCTCTGATGTGTAATGTTTTTGGTTCCAACGTGTAATGTTTCTGGTTCCGAAGTGTAACATTTCTGGTTCCGACGTGTAATGTTTCTGGTTCCGACGTGTAATATTTCTGGTTCCGACGCGTAATGTTTCTGGTTCCGAAGTGTAATGTTCCTGGTTCTGACGTGCAATGTTGCTGGTTCTGCCATGTAATGTTGCTGATTTTGACGTGTAATGTTGCTGATTCTGACGCGTAATGTTGTTGGTTCTGACATGTAATGTTGCTGGCTCTGATGTGTAATGTTTTTGGTTCCGACGTGTAATGTTTCTGGTTCCGAAGTGTAACATTTCTGGTTCCGACGTGTAATGTTTCTGGTTCCGACGTGTAATATTTCTGGTTCCGACGCGTAATGTTTCTGGTTCCGAAGTGTAATGTTCCTGGTTCTGACGTGCAATGTTGCTGGTTCTGCCATGTAATGTTGCTGATTTTGACGTGTAATGATGCTGATTTGAACGTGTAATGTTGCTGGTTCTGACGTATAATGTTGCTGATTTTGACATGTAATGTTGCTGTTTCTGATGTGTAATGTTGCATGTTCTGATGTGAAATGTTGTTGGTTCTGACGTGTAATGTTGCTGATTTTGACGTGTAATGTTGCTGGAAGTGCATGTAATGTTGCTGGTTCTGATGTGAAATGTGGCTGGTTCTGACGTGTAATGTTGCTGATTTTGACGTGTAATGTTGCTGGTAGTGCATGTAATGTTGCTGATTCTGACGTGCAATGTTGCTGATTCTGACGCGTAATGTTGCTGGTTCTGACGTGTAATGTTGCTGGCTCTGACGTGTAATGTTGCTGGTTCTGACGTGCATTGTTGCTGGCTCTGACGTGTAATGTGACTGGTTCTGACGTGCATTGTTGCTGGTTCTGACGTGCATTGCTGCTGGTTCCGACGCTTAATGTTTCTGGTTCCGACGTGTAATGTTTCTGGTTCCGACGTGTAATATTTCTGGTTGCGACGTGTAATGTTTCTGGTTCTGACGTGTAATGTTGCTGGTTCTTACATGTAATGTTGCTGGCTCTGACGTGTAATGTTGCTGGCTTTGACGTGTAATGTTGCTGGCTCTGACGTGTGATGTTGCTGGCTCTGACATGTAATGTTGCTGATTCTGACGTGTAATGTTGCTGACGCTGACATGTAATGTTGCTGGCTCTGACGTGTAATGTTGCTGGTTCTGACGGGCATTGTTGCTGTCTCTGACGTGTTATGTTGCTGGTGGTGTGGCCAAGCCCTACATTGAAACCAGGTTTATATCTCAATTCGACCATGATAGCAAATACACCGAGTGAAGCGGTATTGACAAGAAAATGTTACCAGGAACCAACTCTAACCCGGAATTGTTATTGCCTTTTTAAGGTGGTTTAGTCCCGCATCTTATCATTATTATGCCCCGTTAGAATTAGAACGTTTACAGACATATAACCAGAGTATTATTGCTGTGTGCGGTGTTAAACAAGAAACAAATTCTAAGCAGTATAATTTCTCTTTCTACCAAGATAAAGCTTTCAAAAAGTTTTAGGGTAGACATGCAGAGGACATTTCCAAATTCGGAGCATCAGTGACAAAAATGATCATGATGTCCGATGCAGTTCCCTATTTTGACTTGTACCATGTGTTCCCGTGTTTTTTTCAGGTGAACAGTGGGCGGTGGGGTAGCCTAGTGGTTAAAGCGTTCGCTCGTCACGCCGAAGACCCGGGTTCGATTCCCCACATGGGTAGAATGTGTGAAGCCCATTTCTGGTGTCCTCCGTCGTGATATTGATGGATTATTGTTAAAAGCGGCGTAAAACTATACTCACTCACTCACTCACTCAGGTGAACAATTGGCTTTCCTCTGCATGTGTTTGTGACGGGTGCCACCGGTGAGGCAGGATACGCTCACCTTTTCGCGAACACTGGTATCATTATTATTTGATAGTGACTGATACCACATGCTCATGATATAGTCCGAATCGTACAATCGACTCTGCTTTATGCAGATAATTCTATTGGACATGGAAAGGATTTTGTCGTTTTATTAGCATAACACTGTAAAGATCTTTCACAATCATTTAATGCTCATCACTTTCACCTATCATGGTGCTGTACAGGTTAGTCTCTTCAGTTGGTCAGATGAGGAAGCTGCAAAACTGTTGGATGAGCCATGAAAAAACGCCTGACAGCCCGTCATACAAGTTCTCTGAACAATACCACTTTTTGTTTCGTTTTCCTGGATCCATTTGGTTCTTAACAATGAATGGAGAAACTGCCTGTTTAGGTGTTTGTGTCCTGATCATGATTTGTCTGTCCCTGACTCATCAAGCGATCCTTCGTCGTCAGTTTGCTCAGCTGCATACAATGGATATCCCTGGTCACGATTTGTCTGTCCCTGACTCATCAAGCGATCCTTCGTCGTCAGTTTGCTCAGCTGCATACAATGAATATTCCTGGTCACGATTTGTCTGTCCCTGACTCATCAAGCGATCCTTCGTCGTCAGTTTGCTCAGCTGCATACAATGGATATTCCTGGTCACGATTTGTCTGTCCCTGACTCATCAAGCGATCCTTCGTCGTCAGTTTGCTCAGCTGCATACACTGGATATTCATTTTACATTATACAGACCTGTACACAATGCGTCAGTTGAATTTCAGCTCACATGTTGCAATATTTTAGGCGGGGAACGCCACGTTTTGACCTCACACAGTGTACCCATGTGTGAAATTGAATCGGAAGTCAACCCTTGACCTACTAGGCTACACTACCGACACCGTGAAGTGAAGAAAAGTAGGCTGAAGACCTTCTCCGTCCATATAGGATTGTTTGTTTGTTTGTTTGCTGTTTAACGCTGCACTCAGCAATAGTCCAGTTATATGACGGCGGTCAGTAAATAATCGTGTCTGGACCAGACAATCCAGTGAATGACATAATGAGAATTGATCTCTGCAATTGGTATACAATTACATGCATCAACCAAGTCAACCAGCCTGACCACCCGATCCCGTTAGTCGCCTCTTATGACAAGCATGGTCACCTTTTACAGCAAACATGGGTTGCCGAAGACCTTTAGAAGTTTAGACCTCACACATTGTACCCATGTCGGGAATCGAACCCGGGTCTTCGGCGTGACTAGCGAACGCTTTAACCACTAGGCTACCCGTCAGCCCTCTTTAATTAGGAGAAGTAATAGAGCATTAAGGGCAGCGTAAGAGGGGTAACTTTAAAAGGATGTTGAACGAATATGGGTGACGATGGGGAAGCGTTGCCAGCCAAGCGGTGTACAGAAAGAATAAAATAAAAGGGAGGGCAGTTGGCCGTCAGGACAGTTGGATTTGTACAGTAACGGTGAGGTGAGGTGGGGTGAAATTGGGATTAACGCCGTGTCCAAGATTATTGCACTTATATGTGTATGTGTGTGTGTGGCTGCTTGTACTAGTCCGGACTGATGTCGATTTATAGTGTTAGCTCACTGAGATACCATGCCGCAGTTTAACATGAATACCCCACTCAGACTCAGTATACAGACTCCGAGCCGACCAGTTCTTGTTTTAGCCCCTTAATGCCGAGCGCCAGACAGGGTAATAACAAGTACAATCTTTTGACGTCTTTTTGAATGACGCGGCCGGGGATCGAACCCCGTTCTCCGGACGGACGCTCTACTTCTAGACCACGGAGGCGGTCTTGTACAGTAGTGGAATAACGAGGAGAATATAGAAGAACTAAAAATAGTGTATTATAATAAAAGCAAGAGACTGTGGGAAAATACAATTTCACTGTAGAGAGTTGCGACACTTCGTCGGCAGGTTCCCATAGCCAATCCCCACATTCCATCATCCATGCAGACCATCATGACATCATGACCATCATGACATGACATTTTGGGTTTCCCATCACAATGAAATAGTAGCTAAAACGCGTCTAAATCCCGACTTTCTCACTCCTAGGGTGGGGCACGGGTGGCCCAGTCGTCTTAGGCGCCGCGATTCGCTGTGAGGGTTGCGTCCCTTGGGCACGCCAGACACCTATGATTGTGGGTTCCAAGCCCGGTGCGCCACGATTATGTTTCTACGTTCGTCAGCACCATACCCGTGCTCGTGGGTTTCACCGAAGTGGTAAACGTCTGAGACCTGCATCACTTCGGGCTTTCCTCCCACATTAAGCTGACACGCCGTGATAAAACTGGAATAATGTTAAAAGCGGCGTTAAACCCAACTCACTCACTCACTCACTCACTCCCAGGCTGAGAAGCCGCTGTCATTCCCTGCCGTATCCTGTCACGCTACAAAACAGCGAGAGAACGTGAAGAAAACAGAAAATGCATCAAAATAGAGTATTTTTATTATTGTTTATTATACGATGTGTTTATATACATATACACTAACACATGCTTGGTACAAATATTAAAATATGCAGATACTTTGTGTATGAAAACTGACAATTAAGAATCAAAAAGCAGAATTTTGATTTTTAGATATTTGTATCAAGTGTAGTATTTACTAGAATTGTCAATACATGGATCATATTACAGTTATTTTTCTGTACCCTGTTGGACGATAACAAATTGTTTACAAATAACACTTCTGCGCTCTTATGATTTGTAAACCCGGATATTTGTAAATTTTGACAATTCACTGGGAACGGCTCCGACCTGACTGAAGAGGTTTTAACTGTATGGAACTCGGTCATTCAACAGGGCTAAAATACAGAATGAATGCAAGAACAGCAAATCAAAAAATCTACACAACGAAAAGAATACAACGAGACACCTCTTTCAGGGCTGAACTGTCATATATACAAAGGCATAACTGTGTAACGCTGAGGTGAGGTGAGTTGAAATGAGATTAACGTCTCGTTCAAGATTATTGCACTTATATTGCGATGTGCATGTGTGTGTGGCTGCTTGTACTAGTCCGGACTGATGTCGATTTATAGTGCTAGCCCACTGAGATATCATGTCACAGTTTAACATGAATACCCCACTCAGACACAGTATACTGACTCCGAGCCCAACAGTGATTGTTTTAACCCCTTAATGCCGAGCGCCAGACAGGGTAACAAGTACCATACTTTTACGTCTTTTGGTATGACGCGGCCGGGGATCAAACCCCGGACCTTCCGCTCTCCGGTCGGACGCTAGACCACGGAGGCCGTCCACGTTGGGAGATACCCCATGAATACAACATGAATACTCCACTCTGACACAGTGTACTGACTCCGAGCCGAGCAGTCCTTGTTTTAGCTCATTAATGCCGAGCGCCAGACAGGGTAAGAAGTACCATCTTTTGGTATGACGCGGCCGGGGATCAAATCCCGGACCTTCCGCTCTCCGGTCGGACGCTAGACCACGGAGGCCGTCTCCGGAATACTCCACTCTGACACAGTAACAATCAGATTATTGTGTTCTTTAAACTGACAACCTTCTTTTCTGTTAATTTTGTTCTTGCCTCCGCAATATCATCTTCATCCTGTCGAAGAAGGCTTTTCTGGCATACTCTTCCTCTCCCCACATCAGGTAGGTTGTCGTCTGCAACATGGCTCTCATAGCTTTGGTCACGTGACGTGTGTCTATCTCTTCCAGCATCACCACCACCAGGAGGCGCTGTCCATTCTCCAGCACGTGACGCTGAATGAGGTTCAGCTCAAATAGGCACCAGTCACTTATGGCAAACTCATTGGAGAGGACGATGACGATTTTTCGGCTTGTTTCAATGGCATCAACTATGTTATCCACGATTAATTTTCCAACCTCAAAGTCCCTGTCATGAACGCAGAGTTTCAGGTTTTCATTTCCTTCCAGAACAGGCAACATATTCCGAATGACCCACTGACGATCTGCTGCAGAGTAGGCCACAAACGCGTCATATTCGTATTCGCGAGTGTCCACTTCCTGACGTTGACTGTATCTGACCATATAGATGAAGTAACGGATGTGCCAACGGTAGCGATACATCACTGCCCCGACTACCAGGAACACTATCAATATGCCTCCTGCAGCTAGGGTGATGATTCGCTCATTCTGACTCAACAGACATTTATTTTCAGATAACGTCAGATTAAGGAGCCCAGTCCCCTTGAGAAAATCAGGACTTTCACATCTGTAATCCGACAGATGTGATATTATCTTCTCATTTGACTTCATCCACTCAACAAACCACAACAAATTACAAGTGCATGAGAATATGTTATGGCTAAAGTCCAAACTCATTGCACCCTTTATAAAATGTTCAGGAAATGAACGTTGTGTAATAACCGTAATTCTATTATTTCTCATATGTAATTTCTCTAATCTTGTAAGATTATCTAGTCGACCGTCCTCCCAAGAGGGAATTCCGTTTCCATATAGTTCAAGCTTTCTCAACTTTGTTAAACTTGATGTTATGACTCTTGGAATATAATAAAGACCTCCCCTACCTATTGTTAAATACATCAGGAAATGAAGATCTTTAAACAATTGATCAAAGTCATTTTGAGTCATTTTTTGCAGAATATTATCCTCCAAGTTCAGCGATTCCAGGGACGTGCAGCCATGAAACATTGTCAGATTGTGTTCATTAATCCAAATGTGATTTTTATGGAAGTCAATATGTTTTAAAGCCGTATTATTGAAAACAAAGCCTTCTATTTTGTCCATTGCACACCCTACGTATGCCAGTGATATCAAGTACAACTTGGGGAGTCTTGCGAACTGATTTCTCCTTAAAATACGTAGAGGACTGCCATCAAGGTATAGATGGGTCAGAAAATGCAAACAGTCATAATGGTCACTGTTCAGATCTTCCATTTTGTTGTATTTAAAGTGAAGTCTTTTTAAATTTGGAAATTGTGATCTGGAAGAGTTTAATATGCAAAAATTTGGAAATTTCCTGAACTTATTGTCATCCAGTCTTAGCTCATATGTCCAAAGTGTGTAATTTTCTGGTAGTTTAATGTCGGAGAAATCATTCTGTCCAAGGTCTAAGTATTGGAGATGACGGAGGACTTTCATCGCTGTATGAGGGATTTCAGAGAGCGAGTTATTCCTCATTGTGATGTTTAGATCAGGTATGTGTTGCAAGTGGTGAAAAAAGTCATCGCTGACGTGTAATCCCATAGAACTGATGTTAAGTCGTAGACTGGTGTGATTTCTCAAGCCCCAAAATGATTTCTCAAGACTTGTATTCGTCACGTTATTATCGCTTATATCTAATCCGTACAACATATCCAGACTTTGAAATGCATCACAAGATATTTGCCGAATACCGTTTCTCCTTAGACTGAGATAATACAAATTTTGATGAGTTTGAAGTGGTGTCATTATCTTCTTGGTCAATACTGGCAAGCGGTTCCCAATGAAGTACACGGATAACTTGTATTTGTGCTTCCCTGTCTTTGGAGGCGAGGGTATCTCCGTCAGATTGGTGTTAATACAATTCATTTGCATGGTTCCATTTTTGAAGACTTGGCACCTACAAGGCGGACAAGGAAGCGAGCTGACCAATCCACGTGACCCAAGGTAGAGAGCCAAAAACGCTGCCATGAGAATGTCCATGATGAGGATACTTGAGGGAGTAAACAGGCAAAACGCACTTTCGGCTGCAAAAAGAAGGAGTGAGTGAGTTGGGTTTAACACCGCTTTTAACAGTATTCCAGTTACATCACAGCGTGTTAGCTTAATGTGGGAGGAAAGCCCGAAGTGGTATGGTGCTGACAAACCTAGAAACATAATCGTAGTGAACCGGGATTCGAACCCACAACCATAGGTTTCTGGCGTACCCAAGGGACGCAACTCTGCACAGCGAATCGGGCGCCTCAGACGACTGGGCCACCCGTGCCCCCATCAAAAAGAAGGAACATGAATGGAAATATTATTTGACAAACAAAGAATGTACTGCCGTGTTGATGCATTGCATAAACAGTTTTCGTATCAGATTTGTTGACATGCTATACAAGGCCCTAATTAATAAGAACTGTGCATCGTTATAAAACAGAGCAGTATTGTCTTTTGTTTTATGCGAGGGCCTTGGTTATGAAGGACGTGGCTAAGATCAGTTCAGTTTGTTACTTCAATTGTCAAACATCAAACGCACGATGTCATACATGATGATACGACCCGTAAAGACCCGGGGTAGAGTAGGTCTTCAGCAACCCTTGCTTGCCGTAAAAGGCGACTATGCTTGTCGTAGGAGGCGACTAACGGGATCGGGTGGTCAGGCTAGCTGACTTGGTTGATACGTGTCATCGTATCCCAATTGCATGGATCGATGCTCATGATGTCAATCACTGGATTGTCTTGTCCAGACTCAATTATTTACAGACCGCTGTCATATAGCTAGAATATTGCTGAGTGCAGCGTTAAACAACAAACACACAAAGAAACAAAACGTGATTATACGTTACAAAACATATCGTTATATTTATCCTAATATTCTTATTTCAGTTTTCTCTTGGGTTATCTGGGGGGCACGGGTGGCTCAGTCGTCTAAAGCGCCGCGATTCGCTGTGCAGGGTTGCGTCCCTTAGGCACGCCAGAAACCTATGATTGTGGGTTCGAATCCCGGTTCGCCCCAATTATGTTTCTAGGTTTGTCAGCACCATTCCCTTGCTCGTGGGTTTTTACCGAACTGGTAAACGTCTAAGTTCTGCATCACTTCGGGCTTTCCTCACACATTAAGCTGACACGCCGCGATATAACTGGAATACTGTTAAAAGCATCGTTAAACCCCACACACTCACTCACTCACTCACTCGTGGGTTATCTATAACACTAAGATATACATTCACACACACACTGAGTGAGTGAGTGAGAGGGTTTGATTTTACGCCTCTTTTAGTAAAATTCCAGCAATATCACTGCGGGGGATACCAGAAATGAGCTTCATACATTGAACCTATGTCGGGAATCGAACCCGGGTCTTCGGCGTTTCGAGCGAACGCTTTAACCACTAGGCTACCCGACCGCCCCATTTCCATCTTCAACAAAAATACATTGTAACGCTGTGAACATGGAAGTGTGTGGCTACAAGGGGATTCCAGAGTACAGCGTTAACTAAATTACCGAAATGCTTTTGTAAACAAACAACATAAACATAATAAACATCAACGACAGAGAACACTCAGTCCCAACCACCTGCCGGAACAGATTCCACTGTGCGCAAAAGGCAAGATAACGGTGACAATTCAGTGAATGGATCACTGAAAATCAGTCATGACACAGGGCGTTTGCGAAGAGGGCAAGCATGTCCTGCTCTACGGATCATCCGCCATTTCTACAATTTGCATGAAAAGATGTGTGTGTTTTGTGCATGAAACCGCACAACAGTACTCCTGCCATGCGACGGCGGTATGTAAACAAACCAGACATTAAAGTGATGTAAAAGCGAGTGAGTTTGATGTTACGCCGCTTTTAGCAATATTCCAGCAATATCACGGCGGGGGGATATTTGTTATTAGGCTCCTCACAAGAGTGAGTGAACGCCAGATTCAGTAATATCCAGCTATATGACGGTAAAAAGGTGAATAATTGAGTCTTGACTTGGAAAACCGGTGACTGAAAGTATGAGCACGATGTCACGCCATTAACCACTGTCAATGAATATGACTGAATGACTTAGACGCTTCTGCAATGGGGTTCCTGGGTCTTATTCTCACCCGGACTACCTTAGGGGTAAGTCATTAAACGAACAAAGACACGGCCCTATGGTTTATCTGTTTAGCTGTGCTGGTAAAGAAATGTACATGTACTACGACTGCTACTACAACAACAACTACTACTACTACTACTTGTCCTGATGTACTACTACTACAACTACTACCACTGCTGCTATCACTAATAATACTATCACTACTGCTACTACTACCACTAAATCTACTTCTGCTACTACTACTACTACTACCACTGATAATTTTCCTGTACTTGTACTGATATCATTACAACTTCAAATACTTCAAATTGATTAAAATCACCACGATCTATAGAGACACAAGTACTACTACGTTAAGTTGGTTTTTTTAATGCCGCTTCGAATAGTATTTCAGTTGTATCAAAGTGTCAGCTTCATGTGTGAGGACATCCCGAAGTAAAATCGCTCTAAAAACAGACACTGCTATCACAAACATCACTTCCTTCTTATGTCATATTACCATGTCTACATGTTACTATGTTACTACCGGTACCATCACTACCAATTCCCCACTACTACCCTACTTACGACTACTACCAATGACCTTTGATACTTACAGGGAAGACGACGATGCAACCTTTCACGAGCTTCTGTTCTTGAGGACTGGAGCAATGCGGAGAAATCTAACGGTTAAATGATTCATATTTTGTCCAGAGCAGGACGTTAACCCATTCGATGACTTACCTTACCAATATTTCCTCTGTTACATTTGTGTTAGGGTTAACTAGACACGGAAACATAAAGTAGGGTTTCCTGATTTCTTGTTCCCTGCGATTGAAAAAAGATCTCTGTACAATCTCTGTACAAAATGTAATGTTGCTGATTTTGACATGTAATCTTGCTCGTTCTGACGTTCAATGTTGCTGGCTGTAACGTGAAATGTTGCTGGTTCTGACGTCTATTTTTGCTGATTTTGATGTGTAATGTTGCTGATTTTCATGTGTAATGTTGCTGGTTCTAATTGTAATCTTGCTCCTTCTGACGTTTAATTTTTCTAGGAGTGAGTGTAATCTTGCTGGTTCTGACGTGTAATGTTGCTGGTTATGACATGTAATGTTGCTGGTTCTGACGTCTATTCCTTCTGGTAGTGAGTGTAATGTTGCTGATTCTGACATGTAATGTTGCTGGTTCTGACGTCTATTCCTTCTGGTAGTGAGTGTAATCTTGATGGTTCCGACTGTTATCTTGCTCGTTCTGACGTTTAATTTTTCGAGGAGTGAGTGTAATCTTGCTGGTTATGACGTGTAATGTTGCTGGTTATGACATGTAATGTTGCTGGTTCTGACGTCTATTCCTTCTGGTAGTGAGTGTAATCTTGCTGATTCTGACATGTAATGTTGCTGGTTCTGACGTCTATTCCTTCTGGTAGTGAGTGTAATCTTGCTGGTTCCGACTGTAATCTTGCTCGTTCTGACGTTTAATTTTTCTAGGAGTGAGTGTAATCTTGCTGGTTCTGACGTGTAATGTTGCTGGTTCTGACATGTAATGTTGCTGGTTCTGACGTCTATTCCTTCTGGTAGTGAGTGTAATCTTGCTGATTCTGACATGTAATGTTGCTGGTTCTGACGTCTATTCCTTCTGGTAGTGAGTGTAATCTTGCTGATTCTGACATGTAATGTTGCTGGTTCTGACGTCTAATCCTTCTGGTAGTGAGTGTAATGTTGCTGATTCTGACATGTAATGTTGCTGGTTCTGACGTCTATTCCTTCTGGTAGTGAGTGTAATCTTGATGGTTCCGACTGTTATCTTGCTCGTTCTGACGTTTAATTTTTCGAGGAGTGAGTGTAATCTTGCTGGTTATGACGTGTAATGTTGCTGGTTATGACATGTAATGTTGCTGGTTCTGACGTCTATTCCTTCTGGTAGTGAGTGTAATCTTGCTGATTCTGACATGTAATGTTGCTGGTTCTGACGTCTATTCCTTCTGGTAGTGAGTGTAATCTTGCTGGTTCCGACTGTAATCTTGCTCGTTCTGACGTTTAATTTTTCTAGGAGTGAGTGTAATCTTGCTGGTTCTGACGTGTAATGTTGCTGGTTCTGACATGTAATGTTGCTGGTTCTGACGTCTATTCCTTCTGGTAGTGAGTGTAATCTTGCTGATTCTGACATGTAATGTTGCTGGTTCTGACGTCTATTCCTTCTGGTAGTGAGTGTAATCTTGCTGGTTCCGACTGTAATCTTGCTCGTTCTGACGTTTAATTTTTCGAGGAGTGAGTGTAATCTTGCTGGTTCTGACGTGTAATGTTGCTGGTTCTGACATGTAATGTTGCTGGTTCTGACGTCTATTCCTTCTTGTAGTGAGTATAATCTTGCTGATTCTGACATGTAATGTTGCTGGTTCTGACGTCTATTCCTTCTGGTAGTGAGTGTAATCTTGCTGGTTCTGACATGTAATGTTGCTTGTTCTGACGTCTATTCCTTCTGGTAGTGAGTGTAATCTTGCTGGTTCTGACGTGTAATGTTGCTGCTTCTGACATGTAATGTTGCTGGTTCTGACGTCTATTCCTTCTGGTAGTGAGTGTAATCTTGCTGGTTCTGACATGTAATGTTGCTGGTTCTGACGTCTATTCCTTTTGGTAGTGAGTGTAATGTTGCTGGTTCTGACATGTAATGTTGCTGGTTCTGACGTCTATTCCTTCTGGTAGTGAGTGTAATCCTGCTGGTTCTGACGTCTAAAATTGCTGGTAGTGAGTGTAATGTTGCTGGTAGTGAGTGTAATGTTGCTGATTATGACATGTAATGTTGCTCTGGTTCATGAAATCACAATCGGTGTTACTGACAATCACGTGTTTGATTCATAAGAAAAAACTGTCCAAAACACACTCCACTCAACGATTCCGTCTATATGATAAGCAGGTGTTCGTGAACCACTAAGACATAGTCAGGATACCAGGTGCTGAACGAATACTGTCGCAATCGTCTTTGTCGGTTCACTGTCTCTGTCGGATCGCATTCGGGAGAATCGGGACGTTGTCGGGACAGATTCGGTCCGTTTTGTACCATGCAGAAGATACAAATCGGATCAGATTCGGAATGAGAACGGAAGAATCGGGACGAATTCGACTGGAAACGTTTAAAAAGGGACGCTTTCTGAACAATATCTGATTGTTGTCGTGATTAAATAAATGTTTTTTACAAATTTGTGAGGTTCCCGCCACGAATCACAGAATCGTGATCAGACTTTTGACAAATTTTAATCGGGAGTGGTCCTATCAAGGACGGCAGTACAAATGCTGAATGTGTGACTGAGCCCTTAAGCATTAAATTGTCTATAAATGAGACAATCCCGATTAAGGAGTTTCTATTCCGTAAAATATTTCTTTGGTTGAGAGGCAGCCACAATATGCAAACGATCAGACTTCACCTGTTATACTGGTCACGATACGACCTGCCCTTTTAAAAATGAAATGTGAAAAAAAGAAAAGAAGAAAAAGCAGTGGGGTTTTTTTTTCATTCCGACGACGATAATTAACTAAAATGTTGAAAACGACACTTGTTCTTGTCAATATAAAGAACTAATTTAAATACTGTAAACAAAACCTGTTGAAAATCCAAAAGATATATGTTTATATAAATATATTTATATACAGTATGTTTATCTAAAGCATCAATGGTTTATTGTTAGCAAGTTTATCTCTGCAGCCATCGTAATATGCAACTACCAGCAGACCCGTCTAGCATCAAAACACGGGGCTGTGTACTCGCGGGCAGATGACTATATTGGGTAATTCGTTGCAATTTAATCGGTTCCCATCATTAGTGTCGGATTAACGAGTGTCGGATTAACGAGACTTGACTGTATTCACCATTGGAATTTAAAATGTCCTACTAACCTGAGGTTTTGCACCCCCCCCCCCCCCCCCCCCCCCCCCCCGAAAAAAAAGAAAAGAAAAAGAAGAAGCCAGAGAAGTTTTTATGAATAACAAGTGACACGTGTGAATATGTATTTGTCCTTTTAATAAGTGATACTACACGACTGCAGCTGATTATAAGGAAATGAAAACATACAAAATGACCTTCCTTAAAAAAAACAATCCAAGTATGAAAGTTACATCAAAGGACAAACAGTATGTGTGAGTCAGTTATATTTTACATCCCTTTAAACAGATCCGGTATTTCAGATTCACCAACACGTGACAATGTCAGGAAGAGAGCATGAGGCAGCGAGCATATTCCCGACATGGGTACAATGTGTGAAGCCCATTCCTGGTGTCCCCCGCCATGATATTGCTGGAATATTGCTAAAGGCGGCGTAAAACCATACTCACTCACTAAGGACATAGTCTGAACATAGCTAACAGAGACCTGAAGTTATAGGCAACTGGAAGCCAGGACTTAGATTATCACCTATTGATAGCATTCATTCACCCGAAGAGTGAGTGAGTGAGTGAGTTGGGTTTTACGCCGCTTTTAACAGTATTCCAGTTATATCACGGCGTGTCAGCTTAATGTGGGAGGAAAGCCCGAAGTGATGCAGGTCTCAGACGTTTACCGCTTCAGTGAAACCCACGAGCACGGGTATGGTGCTGACAAACCTAGAAACATAATAGGGGCGAACTTCACCCGAAGAAGCACTAAGCGTATACTCCGAAACGTTGTGTTCCTCATAAAAAGAAGTTGACATCACACGAAGGAATAAGCATATACCCCGAAATATTGTGTTCCACATAATAAAGAAGTTGACATCACACGAAGGAGTATGCATATACCCCGAAACGTTGTGTTCCTCATAAAAAGAAGTTGACATCACACGAAGGAGTAAGCATATACCCCGAAACGTTGTGTTTCACATAATAAAGTCCCATGAAGGAGTAAGCATATACTCCGAAACGTTGTGTTCCTCATAAAAAGAAGTTGACATCACACGAAGGAGTATTCATATACCCCGAAACGTTGTGTTCCACATAATAAAGAAGTTGACATCACACGAATGAGTAAGCATATACCTCGAAACGTTGTGCGTGAACTATATTCTGTAAACATATTGTTTGTGTACTCCAAAGAGAAATAAAATCTTTAAAAAAATGTATCAAGTGATGATCTGGACACTGCCTGTGATAATCAAGCGATGATCTCGACACACTGCCTACGTATCAAGTGATGATCTGGACACTGTCTATGTATCAAGTGATGATCTCGACACTGTTTATGTATCAAGTGATGATCTCGACACTGTCAATGTATCAATTGATGATCTCGACACTTCCTACGTATCAAGTGCTGATCTCGACACTGTCTACGTATCAAGTGATGATCTGGACACTGCCTACGTATCAAGTGCTGATCTCGACACTGACTATGTATCAAGTGATGATCTGGACACTGTCAATGTATCAAGTGGTGATCTCAACACTGTCTATGTATCAAGTGATGATCTCGACACTGTCTACGTATCAAGCGATGACCTCGACACTGATAATGTATCAAGTGATGATCTGGACACTGTCAATGTATCAAGCGATGATCTCGACACTGACTATGTATCAAGTGATGATCTCGACACTGTCTATGTATCAAGTGATGATCTGGACACTGTCAACGTATCAAGTGATGATCTCGACACTGACTATGTATCAAGTGATGATCTCGACACTGTCTCTGTATCAAGTGGTGATCTGGACACTGTCAATGTATCAAGTGATGATCTCAACACTGTCTCTGTATCAAGTGATGATCTCGACAATGTCTACGTATCAAGCGATGATCTCGACACTGATAATGTATCAAGTGATGATCTCAACACTGTCAACGTATCAAGCGATGATCTCGACACTGACTATGTATCAAGTGATGATCTCGACACTGACTATGTATCAAGTGATGATATGGACACTGTCTATGTATCAGGTGATGATCTCGTCACTTCCTACGTATCAAGTGATGATCTGGACACAGTCAATGTATCAAGTGATGATCTCGACACTGACTATGTATCAAGTGATGATCTCAACATTGCCTACGTATCAAGTGATGATATCGACACACTGCCTACGTATCAAGTGATGACCTCGACACTGTCTATGTATCAAGTGATGACCTCGACACTGTCTCTGTATCAAGTGATGACCTCGACACTGTCTATGTATCAAGTGATGATCTCGACACTGTTTATGTATCAAGTGATGATCTGGACACTGTCAACGTATCAAGTGATGATCTCGACACTGACTATGTATCAAGTGATGATCTGGACACTGTCAATGTATCAAGTGATGATCTCGACACTGTCTCTGTATCAAGTGATGATCTGGACATTGCCTTTGTATCAAGTGATGATCTCGACACTGACTATGTACCAAGTGATGACCTCGACAATGTCTATGTATCAAGTGATGACCTCGACACTGTCTGTGTATCAAGTGCTGACCTCGTCACTGTCTATGTATTAAGTGATAATCTCGACACTGTCAATGTATCAATTGATGATCTCGACACTGTCTATGTATCAAGTGCTGACCTCGACGCTGTCTATGTATCAAGTGATAATCTCGACACTGTCTATGTATCAAGTGATGACCTCGACACTGTCTATGTATCAAGTGATGACCTCGACACTGTCTATGTATCAAGTGATAATCTCGACACTGTCTATGTATCAAGTGCTGACCTCGACACTGTCTATGTATCAAGTGATGACCTCGACACTGTCTATGTATCAAGTGATAATCTCAACACTGTCTCTGTATCAAGTGATGATCTCGACACTGTCTACGTATCAAGCAATGACCTTGACACTGATAATGTATCAAGTGATGATCTGGACACTGTCTATGTATCAAGCGATGATCTCGACACTGATAATGTATCAAGTGATGATCTGGACACTGTCTCTGTATCAAGTGATGATCTCGACACTGTCTACGTATCAAGCAATGACCTTGACACTGATAATGTATCAAGTGATGATCTCGACACTGTCAATGTATCAAGCGATGATCTCGACACTGACTATGTATCAAGTGATGATCTGGACACTGTCTCTGTATCAAGTGATGATCTCGACACTGTCTACGAATCAAGCGATGACCTCGACACTGATAATGTATCAAGTGATGATCTCGACACTGTCAATGTATCAAGCGATGATCTCGACACTGATAATGTATCAAGTGATGACCTCGACACTGATAATGTATCAAGTGATGATCTCGACACTGTCAATGTATCAAGCGATGATCTCGACACTGACTATGTATCAAGTGATGATCTCGACACTGTCTATGTATCATGTGATGATCTGGACACTGTCAATGTATCAAGTGATGATCTCGACACTTCCTACGTATCAAGTGATGATCTGGACAAGTCAATGTATCAAGTGATGATCTCGACACTGACTATGTATCAAGTGATGATCTCAACATTTCCTACGTATCAAGTGATGATATCGACACTGACAATGTATCAAGTGATGATTTCGACACTGTCTATGTATCAAGTGATGACCTCGACACTGTCTATGTATCAAGTGCTGACCTCGACACTGGCTATGTATCAAGTGATGATCTCGACACTGTCTATGTATCAAGTGATGATCTGGACACTGTCAACGTATCAAGTGATGATCTCGACACTGTCTATGTATTAAGTGATAATCTCGACACTGTCAATGTATCAAGTGATGATCTCGACACTGTCTATGTATCAAGTGCTGACCTCGACACTGTCTATGTATCAAGTGATAATCTCGACACTGTCTATGTATCAAGTGATGACCTCGACACTGTCTATGTATCAAGTGATGACCTCGACACTGTCTATGTATCAAGTGATGACCTCGACACTGTCTCTGTATCAAGTGATAATCTCGACACTGTTTATGTATCAAGTGATGATCTCGACACTGTCTACGTATCAAGCGATGACCTTGACACTGATAATGTATCAAGTGATGATCTCGACACTGACTATGTATCAAGTGATGATCTCGACACTGTCTCTGTATCAAGTGATGATCTCGACAATGTCTACGTATCAAGCGATGATCTCGACACTGATAATGTATCAAGTGATGATCTCGACACTGTCAATGTATCAAGCGATGATCTCGACACTGACTATGTATCAATTGATGATCTCGACACTGACTATGTATCAAGTGATGATCTGGACACTGTCTATGTATCAGGTGATGATCTCGACACTTCCTACATATCAAGTGATGATCTGGACACAGTCAATGTATCAAGTGATGATATCGACACTGACAATGTATCAAGTGATGACCTCGACACTGTCTTTGTATCAAGTGATGACCTCGACACTGTCTATGTATCAAGTGCTGACCTCGACACTGTCTATGTATCAAGTGATGATCTCGACACTGTTTATGTATCAAGTGATGATCTGGACACTGTCAACGTATCAAGTGATGATCTCGACACTGACTATGTATCAAGTGATGATCTGGACACTGTCAATGTATCAAGTGATGATCTCGACACTGTCTCTGTATCAAGTGATGATCTGGACACTGTCTCTGTATCAAGTGATGATCTCGACACTGACTATGTACCAAGTGATGACCTCGACAATGTCTATGTATCAACTGATGACCTCGCCACTGTCTGTGTATCAAGTGCTGACCTCGCCACTGTCTATGTATTAAGTGATAATCTCGACACTGGCAATGTATCAAGTGCTGACCTCGACACTGTCTATGTATCAAGTGATAATCTCGACACTGTCTATGTATCAAGTGATGACCTCGACACTGTCTATGTATCAAGTGATGACCTCGACACTGTCTATGTATCAAGTGACAATCTCGACACTGTCTATGTATCAAGTGATGATCTGGACACTGTATATGTATCAAGTGATGATCTCGACACTGCCTGTGATAATCAAGCGCTGATCTTTCTCCCGACACTGCCTTTGTATCACGTGACGACCATTATGCATTTTTATGCTTCAGGGTAATATAAAGATTTATCTCAATGAATAACATTTTTTCACTCCTGATCCAATCTGCTGGTAATTCATGTTATTGTTCACCCGAGCTTTGTATGACACTGACAGCATCCTTCGAACGGTAAGACCGCCTCCATGGTGTAGTCGATAGAGTGTCTGCCGGAAAGTGGTAGATCGGTTGTTCGGACGTGTCATACCAAAAAACGTTAAAATATGGTACTTGTTGTTACCTGGTGCTCGGCATTAAGGGTTTGTTTTGTTTTGTTTGTTTTTTAACGCCGCACTCAGCAGTATTCCAGCTATATATCTGTAAAATAATCGAGTCTGGACAAGACAATCCAGTGATCGACATCATGAGCATCGATCCACGCAATTGGGATCGATGACATGTATCAACCAAGTCAGCCAGTCTGACCACCCAATCCCGTTAGTCGCCTTTTACGACAAGCATAGTCGCCTTTTCCGGCAAGTATGGGTTGCTGAAGACCTATTCTACCCCGGAATCTCGGCATTAAGGGGCTAAAACAAGGACTGGTCGGCTCGGAGTCAGTATACTGTGTCCGTGTGGGGTATTGAAGTTACAACAACAGCAGTGTATCTCAGTAGGCTCGCAATATTAAACCGTCATCAGTGCGGGCTAGTACAGACAGTTACCTACTCACGTCCAGGCACTTTATGCTATATAAATGGAAAATTGGCACAATTGGCAAATTCAGATAGGGCGGTCGGGTAGCCTAGTGGTTAAAGCGTTCGCTCGTCACGCCGAAGACCCGGCTTCGATTCCCGATATGGGTACAATATGTGAAGCCCATTTCTTGTGTCCCCCGCCGTGATATAGCTGGATTATTGCTAAAAGCGGCGTAAAACCATACGCATTCATTGTTGCGATCTATCTCACGGAGCATATTATTCGAATCAATACCATGTTCGTCCTTGAGAACAATCTATTTTCTAATAAGTAGGACTTCCGGGATGACCAGATGCCGTGCTTTGTGTTGTGTTCCATTTCTTCAACTGCCAGCTGATATTGACAACAGCAATGACATCTGTACTTCGTCGTGAAGATCAGGGGCAGAATAGATCTTCAGCAACCTATGCTTGCTGTACAAGGCGTCTGTGCTTGTCGTAAGAGGCGACTAACGGGATCGGGTGGTCAGGCTGGCTGACTTGGTTGATGCATGTCATCGTATTCCCAATGCGTAGATCGATGTTCATGTCAATCATTGGATTGTCTGGTCCAGACTCGATTATTTACAGACCGCCGTCATAGAGCTGGAATATTGCTGAGTGCGGCTTTAAACAACAAACAAACTAAAACTTCCTACAGTCAGGTTGATGTATCGAGGCGATTGATGACAACCACTCGGTGGCCCGACCACCCGCTCCCGCTAGTCGCCTCTTACGACAAGCATATTCTCCTGTTACGGCAAGCATGGATTGCTGAAGACCTGTTCAATCTGGATCTTCACGGGTCAGCTGTCTAAGTAACACAACACAAACAAAGCATGAGATAATGATAAACTAAGTCACAGTTTCAAGTATATATAATTGTATGTGTAACCAACACTGCAGCATGTTTGACTTTAGGGCACGCGTATCATGGCGAGCATGTGAAAACATCCTCTTGTTTTCGACAGTAAGGCAAGCGTGTGAGAACATTTTCAAATGTGTCACACTATATAACAAAACAGGCTGGTTAGTTGGTTGGTTTGTTGTTTAACGCCGCGCTCAGCAATATTCCAGCTACATGACGGCGGTCTGTAAATAATCGAGTCTGGACCAGAAAATCCAGTTATTGACATCATGAACATCAATTCACGCAATTGGGATCGATGACATGCATCAACCAAGTCAGCAAGCCTGACCAGCCGATCCCGTTAGTCTTACGACAAGCATAGTCGCCTTTTGCAAGCATGAGTTGCTTCCCCGGATCTTCACGCGTCCAGGACCGCCTCCGTGGTCTAGTGGTAGATCGTCCGCCCGGAGAGCGGAAGGTCCAGGAGTCCAGTGGTCCAAGGTCCGCGTCATACCAAAAGACGTTAAAAGATGGTACTTGTTGTTACCCTGTCTGGCGCTCAGCATTAAGGGGCTAAAACAACGACTGGTCGGCTCGGAGTCAGTTTACTGTGTCTGAGTGGGATATTCATTGTTAAACTGCAGCATGGTATCTCAGTGTGCTAGCACTAGAAATCGGCATCAGTCGGGACTTGTACAAGCAGCCACACAAACACACACGCGTACATGCACGTCGCTATATAAGTGCAATCATCTTGGACGCGACGTTAAACCCCATTTCACCTCACCTCACCTTCACGCGTCCGTCTCCTGTGTGTTTCGAATGGGCCAAGTTTTACTCCTTATGTGATTATCAAATGGTTTTATCACCGAAATTTTACTCAATGTAAGGTAAGGATTAAATATGAAACAAAATTATTCCTTGATTGATTCTTATTGCAACAGATACAATGTCATTAAAATCATATCTTAGTTCTCGCTACTGCTGAAAAATGTCGTCAGATCTTTGTTTAGCGGAAGCAACAACTAAGATGTGGTTTTCGTGAGATTGCCTAAGATACCCCGTCCTTGACAGTAATTGTAGCGCCAAATAAATGCGACGTCACGTCAGGTTTCTCAGTACGGATCCGGGGCCAGGACACCTGTGTTCTATCAGGGCAACACGTGTTGTCGAATATAAAATTAGTTAGCTGCTTATAATTTATACACTCACAGCCAAAAGAAACCCGAACCGAAGAAACATATGGAGAAGTTGGTTGTTGGTTGGTTTGTTGTTTAACGCCACACTCAGCAATATTCCAGCTATATGACGGCGGTCTGTAAATAATCGAGTCTGGACCAGACAATCCAGTGATTGATATCATGAGCATCGATCCACGCAATTGGGATCGATGACATGCATCAACCAAGTCAGCGAGCCTGACCACCCGATTCCGTTAGTCGCCTTTTACAACAAGCATGTGTTGCTGAAGACCTATTCTACCACGGAATCTTCACGGGTCTATAGAGAATTATGTACGTTGAGAAGATATGTTTCCAATGTGTACCTGGGCGGCCGGGTAGCCTAGTGGTTAAAGCGTTTGTTCGTCACGCGGAAGACTCGGGTTCGAATCCCGACATGGGTACAATGTGTGAAGCCCATTTCTTGTGTCCCCCGCCGTGATATTGCTGGAATCTTGCTAAAAGCGGCGTAAAACCAAACTCACTCACTCACTCCATTGTGTAACACTGAAAAACAAAACTAACAATCAGTCAAGTGTTACCACAGAGTGTCTATATTCTTATCACGATATGCTGCACGTGATTTCTAACCTTTACACGCTAATCCTGCACGAGACAACTGGTGCATGTCGAGTCATGGATCTATGACGTCACATGTGATGCGTTCATGAGCGTCGGATCACACAACATACCAGTGTGTTCGTTTGCGCATCAAACCAATCTGATATCTCTTGAATAAGAGTAATTTTTCATATATTAACCAACATGTATGATGGTCAGGTTCGTATAGGTCCTAATTGCATAGATGGATACTCATGATGTCAATCACTGGATTGTCTGGTCCAGACTCAATTATTTATAGACCTCTGTCAAATAGCAGTAATATTTCTGAGTTCGGGTCTTGGGTTTACAAAGGGACGCAACTCTTGTCGGCGCATCAGAAGACTGATCCACGTGTGTCCCAGTAAAACAAATAACTGAGATCAATATGTAGAGATTATAATACGAGCGTGTTTCAAACTAATTTTATGAAACGAGAGTCAGATTCTTGTATTCCCCGAGCGAAAGCAATGGCAATACATAAATTCTTACACGAGTTTCGTAAAATCAGTATGACAGACATGTGAGTGTCATAATTTCCTTATTACCGACTGTTTCTTAATTCTATTGAGCTCCCCTTTAGAAAAAAATGATCACCACCGCTGTCCTGGAAAACCACAATCTGTCGAATGACGTCAACAATCTTCAGCTATGAATTTATTTCTAGGGTGACGTCATTCCGACCTTATGTCACAATAACATTCAAATGACGTCAACAATGACGTCCGGATGACGGAAACATTCCACTGGTGCGCGAGAAGTGATATTTGCACAAGTGCAAATGCGATTTTTAATAACTCGGTTATTTCTAACCCTATGGGTAATGAAACGAATTACCTGACATTCTTATTTGATTTTGAGAAATTTGGGTTGTTTCAAACGACACGTTCAAATCCGGGATGGAGTGGAGATCCTTGGTTTGTGGTGAATTTTACCAGATCTGCCTGAACTCGCTCTTTCGAACCTCCGCTCTGAAGCTATGACTGACATTGTTGAAAACAGCGAAGGGACCAACCTTATCACTCATTCACCCCTGAATGCAAAATACCTGTTATAGTGCGCAAACTTGCTTAATAATTGATATCAAAATATCAAAATAATATTCAAAATTTATAAAATTAACTCACGTATCTTCACAATCAAACTTCGGACATCTCACATCGTCAGTTTTGCTTCACCAGATTGAACAAGCTGCACTTATTGAGCACAAATTGCAGGAATTTAAACTAGGAGCTTTAGACCTACTCTCAACGTTACCTGGCCCAAATTCAGAATTTCTAACAAGCTTACCCAGCAATCGTTGAAGATTCCGCTTTCAGATTTCAGATTTCAGTTAGAATCTCACCATTTATGGCAAGATGTATATTCTTCCATTCTATTTTAAGGAAAAATTACCGTGAGACAGCACGTTCTCATACCCATGCACTTGTGTTTCACAAAAGTGGTAAACGTGTAAGGCCTGCATGACTTCGGACTTTCCTCCCACATCAAGCCGGGATCGGGTGGTAAGGCTCGCTGACTTGGTTGATGCATGTCATCCATCCCAATTGCGTGGATCGATGCTCATGACGTCAATCACTGGATTGTCTGGTCAAGACTCGATTATTTACAGACCGCCGTCATATAGCTGGAATATTGCTGAGTGTGGCGTTAAACAACAAACAAACAAATCACATCAAGCTGACAAGACAGGAGAAAACTGATTGGAATTCTGTTCAAAGCGGCGTCAAAAACACACTGATTTACATAGCTGGATGACGTGTGAAATGGTCATTAACGTCCCGTTCAAGATTGTTGCACTTATGTAGCGGGGGCACGGCGCCGCGATTCGCTGTGCAGAGTTGCGTTCCTTGGGTTCGAATCCCGGTTCGCCCAGAGTATGTTTCTAGGTTTGTCAGCACCATACCCGTGCTCGTGAGTTTCACCGAAGTGGTAAACGTCTGAGACCTGAGTAGTATAGTCTCAGTCCGCAGAAGGCCATTTTGGTTGATCCGGTTGATCCAGGCGGATGCGAAGGTGATTGGCTGATCCAAGTCACGTGGTCAGATAGGATGACTCATGCATCAACAGCGCGTCGGGAAAGAGTGGGGAATGAAAGGTGTGTGTTTATAAGGCAGAAAAGAATTCATAAGAAAACAAAAGTAAAGGGTTATGAATAGAGCTAAATATATAGCGTGCTGCCCTGAATAGACAAGCAGTCCAGTTTGAATTGAGCGCGCTTGACAACTCACGTGGCCTCGTCGTTTAACCCGCGCTCGCTAGAGCGTGCGACCTGCTTTGATGAATACAGGGTGTGTGTTGAAAGTACATCATACCACAATAGAGACGGGTTGTGTCAACATGATATACGCCGGGTAATGTAGGAATAAAAAATGTACGTCTAGCTGGATCAAATTCATCTTGTACGGTGTACAAGTTGTACACCATGAACGTTAGACAACCTGTACAGAAAAAATATAGATAAAATAGATAAGACTTCACAATCAGCAAGCTAGCAGTGTAGTTTACATTTAGCGCGCAACAACGAGGTAGTCACGTCAACCTGCATTGACTATAAGGCTGAATGCAGCCGGATTTCGAATCACCCGCGCTGCGTACTATTTTGAACCATTTGTATAGAGGGCGTTCACTTATTCAGGTCTGTCCCGACTTGCATAGTTGATGTTTCAAAGCTAACTTTTCCTTTTAACGCCATGATAAATAAACCGTGCGGTTTGAGTTTGAACCGTGTAACATGATGTGCACAGTTTTACTTCAGAACGTGCTATTTTGAAAATAGATAGAAAACTGATAAGTACATGTAGCAGTGTGACGGCACGAAGCTAGGTTTGTTTGGAAAGTGATGGAAGCAATCTATAGGACACCTCGTAAACTGAGGCGTTTGAACGATAAGAAACGCCGAATTTCCCTCTACGTGAGAGGAATTGTGAAACTGGGACCTCCTGGACGGAAATCGTTACAAGCAATTGATAAAGCATACACTATAGACAACCATTCAACCTTAAAACAGCGTAGGAAAGGAATCCACAATCATAGGTTTCTGGTGTACCCAAGGGACGCAACCCTACACAGCGAATCGCGGCGCCTTAGACGACTGGGCCACCCGTGCAACCATGAAATGCTGGGAGCCTGATAATGATACTTATAATCACATAAAAAGGCCAACATATCCTGCGAAACCTGTTTTTCGGAAACATATACAATTGACTGACAACATAAAAGGACATTACTCTGTACGGATTATCTTACTGTTATATTGGGACGGTACCGTCTGGATAACCAAGGTTTCACGTTTTTTCACGAATTTGTCTCCATGACGACACAGAAGAAGGAACTTACATTATGCAGTAAACTATTAAAATTCCCCTACACGAAACAAAACAGAGAGAGGAAGTCTTACCGGCACAGCTTCCTTATAGTACATACAACCCAGTGGGCTGGGTCGCTTATGTAGTTGGTTGGTTGGTTTGTTGTTTAACGCCGCACTAAGCAATATTCCAGCTATATGACGGCGGTCTGTAAATAATCGAGTCTGGGCCAGACAATCCAGATTGAAATAATGAACATCGATCAACGCAATTGGGATCGATGACATGCATCTACAAAGTCAGCGAGACAGTTAGTCGCCTCTTACGACAATTAAAGGCGGAATAGGCTGCATTAAAGGCGGAGAAGGCTCGGGCAAGTTTGTTTGCCTCAGCAAGTTTGTTTCAAGTCAATCAAACACCACGTCTCTTTCCTGCGTTCAAAGTGGCGTTAAAACCAACTCACTCATTCGTGTTTTTGCCATGTCATATTTTATTATATATGTAAACGCCTTATCGAGGGGTCACGCGGATAATAAGTAGATAAAAGTTTTCGAAAATACGTCGCAAAACAGTAGTTTAGTTGCATCTGGAATGAACCGCTTTATACCACATTGACTGTTACTTGGTATGTATTGGCTAAACCACTGGCTGCATTTTGGCGTGTGTTTTGTGCTTTGTTCATCACCATTCTTGCACGTTTCGTTGTTTTTAATAGGCTGTCCATTTTTCAGTTTCATAAAAGAATCCAGTCAGCATGACATAGGCATAAACAACATGGCCTTTAACTGGCAATCACATTGTCAACATACTCAGATCTACTGAAGCTTGGTTGGCAGCCTGCAAACCTAGGTGACGCTTCAATAATGATGTTGAGTATATATCAATCTAACTGCTAATAGATACCATAACCATACATGAAAACTTCACGAAAGACACAATCTAGACCGACACTAGACTGGGCGACAGTCTGCTTGAGGATGCTAACGAAAAAAATTCAAAATTAATATGTCATATTAAAACCAACGTGATTGATTGTAGCTTAAATGGCTGTGACCAAACAAACAGACCTCGTTCATGGACAGTGTTCTATGTGAGGAGACAGTGGGACAATGTCCGGGGACTCGATCACCCCGTTACGATGCTAGGTAACCGCTTATCTCGTAATAATATAAACATCATCTGTTATCTCACGATCGTCATCCTCCTCCTCGTCATCACCGTCGTTATCCTCTACAACTATTTCAGATTCAGTCTCACTTTCTATTTCCGGCATATCCATCAAAGTCACAACAGAGAAAGAAACCACAAGCAGCCAAGAAGTCGACGCTGAAGACAAAGAAGAGACAGGTAACACCTAAAATGAAAAAGATGACAACCAAACAGGGATCGAAGACAACACCCCAACCCGTGAAAATACAACATGTGTCGGAGGTGAAGGCTGTGGTGGAACGGGCACTTGCTGCCTTGAAGCGTCAACAGAGTCAAGGGTATAAAAGAAAGCTTCATACCCTCTAATCGCACACCGTATTGGATCACCATGGGGGTTGCCACCTGTCCGGTCTGTGAAAAAATGTTTTCAAGGAGAGATGTCATGTTACGACACAAGAGAAATAAACATAGCATACCGCCGCCGCCGCCGTTACAAGCCCACCCGCCGCCGCAAGTCTACTCGCCATTACAAGCCCACCCGCTAACGCCGCCGCCGTTACAAGCCCACCCGCCGCCGCAAGTCTACTCGCCATTACAAGCCCACCCGCCGCAGCAAGTCTACTCGCCATTACAAGCCCACCCGGTAACGCCGCCGCAAGTCCACCCACCGCCGCCGCTGCGTCAAGCCAACCCGCCGTTACAGACCTGCATCACTTCAGGCTTTCCTCCCACATTAAGCTGACACGCCGTGATATACTGGAATACTGTTAAAAGCGCTGTTAAACCCAACTCACTCACTTATGTAGCGACGTGTGTGTGTGTGTGTGTGTGTCGCTGACTTGTCTAATTCTGTTTCGTTTTGTTTGTTGTTTAACGCCGCACTCATCAATATTCCAGCTAAAAGACAGCAATCTGTAATTGATCGAGCCTGGAAAAGACAATCCAGTGATTGACATTATGAGTATCGATCTACTCAGTTGGGTTGTCGTTGTTTGTTATTAAACGCCGCACTCAGCAATATTCCAGCCATATGACGACGGTCTGTAAATAATCGAGTCTGGACCAGACAATCCACTGACTGACATCGATCTACGCGACTGAGATACGATGACATGCGTCAACCAAGTCAGCGAGCCTGACCACCCGATCCCGTAAGTCGCTTCTTACGACAAGCATAGTCGCTTTTTACGGCAAGCATAGGTTGCTGAAGACCTATTTTAACCTGATCTTCACAGGTAGTGTGTTTTCGTACTCCTATTGCGTTGGACCTTAATATTGTCTAGATCAATCACTGGTTTATCTAGTCCAGACTCGATCATTTACAGCCCCCATCCCACAGCTGAAATATCGCGTTTGTGTAATTGTATAATAAATCCGGCTCGAGAACATGGCTGATTGCGTTCCATCGTACCCCGTAGGCTCGGATCGTTGTTCATAATATTAATCATTAGTTTGTTTGGTCCAGAGTCAATTATTTTCAGGCCGCCGTCATATAGCATGAAGATTGCTCAGCGCAGCGTTAAACGACAAACTTTTTTTAGAAAATACATTTCGTTACTTAGTTAGAAGACAACAAAGTGGATTTTTAATTACATAAAGCAAACATTCCAGACCAAATAGACTAAAGCCTGTGAATAGCCTTCAAATCATCCGAATATATCGTCCCATGTCCGAGCAACTCCGAGTTTTAACGAATCATTTTGTTGGCTCAGCTGATCAAATCTAATCCACGTTGTTTCTATTAATTAATTAAGTATAAACTTATCAGCTCATAAATTGGAATCTTTTGAAAGGTATCGAACATTCACGATAACCGTCCCACAAGTTCACTATCCCACACTTCAAATAACTAATTGGATTACATGGACGGATTGCATAAAAATCCAGGTAGAGTTGTGCTTTCCACACGCCATGCACATTATTCAATACTCACCAGTGATCGAAGCTGTGCAGGTGAGCTTGACATGGCTGGCGGAAGCGTTACTGTCACGTGACACGCGATTTCCAAGCACAACAACGTTCAAGTTATCTGGCGGGGTCCCAAATACCGCAAGATATTTCAGTGTAGACCACAAATTTCGAGAAGAACAACTAAAATCTGGTTTCGGTCCGTGCAAAGCGTGAGGGCATAGGAACTGTCACCGTGGAATAAACATTTCAGTTTGACAAGCACGTGGTGCATATTTCTGCCCGCATTTCGCGTGCAGCGCGTGCTGGGTGACAGCTGATAGGAGGTTGTGGGTACTCAGGCGCTAATGCAAAGCCTGCCAGTACATGTTTGCAAGAAGCGCTAGGCTTATATTGCTGGTGCTTTACGGGACGTTAAAGGCATGGTCATGTCGTCTGAAATGGGGACGGGTTATCCCATCGGACAGACAAGTAACGGTGTGTGTGTCATGTACATTTCACACACAGAACCTGCTGATGAAATTGACGTCTAAATATACATGTCTACGTGAGTGTCTTTCAGTCGCGGGAATATGTATGTAAGCGAATTTGTGTTGTGAAGTGGAATATTCTTTCATACATTGTTCAAGGAATGTGAGTTGCGAAACATGCGAGTTTCATTGAGAATTGACGGACAGGTACTCGCTGCCATGGTGATTCATTTCAGTGGAGACGCCGAAGAGTTTACACATGTGTACTTCCCAACGACCCCCGTTATACCGCGCTCTGTGTAAATATCAACCAGTGATTGACAAAGCGTAACGGTAACATGACGTGACAAACCAAAAGCTGCTATAAAGAGGGTGATGTGATTTTAGGATACAAACAGCTTATTGCAGTCTTCCATTTGTTGTGTGTGACGTTGACTTTGTCTTCCAGGGATAATATTATAGTGCTTTATAGTAAGTATTTATTAAATATCTGTACAAGGAGTGTGATAATTCCTTTGCATGTCATGTAAGACAGGAAGTTATGACCAGATTGCTATTTATTAAAGTTGGAACAGTATTGACACTGTACTGATACAATATTGCATTTCTTGTAAGAATTAAAACAGTTTATTAAAAGTGTTACACACTTAAAACATTATACAAATTACATGTACAATAATCATTATACCACTGTGAAATTTGATATTATATACAAAACTAGCCTTATCAACAATAGAATGGAAAGCTTATATATATGCACAGGTATAAACTCAGGGGCCACATGTTATTATATATAACATATCTAACAGATGAAAGGAATTTTAAACAGCACTTAAAATATTTATGATGAATACAATGAATAGCTAGCTATCTTTCATGAGTCAGAAATAAGTCAGGGCGAGATATGCAAGGAAATATATTTCAATCTCTCAAAAGCCAAGAGAGTAAATTTCTCAAAACTGAATGTTTGTCGAGAGATCTCCCTTTGTCTCAAAGGATTGAGGTTGTTTCTTCAAGCTCAGCGAGACAGTGACTGTTTGCATGGTATTTTCCTTTCAACCTTGTCACTGCTTAACCGTCAGAAATTGAAACAAGCGAGCAGGCTGAATCGTATATTGCACGTATATTTCATGGTAGGTGACATGTTGTAGTATTTGTGACATTGAGTGCTGTCAATTACCCTATTTTCCTTTGATAAGGATTGCAGAGACCCATTCAGTTCTCAAGAGGGATTAATCCTAAAAGGCATGCTTTGAGAATGTCTGGTCAACAGTGCGTGGAAGTTATTTGATCAGGGATTAAATCTGGATGGATTAAGATATTTTTGGATTTCATGACTGGATTATGGATTTATATGGAATTAATATACCATGTGAAATACGTATTGGTGAAGAGAGGAAGAATTTTGTTTACATTTTGGTATATTACATAATGTGATGTACATCTCTGGATATATACGTTAGATATCACGGACTGATATCTCCACAATATCAACCCCTGTAAAATGAACAGTTATCATTGTCAAAGACAGATTTGACAAATGTATTTTTTGACAGTGCCAAAGCTCTTGGTTGAAATAGATATTTCATTCCATGCACTGTTTTAAAAAGCACAAAAGGTGAAATAGACAACTATCGCAATGAATGGTGCACTTCAAAGACGATACTTCACCAACAGTCGTCATAGTCTCCGAGATGAGTACGAGCTGGATTTCAGCGACCTGAGTCCAAGCCGAGCGTCCAGTCCGGCCAGCGCCAAGTCCGAGGGTCCAAGACACCACACTCGGAGACAAACCCAGGTCGAAGAATACCGGCGGAAAGTTGCCAGGTTACGAAGCGAGCTGGACATGGAAAAGGCTCGAAATCGACAAGTTTACAAAGAAAAGAGTCGTGAAATACGCACGTTACGAGAGACGTACAAAGAGGACAGGAGATACGAACTGGACATGCTCGAATCAAAGCTTAAGGATGAAAAAAAGAAAGAAATGGGGAAACTGAGAGAAGAGCTATTGAAAGAAAAGGATCAGGAACTACAGCAGGTCCTGAAATACAAAGAAGAGGAGGTGAAGAACCTGAAGACGAAATTGACAAGCGACAAGAGTGAAACTGACAATGCTAAAACTGAAATGAACAAGACACCAACAAAAGTTGTAAAGTTGCCACGGGATATGGATCTGTTACGTCGAATGGAAGAAGAAATTCAGAAATTGAAAGACGAAAATGCTTCTTGGGAGTTGAAATATAAAGAAAAGTGTGAAGATCAGACCAAGAAGGAAAAAGAGTTCGGTAAGATGAAGGAGGATTATGACACAGAACTACGCAGAATTATTTCAGAATCGAAAAAATTAGCGCTTGGGAATTTGAAAAAGTTAAAAAGGGCTGAGATAGCGCTCAGTGAAAGTATGTTTTCGGATGATGAAAGTGTTTCCGTCGTATCAGAGAAGTCAACATCAAGACGATCACTTGTGAATATTGAAGACAACATGTCAAGTACAATGTCATTGAACAAAACGTTGGATAAGCAGTCGTCAGTTACATCAGATTCAGACCGGGATGAGGTAAGGACCTTTTATTGTAAAATTAAATTTATGATTTCAGATAATTTTTAAGTGGAATGTGGAATGAAGTTTTTTTTCAGGCAGATGTCTGCATAATGCACTGTGGGGTCTTTTTTTCAGGATACAGATTTTTATGTGTTAATGTTCAGTGAAACCCTGCTTTCGTGATGACATCTTCATTTGTCCAGGATATTATTTTGAGAATGAAGACTACACAGGTCGATGAAAGGTTCTGGGTCAGGGCTTGCCGATGGGTTTGAAAGTTTTATTAATAAGCGTTGATATATTTGTTTTCAAAGACATTTAATTAATGTTTAAAAGAAATTAGGCTCACATTTTTAATTGCAAAAAGTATCCAATTTTCACACAGATTTCCCCAGTCTGCACCAAACACAGGTTATAGCGGAAACACCTAATTTGCCCTTTCAAATAAGGAAGTTATGTAAATATCCAATTTAACAATAGATAAAAGGTTCTCTGAAACTTACATTTCTTTCACATCTTTCACTCCACATGTCCATCAACATTGCCTGTCTGTCTCATCAAGATGCACATTTCCTTCCGTTGCTTGGGAACATTTCATTTTGTCGTGAAATTAACATACATGTCAATTTCAAATTGTGGACATTTAGGTTTTTGGCTTGTCACAGTACTTTATGTGAGTTGAACGGTCATAATATAACCTTTGCATCATGTTGGTAAGGTCTTGAAACAGTGCTTTTAGAAATCTGGAAAATAGAAAGTAGATTTAAATGATATGGAGAGTACGTCTGAATTTAGGCTGACAAAATAAAAGAATTGGTTCTCAGGCAATGTCTTTGGCGGGGGGGGGGGGGACACTTTCTTAGTTAACACTAGTACATTTTTTGGTACTAGAATTTGTACTTTTCTAAGAAAGTGTTATCCCAAATGTAACTGGCTTTGTGTATTTATAGCTTTCGGCCATGGGATCCCTGCCAATTTACACTAGTCAGAGGGGTACGCAAAGTACATGATCTAGACTATGAATTATCAGACTTTCATTTTGTGGAAGTTTCGGTTGAATGGGTTAGATCGTTGACTTTGTGCGCTGGTCATTTGGTGCCTCACTGTGATGGAGTGAGTTCGAATCCCGGACGGGACTCAACCCTAAAGGGTGCTAGAATTTATACTCAATAAAGAAAGTAATATCCTAAATATAACATTAGTTTCATTTAACCTTTTTCTGAAGGGCATTGTGTGTTCATACACCTTAATTACTTCCCTGAACATGTATATTTGTGTGTCCACAGTTGTGTAATTGATTATAGATGAGAATACATTCTGACAGGACCTATATTAACAAGTAGAGCCCTTATCATGTATATTTATGTGTCCTCTGTGTCAGGCAAGAGTCAGTTAATTATTCCATTATCTTCCAATTCTTTAAAAGTGCAGAGGTGAGAGGCAAAGATCTGAGTGTCAGTGAAAACTTTTGTGAGACAACAGATCTAAAGCTTAGAGAGATTTGGTGTTTTAAAGGAGTGTCTCAGTTTGTAAATAATACTGATATAGCTGTCTTGGGTTGGTTGGCTGGTTGGTTGGTTGGATTGTTGTTTAACGCCGCACTCAGCAATATTCCAGCTATATGACGGCGGTCTGTAAATAATCGAGTCTGGACCAGACAATCCATTGATTAATATCATGAGCATCGATCCACGCAATTGGGATCGATGACATGCATCAACCAAGTAAGCGAGTTCGACCACCCAATCCCATTAGTCGCCTTTTACGACAAGCATAGTTTCCTTTTACGGCAAGCATGGGTTGCTGAAGACCTATTCTACCCCGGAATCTTCACGGGTCTCTCAGTTTGTAAATAATACTGATATAGTTGCAGCATCACTGAGGTTTGTTTGTTGAGAGGTGACTTTGCTTGTCGCAAGAGACGACTAACAGGAACGGATGGTCAGGCTCGCTGACTTGGTTGATGTATGTCATCGTTTCCCAATTGCATGGATCGATGCTCATGGTGTCAATCCCTTGATTGTCTTGTCCGGACTCGGCTGTCATACAGCTGGAATATTGATCATCATGTACCGATTGCTTGCAAAAATATCCAAGATGCAGGAAACAAATAGAATTTTGTGAAGAAACAAAATCTTCATATGAAAGTTTTAATAAAAAGAGCTTAATTTTCAATCAAACAGATTTTATGAAAAAGAATGTATATATTTTAGTATGTATTTTGTATCAGAAATGTTCATAATACAAGACAATAAACCTGTGAAGATCTGGGTTAGAATTGGTCTTCAGCAGCCTATGCTTGTTCCCCGTGAAGATCCGGGTTAGAATTGGTCTTCAGCAAAACCATGCTTGTTTTTTGGGGGTTTTTTTGGTTTTTTTTGACATTTTTTATTCCTTTCGAAGAGTTGTACATCAGGTTCAGTGGTTACACAGTAGGTTTAGTCAATTGTAGTGACAATACGTTACATAGATGTACATTTCTTGTGATATAAATATAGCATGCATAATTGAAACACGCACACGCACACGCACACGCACGCACACGCACACACACACACACACACATGACTTGCCTCAAGTAAACCATGCTTGTTCGCTGTGAAGAACAACACACTTGAATAAGATCGGTGCTCATGATATCCATCATTGGTTTGTCACGTCCCGACTTGATTATTCACAGACCAAGGTCATAAAGCTGAAATACTGCTGAGTACACATTAAACAAAAAACCAATACAATAAATTGGTGTACCCACAATATTCACTGAATCCAATATAAGGAATCTATTCAGCTGACAGTTACCTGGACAATAAAAGGCGCCGACTCGATCTTTATTCCAGCAGTACACAGGTGTGCCTCAATCTTTACCTAGAGAACTCTCTAATCGTGTGTTTTCTGAAGGTGTGTAATGAAATCGTGAGTTGAAAGCAAGTTAAGCCGTCGTCAAAGTCCGACCCTGACTGGTCACTGTATCAACGCTAATGTCCATTGAGGAAAGCCGGTGTCCGACTTGTAGCTTTGTTTGTGCTGACCTGAGCTCCTTTCATGGGGAATCGTGGCTTGTAAATAACAAACATCTGTACGTCCTTTGGGGTCATTTATCACATGGTTGTTTGGATTGTGTGCCGAGATCAGCTGTTATTGTTTGTGTTGACAGGCGAGTGAGAGATGATTGGCACTCGAGCGACATGGACTTGACCTACCTATGAAATGTATTGTGAGGTGAATGTGACATGCAAGGGGTGCGCAAGTGGTTTGACCGTGATTGTTCAAGGCTGGGAAGGTGTTTATGGCTTAGCAAAATTGGTATGACTAATTTGGAGTGTTTGAGATATGGCTGAATGTGGGGTAGACATTGTCTCTTGTACAGACCGACCCGTGAAGGTCCGGGGTAGAATAGGTCTTCAGCAATCCATGCTTGTCGTAAAAAGCGACTATGCTTGTCGTATAAGGCGACTAACAGGATCGGGTGGTCAGGATCGCTGACTTGGTTGATGCATGTCATCAATCCCAATTGCATGGATCGATGCTCATGATATTAATCACTGGATTGTCTGGTCCAGACTCGATTATTTACAGACCGCCGTCATATAGCTGGAATATTGCTGAGTGCGACGTTAAACAACAAACCAACCAATCTTATACAGATCCTGAAATATATATATCCAATACAGCCCATGCAAGTCTATAATGTTTGGCAAGTCTAGATTACTGCAGTATCAGGAAATAAAGAGAGTCTCTGGGCTCCTTTTTATTGTATTTTTATTAAAATAATTAAACAACTGTTTTTTTCTGTAAAATGTGTTCATTTCAGAGACTAGATGTAAGTCTAGGGTAGACACCGAGATGGGGGAATGTTTTGGGTGGGTGGAATATGTGCAGTATTGCCATGTATTTGACCAATAATTAATTGATCTGGAGAAAGGTAAGAATTCAGAGCTTAATCATATTATGCCTTTAAGTACACACGATATATATACAAGACCGTTATTTATCATGTAATCGCTTGTGTTATCGAGGAGACTACCAATCCGATATGCAAATGGAGTAAACTAGCAGGAACTAATTTTAGGCCCCATTCATCGATTATTGATCAATAAATTATTGGCTAACATTCTTAATAAGTGAAAGTTGTTTTTTTCTGATGTTGGGTGTTTCTGTAGATGAACATGGCTGCAAGTCTAATGGCACTACAAGATAATTTGCTTCAGCAACCTATGCTTGCCGTAAAAGCAAACTGTTTGCAGTAAGGGGCGACTAACAGGATCGGTGGTCAGGCTCGCTGACTCATGTCATCCTATCCCTATCCTAGATAGATGCTCATGATGTCAATCACTGGATTGTCTGGTCCAGACTTGATTATTTACAGACCGCCGTGTCATATCGCTGGAATATTGCTGAGTGCGGCGTTAAACAACAAACAAACAAACAAAACAAGATAATTTGGGCCGTCACTCAAACGTTGTGTTCATACACTTTTTCTAAAGTTCTTCATTGAGTCAAAATATGTCGTAAACGTCACAAACAATATGAATTCTGTTCGCCAAAGGCTTCATGGTACACTTTTTAGTTCTAACAACTAATATTAATAAGACAGAAACACACTCTGCTAATGATCACAGATGTCTAAATTCTGTCAGAAATTACCCCCCGGATAGACCCTCAGTGATGGTGAAGTATATCATCAGTCAGGGTATTAGTGGGTACATCGAACAATGGGATCTCCACTGGTTGCCAGGTCTGGAACAATCAAACTGCCACTAAATCGCATGGTGCTCTTGTAACTTTGGTAATCTTGTGTAGATATACAAGTTAAACAGAGATTGACCCTTGAGACGGGTCAAGCCTTCTCCTTGTAGATTATGGGCACTGGTCACACAAGGTGAGAATGGACGGACCAGCAGGTCACTCTGTCTCAGACACACGTTACTAATGACGTTTTAAATTGGTTTATATATTCCATTAATTTATGAAGTTGAGAAAGTGATATTTTCATTGCAGTGAACATGACACTTGATATTTCAGCGTAGTGAACATAACACTTTGACATACAAGAGTTACCTCTCTTTAAATTGTCTCCCTTTAACGTAAGTGTCAAGCCCCAACTCAAACAGTTTACTTCCTGTTTATGTTTGTTCTTTATGTTGACAAGACCAAATAATGACAGATGGTCATTTGTGGAGTTAATATCGCTCAATGCCTTTTGTTATTCTCTCAATAAAGTTTACTTAAAAACTGTAAATTTTTCATTTAACTCGTCAATTGAGACTGTTCGTTTTGCAAAGCGCCATTTTTGTCACTTGACCAACATGTATTCTTTCGCTTCCAACAGCGGTCTCCTTCTTTTCAAGAATATTTTTTCTCAAAGTTGATTTTGTATATAATGATGTCTAAATGTATGATAAAGAATTTTGGTGACCCTAAATATTTTTGGATACTTTTGTTTATATTTTTTAAGATTTTGCAAACACGAAACTACTTTTTGAGTCACAAGTACAAGAGGTAGTGTACTGTTCCTGTGCGTAAGCTGGGGAGAATTTACGCTTCAAGCTTTTAAATTTGTAACGAAATATTTTAATTTCCTGGTAGACTACACAAAAAGTATATAATAAATAGGACGCCACTCGTGAAAATATCTTCTTTCCCCCCATCACTCAATGAGAGAAACATGATATTTCATACAACACATGAAATATCCTCTATTTATTTTTGATGAAGCTTTCAAACCAAATCATCTTTTCAAAGTGACATAGGGACCCACCTATTTCAGGTATTGCAATTTGCATAGTTGCAATTTTAGGAATGCCAGAAATATGATTGTGGGTTCAAATCCTGGTTCACCTGATTATGTTCCTCGGTTTGTCAGCTAGGTACCCATGCTTGCAGTTTCACCAATGTGGTAAATGTCTAAGACCTGCATCGCTTCTGCCATTCCTCCCACATTAAACTGACATGCCATGATATAACGCCAGTACAAGAAAGCAATGTCAAGCTAAACTCACTCACTCACTTGTCTCTTTGGGGGCACGGGTGGTCCAGCCGCTGCAATTCACTGCAGAGTTACGTCCCTTTGGCACGCCAGAAACCTATGATTGTGGGTTCGAATCCTGTTTCGCCCCGAATATGTTTCTAGGTTTGTCAGCACCATACCCTATGCGTGGGTTTCACCAAAGTGGTAAACGTCTTAAACCTGTATTACTTGAGGCTTTTCTCCCACATTAAGCTGACACGCCATGATATAACTGGAATACTGTTCAAAGCGGCGTTAAACCCAACTCGTGTCTTCAAACTTGCATCAAACAAATAATATGCGACTATGGACTTTGTTCATAATGGAGTACCGGTACATTTCTTTTCAACCTTTTAGAAGTATTAGCTTCTGATAATTGATAGTCTATTGACTGTTGCTGTCTCTTTATGAATTCAGCAAGGCCAGTGTTTGTTTATTTGGTATACGAACCCTAATTAGTTGTAACACCTTTCTGATCAATGGAGGATCTGTTTCCAAGCAGTTCAATTTGTAACTTTGCACAAACAACTGAATTACCAGATAACTCAACCAGTGTAGAATATTAACTTGTGCTGGGGAATTGTTATCTACAGTCTATAATAATTCAGGCTGTCAAAATGTTTTCCACTTATTCAGTTCATTGTGGCTGCACATGCTATATTTGTTTATCACAGATAAATATTAAAGATATAATACCATATTTGCCATGATAAGTGCTTATAAGATTGAATGAGTTGGGTTTAACGCCGCTTTTTACAGTATTACAGTTATATCTCGGTGTGTCAGCTTAATGATGGAGGAAAGCCCGAAGTGATGCAGGTCTCAGACGTTTACCACTTCGATGAAACCTACGAGCACGGGTATGGTGCTGACAAACCTAGAAACATAATCGGGGCGAACCGGGCTTGGAACCCACAATCCTAGGTTTCTGGCATGCCCAAGGGACGCAAATCTGCACAGCGAATCGCGGCGCCTTAGACGACTGGGCCACCCATGCCCCCTTAGAAGATTGACAAAAGGGGTCACCTGTTAAAAATATTCAAAAGTTTATTTTCTGGGATTGAGCAATTGTGAGAAAACATCAGTGAAACAAAATGTTTTTGAAAATAGTTACTGGACAATCATATTCCCCTTCTGCGCTTTTTGGTGTAAAAAAATATGAAATATGCACAAGAAAATGTACTCTCATTCAAATTTTCATTCTTAGTAGATTGAGTTTATGTAGATTACTCACAGATTGGTCTGGTAGTTGGTCAGGGGAGCTTATTGGAGAAGGGTCTTCAATTAGAAACTAGTGCTGTTTAGCTTGAGAAAACTGCTTTCTGATTGGCTGATGACAACTTTGTGTTAGTCATTTCATTGGTCGTTCTGATGTGACCTGTAATGGGATGTCCTCAGATCTTTGTTTAGCGGTAGCAGGATCCAAGATCTAATTTAAATGATATCGTTTGAGCATTTGTTTTCAATAAGAATAACACAACAACCAATCACACCTAAATATTGACTTAATTGTGATGACAAGATGCAAGATGACAAGATGCACCCTCGTTATAAAAAACCCATTTACACTTAATGTTTTGGTTAATGGCAAAAGGAATACGAAGAAAATATAACTGCATGTCAAAGATTCTGGCAAAAAGGCAACTAGAGTAGAACATGGATATGACAAACTACGAAGAGACCAGAGAAATCAGTTTGTTATATCCGTTGTTCGTTATATACGTTTTCGTTCGGAAATGTCCGCCATCTTGGATAAAACAAAACACAATACACCCAATTGCAGCATTGACTTGTATTAGCAGTGATCACTTCATAGCATTCAATTGATAACATTTCATAACATTAATTTAAGTATAACAAGGTTGATCCGTCACCGCTGATTGTGTTGATTCGCTGCGATTGTGTTGATTCGCCGCTGATTGCGTACAGACAATTGTCAGTGACACTTGGCACTGAGTGAGATTTCTTCGTTCGCTATACACGCCACTAATTAGTGGAAGATGGGCTTGTCGGGGATCAGATATCAGTTCGTTGTATCCGTTAGTTCGCTGTAGAGAGTTTGTTACGTAAGTAAATAATATATGATATTATATTGGAGATAAATCAGGGATTTTTTAACAGTTTGTTGTATCCGTTTGTTCGCTCTATCTGTGTTTGTTTTATCCGTGTTCTACTGTATGATTAATTGTAATGGAAATGTGATGGAAATTTGGTTTCCGAGGACCATGCCCATTCCATGTGCGATTGTGTTTGTGCAGCACACACTGTACATGATATTGATTGCATCCTGTCTGTCTGGGAGGAATTGTCTCTATATTGGCAGTAGACTTGCAGGATAAGCTGTTGGCGCCAGACCTAGCCATGTGGTTTTGTTCTGTGATAACCATTATTGTAATAGACCTGTGTTTCATCTTTGTGATCCTTTGGTGAATCTTGGGAAGAATAGTTCCCAGGACTCAATGCTAATTGTAGGGCCACATATTTATTATTTTTCATTTCATTTCACGGGCCTGCTGTCCCTACTGAAAAGAGGCTGAAACAGAACTAGATGAAAATGACAATATTTATTTTTCAAACAAACAAACGATTAATATAGTTATTCATTTAATTTGTTTTTTTCAACTGATCTTGTGTGGAAAAGCAGGAATAAACATAAAACAAAAACTCCGCCTAGGAGTGGATTCAAATGAATACTGGCTGGTTACAAGAGTATTCTGATTGTGTGTCATTCTACTAGGTGGATCGCTGTTCATGCTATCAACCGCTGGTTTGCCTGGCCCAATTTTTATGTGGAATAGGTCTTCAGCAACCCATGCTTGCCGTTAAAGGTGACTATGCTTGTCGTAAGAGAAGACTAACGGGATCGGGTGGTAAGGCTCGATGACTTGGTTGATGCATGTCATGATCGTATCCCAATTGCGTGGATTGATGCTCATGATGTCAGTCACTGGATTGTCTGGTACATACTCAAATTTTTACCAAATGCCGTCATGTAGCTGGAATATTGCTTAGTGTGGCATTAAACAAAAAGAAACAAACAAACAAACAAATATTATTATGATATAGCTTGAAATTAGTGACCAAAGCATAAAACAGCATTTACTCACTTTCTGTGTTTGTTACTCTAATGAAATCGGGGCTGGGAGTGTTATGATCAGCATCAATCAACCCAGTGCTTGTATCACTGGCCCTGGGGCATGTGGTGGCACACAATAAGCCAGATGACAGCTAGGGTCGATATATTCCCCTCCCCCCCCCCCCCCCCCCCCTTCCCGGTCTGGTGCAATTGAGAAATGGAGTTTTGCCACTTATACCCTCATTTTGGTTCACTGCTATGGTATGCTTGTCGTATCAGGCGACTAACAGTATCGGGTGGTCAGGCTCACTGACTTTGTTGATGCATGTCATCGCATCCCATCTGCGTGAATTGATGCTCATGATGTCAATCACTGGATTGTCTGGTTCAGACTCAATTATTTTCTGACTTCATCATATAGCTGGAATATTGCTGAGTGCGGTGTTAAGCAACAAACAAACAAATCCGTCTTTATGATGTCAAGTTAACAAGATTTGACAGTGGGAGCCAGGAAAATGCTGGCTATGCAGAGTTGTGTCCCTTTGATGTGCAAGGATCTGGTCATGGGTTTGAATCCAATCCATTCATGGATGGGTTTATTCTTGCCCTAGGTTGCCTTTGAGACCTGCAGAGAAGGAAAATATTTGCAAATTCATACATTAAACTAATTTTTTTTTGCAAATTTTGCAATTTTCAAATGTATTGATAATTTGATGTCAGTTTTATGTATCATGATTGTCAAATCAGCTGAGCATCTGTATGGGACACAAGTCCAGTGCATGCCTCAAAACTATTGTGTATGAGGCTTGTGACTTGATACATATAATAACAAGGTTGTCAGTCTATTCATAAGTACCTTTATCAAATTTCACATATCACTGGCTATAATAACCCACATAATTGACAATAGCAACTTTAAGACTGTTCCACAAACGTGGACAACCACAGGCTAAGTGTGTTTAGTCTCTTGTTGTATTGATACTATCAGTGAAGAGGTATTAGGAAACTGTATGGAAAATAACATTTCAATCTGAAATAATTTTCTAAGAATATATAATAACTCAAAATATATGTTTATGGAGAGTACAAACAAGTTTAAGAAAGGCATATTTTCAATCAACACAGAATTTATTGAAAATTTATGATATTGTTGCAAAAATAATAGGAATTAAATGGCCTAGCCTCATTAGAAAAATATGTATATAGGCCATTCAATTTTTTTTATTTATTTTTTATTTTGGGAATTTTATTCTTTTTTAGGCCAGTATGTTTGACATCACCAATTGATCTGGCCATTCTCTGAGGCTGAAATTGGACCATACAGGCAATGTTAAACATTAAACATGGTAAAAAGTCGTCAAAATAATGACAACATATCCAGTTTAGGTTATTGTACTGATAGCATGTTGTAGTTTGCTTGTTTTGTATTTAATTTAATGTGGAACTATCTTTGCATTCTTAGAAATAAGCTGGAGCACGGATAGCCCAGTTGTATGACTCACTCACTCACTCCACTTGCTCGCTAGCTAGCTCACTCACTCACTCACTCACTCACTCACTCACTCACTCACCCACCCACTCACTCACTCACTCACCCACCCACCCACTCACGCACGTACTCACTCTCTCTCTCTCACTCACCCACCCACCCACCCACTCACTCACTCACTCACTCACTCACTCCACTTGCTCGCTAGCTCACTCACTCACTCACTCACTCACTCCCACACACTCACTCACTCACTCACTCAATCCCACTCACTCACTCACTCACTCACTCAATCCCAGTCACTCACCCACCCACTCACTCACTCACTCACTCACTCACTCACTCACTCACTCACCACACTTAATAGAAAACCATAGATAAATGCCTGGACATGGTAGATTTCCCCAGCACGATGTGGTCTCAAGTTTCATGGCATTCACCATAACGTCCCAGCAACTCCACGCTATGGGGCTCCAGGCATGACATGGAAGTGTGCCTTGTAATTAATTGAGTAATCTATTTCACAGCTGACAGGACTCAAAGACAGACAAGTATACTTGTATATAGGCTGGTGTAGATAACATGTTTAATCACACAGGGAGGGCATGGGATACTTGTTTATTTCAATGTATAACAGTACATTCCATTGTATAACTGTACATTTCTTTGTATAACAGTACATATTGTATTCTTGAATGATTTATATGGGCATATAATTGTGTGTTGTCGTCGTACATAGGTACATGGTTATAAAAGGTTTGTGTACATTTACCAAGGGAATTTATTTTCTTCTCAAGGAAGTTACAATGCATGTTGTTGTTTTTTGTTAAATTGATTTTATGTAAATCTGTTTTATGTCATTTTGAAAGGTAGATCTTTTGTGTAAAGCTTTTGAATATGTTGGGAGTTGGAACGTCACCATTTATTAGGCAAGACCAACTTGTTTTCTTTTGTTAACGTTTTCTTGGTTACCAGACCAAGCTTGGAGTCAAATTAGACCCAAACAATTATTTTGTTTCAGTTCTTTTGAGGTTCATATAGGCCTTGTTTTCTGTTGTTTATTTGATATGCAGACCAAACCACCTTGTCCAAACAAGCATTTGTCTAGGCCTTATCAGAGACTGTATTTGGCCTTAAGTCTGCAGCAAATGTCAGTAAACATTCCCAAACTGGAATTAAATTGATGAGTTAGGCTAACATTTAGTCTCTGAAATCTTATGTTACACAATATCCTTCTTGACTCTAAAAAAAATTTTTTTCCCTATGTGTATGCTGATTTCAGGATAGAAATAGGAATAGAGCTAGACTTGCTTTTGTATCCATTTCTAGATTATTATTTTTTCGTCATAAAATTATATATTCCATGGTCATGGTGCAGGACTATTGATGAGTATACAATGCCATTTAGAAAGTGGTCAAAAGTAACAAATGTTATATTTGGGATAATACTTTCTTAGTGAAGTACAGATTCTCATACTTTTGTTGTTTTTTGGGTTTGTTTGTTTTTTGGGGTGGGGGTGGGGGGAGGGTGGTGATTGCTGCTGATTAGGTACCTCACTCAGGCAGTGTGGGTTCAAATCCAAGGTGGGACTCAACCCCCAAAAGTACTAGAATCTGTACTTTACTAAGAAAGTGTTATCCCAAATATATCATTTGAAATTCAAACGTTTATAATTCATATTGTATCTAATATTATGGCTTAGTCAACAAGTTTTACCGTATATGACCGCGGATAAGCCGACCCCGTAGATAAGCCGAGGTGCTAACTTGACCATTGAAATACGAGAGAAAATGATATGACCCGCAGATAAGCCGAACCAGGAATTGAAAGGCAAAAAACACTGCGAAGTCGGACTGCAAGACATGTGCCGGTACTCGCAGATATTCAAAAATATAAGATGAAAAACGTTGTAATTATATTGAAAAAGTCATTATTATTTCTAATAAAGATTTAACAAACCAGTCATCCACTTTCATAATGTGGGAAGCTGTTTCTCGTTGTTTTTTTTAATCTCATAACGATCGTTATATGTTGCCATCAACAACAAGCGCCATTTTGTGAATCGGTGTATATAGAATTATGAACCCGTGAGAAAATATATCAGCTAGAGCGAGTTTGAATTCAGCATCGTAAGTATGGCGTATTCGTTTCAAACTCATGATGAGAATGTCAGTCAGTACTTACTTACTTACTTTGGAGATTTAAGTCAGTCAGTAAAAATATACTAACTTTTATAACCCCCTTTACACCACTATTGTATGTTAATCCAATTGAATTAAATAAACTATCATACTATGAACACATTGAATGACCATCACTTACTCACAGGCTTCTCCAGTTTATTAAACTAATCTCTCGAAAACAAAGGAATTAAGCCCCTACTCCCAACACGATCGCTAAGCACCCACAACTTGAAAATGTTTGTGTAAACAACATGACAATACCAATCGGCCCGTTATTATCAATGCTCATTTCCTTGTGTACCGTGTTGCTTTTTAAACAACAGGAAGCAATCACAGTGATCACCGTTTGTGACGTCACAGGAAACAGCTGATCACATGTTTTTGCAAATGGCGAACGGAATAACTCGCCGATACAGTTGTTTATTTGCCTCTTTCAATAAAGGTAGACACTTGTTCATTATCAATTTATGAACTTTGCAAAACGTACGTAATAGCTATTGGCGATTTCATCTGGGGATTATATATTATAGCTGTGAATTACATATATTGTTACATGTAAAAATTGTGGAGTTTACGAAGAACGATAAACTTTGAACATTCAATTGAAAACTTATTATCGGAAGTAGTAACATGTATAACATTTTTTTAATAATGACAACATTGGTGTATAATAATAACTTTATTGATAATTTATAACAATAATGGCTCTAGTCGTGGCAACTTCCAAACTTTCGGGAAGTTGTGATCTATCGGACCGTCATTCAGGCGATGTTTCTGACAGATTACGATCTGAAAAATACTATCATGAAAGTGTATCCCGTGGATAAGCCGACCCCTTTCTACAGAATCTTTTTTTTGGTCCTCAAAATTCGGCTTATACGCGGTCATATACGGTAATCAACTTATCCAGTTTGTATTTCACTGACATCAAGACCAATAAATAGGAAGAGGCTTAAATTGTTATATTTACATTATTGAATGTGATGTTAATATACAATGTCAAAAGATCTGAATTTATGAAAATAGGAACTTTAAAAAATCACAATTTTGAACAAGATAACATTGTTTCCCTCCGTTTGCATACAAGAGCTCTGGGATTGGAATTTGAGATAAATCCCCGTTAAGCTTCTTCAGATCATCGCATCTCACTGTAAGTAATGGGTAAAGCTTCATGTGTCATCTTAAAAAACAATACTTTTTGGAAGAAATTGTTTTACAGATAAGGCCAATTGAAGCTTAAAAGACATAATCAGATAATCAATGAAAATAATGAACATTTATTGGTATTTGCCAAACCCCTTCATCTTTAATGGATATGACTAATAGTATCATGCAATATTAATGTAACTTTTAACTTTCTACAGTAATTGATCCAAAAGATTATATGTAGTCTCTGTGTGCTGCAGATCTTATGACTAGAACGGCGCCTTCTCCATGTAAGTACATTTTTTTGTAATGTTAATAAACATCCTGCACTCTGAGCATTACTTGTATATATTTTTTCCCAATAAACTGACGAGAATATACAGGCCAAGTAAAATAGAAAACAGCTATTTGTATTTTAACCAAGCTGATTTGTCACCAAAATCTGTAAGTCATAAAAAATGAGCTATAGGTGGGCCTATGTTGTCATTACATAGATCAGTACTGATAGTGAACATCTGAACATAGAAAACACATTAACAGATGTACCCTGTGTTCTCCATCTTGAAACGTTTGTTTACATGTGCAGAATGTTGAATGACTGGAGTGTTTAATAGTGAATCCTTTTTGTAGCACATTGTTTATGTTTACATGTGGAGAATGTTGAATGACTGGAGTATACTATAGTATATCCTTTTTGTAGCACATTGTTTATGTTTACATGTGGAGAATGTTGAATGACTGGAGTATTCTAAAGTATATCCTTAGTGTAACACATTGTTTATGTTTACATCTGGAGAATGTTGAATGACTGGAGTGTATAATAGTATATCCTCTTTGTAACACATTATATATGTTTACATGTGCAGAATGTTGAATGACTGGAGTATACTATAGTATATCCTTTTTGTAGCACATTGTTTATGTTTACATGTGGAGAATGTTGAATGACTGGAGTATTCTAAAGTATATCCTTAGTGTAACACATTGTTTATGTTTACATCTGTAGAATGTTGAATGACTGGAGTATATAATAGTATATCCTTAGTTTAACACATTGTATATGTTTGAATGTAGAGAATGTTGAATGACTGGAGTATACTATAGTATATCCTTAGTTTAACACATTGTTTATGCATACATATGCCAGGGCCTTATTCAAGGACTTTGATTAAAAAGATAGTTGCACCTGACAAAACCAGGTTACACCCTGGCCCTATAAGTGTATCATAAATAAAATATAGATGCATTAACTAATCTAAATCTGTAAAATCTCAGATCTCAGAAGACTATACCATGTGTCATATTAATTATGTAGTAAGGTAAATAAAGCTCGGAGGTTCAGAGTGTGTTCAAAGATCAGTGTGGACAAGTAAGGGTTAGTCAGACAACATTTGAATTTCTTGACAAGCACTTGGTGCATGTAGACATAAATGTTAGGTTGCATTTTTCAATAATAGGTTGCAGTGATGTATGTTTTATTTAAATCAACCTCTGTTTGAAGAATGTTGAATGATTAGAGCATACAACTGTTTATCCTCAATTTAACACAGTAATTATGTTTATTGATGTTTAAGAGAAGTACACTCTAGTTTCCCTTTATGAAACCCTCCTGACTTCTACCCAGTAGGTTATCAGCAATCGTTAAATGCCCCGAGACAGTAGTAATCGCAATGTTAGCCAACACCGTAAAAACGCACGTGGAGTCAATTTACCTCTTGCAAACTCTCATCAAGAGCAGGAAAAATTGTATCTCCTTGCCCAGACAGATATTTTACACTTCCCAGACACAGCAAGGAGGAGTCATAGTCAGGGATGCGAGATGAAGAAGAGTTTTGCTCCAGATGTTCAACTTTTTTTTTTTAACTGTCTTCGTCAACAGTGCACTTAATGTTGTGGTTCAGGAGTAGGTTTCATTGTGGACTTTGTCAGTGAAAGACGAGGGGTGGTGTGAGTCAGCTGATGGTATCCTGGGACCTCCCACTCAGTAGGTGGGGAGGGGTGTTGGGGTGGGGTAGCCAGCCATGTGGTAAGAACCAGGTTTGATTCCTTGTGGGTACAGTGTCTGAAGCCTTTTATTTGTGTGCCCTGTTGTGATATTGCTTGATTACTACTGTAATATTGCTGGAATATTTTTGGAATGTTGCTGGCTTATTGCTACAATATTGCTGAACTATTCAAGAATTATTGCTGGAATATTCCTGGAATATTGCTTGGATATTGCTGGAATATTGCTTGGATATTGCTGGTATGTTGCTAGGAGATTGCTGGACTTTTCCTGTGATATTGCTGTAATATTGCTAGGATATTGCTAGACTTTACCTGTGATATTGCAGGAATATTGCTAGGATATTGCTGGACTTTTCCTGTGATATTGCAGGAATATTGCTAGGATATTGCTGGACTTCTGGTGACATTGTTGGAATATTGCTAGGATATTGCTGGACGTCTGGTGACATTGTTGGAATATTGCTAGGATATTGCTGGACTTTTCCTGTGATATTGCTGGAATATTGCTAGGATATTGCTGGACTTTTCCTGTGATATTGCAGGAATATTGCTAGGATATTGCTGGACTTTTCCTGTGATATTGCAGGAATATTGCTAGGATATTGCTGGACTTCTGGTGACATTGTTGGAATATTGCTAGGATATTGCTGGACTTCTGGTGACATTGTTGGAATATTGCTAGGATATTGCTGGACTTCTGGTGACATTGTTGGAACATTGCTAGGATATTGCTGGACTTTCGGTGACATTGTTGGAATATTGCTAGGATATTGCTGGACTTCTGGTGATATTGCAGGAATATTGCTAGGATATTGCTGGACTTCTGGTGACATTGTTGGAATATTGCTAGGATATTGCTGGACTTCTGGTGACATTGTTGGAATATTGCTAGGATATTGCTGGACTTCTGGTGATATTGCTGGAAAGTTGCTGACCATTGCTGGAGGTTTCCTGGAATATTGTTCTAATATCGCTTGATGTGGCAACAAATATTCTCACTCACTGATGTCTACAGAATGTAAATTTTTTATCCTCAGTGTATTGTCCACAGGTACTGGATTAACTTCCATGGGATGTTTTATTGGATCAGCCTCATGTTTCGTGTGATAAGGAGGTATTTTATCTGGAAGCCAGATGTTGTTTTATTTAAAAATCTTTTAATGGTTTTCTCGTTTACTTGAATTGGTGCTGTAAAACATCAAAAAGAAAGTTGAACTCTCTCAAAGACAATTTGCTTTTTCTCTCTATGAAAAATATTATGGGGCCGTCATTTATTGTTCTGAGGTTCTTAAGGGTTGTGAGCAGTATGTGTACAAATAATTGTTAACAATATCAAAAGAATTTGGGAAAAAAAACAATAGCAAGATTATGTAACAGTGTTGACATTCAGTAAAGTTTGAAAAATGCATTGGAATCTTCTAATAATTGTAAATGAGAAATCATTGATTGCTATTATTTAAAAGGGGGGGAAAGTATTACCATGCTATGTGGAAAAAGTACCAATTTAAGAAAACTTCAAAACTGATAAAACTGATAAAAGCGCCGAATGTTTTGATGTTTTTAAAACATATACATCTTACTCTAGTGATTCAAATAAAGATGTGGACAAAATTAATTCATTACATCAATATGCTACAAATCGTTTAAAGAAGATTGTTTTTAAATCTCTTAAGCTATCCAATAGCTCGTTGGGATTAGTGTTGGTAATATAAAAGCATTCTGTGATTTGGTTTACTCTGAAACTATTTGCCTAACACAGAATGTTTATCAAACTGACATTTAGATGTTTTCTTGCATCAAGAGTAAACATCTGGCCTTTTTGTAATTGGAGAAGAAAAACAAGCTAGTTTTTTTCATCTTTGGTAATGACATACACAGCTGTTTCCTTTAGCGTAATATGTGTCTGATGATTTTGTCTATAACATAAATATCCCACATGTCTTGCTTCTGTTGACATCCATATTTGTTTACATGTTCTTACTACAAAGCTTCAAACATCAGATGATACTTTTTTTTTAAACAATTTTTTTAATTCTTGGGGAAAAAAATGACATATAATTTTTTTTGTGATGCTCTCATGTCTGTAAAATACATTACAAACTAAACTTGTATACATGTAGAAAATTTAAAAAAACATTAAATTTTCTCATAAACTGTATAAAACTATGGCATGATATACACTTAAATGCTCACTCAAAAATCAATTCTACAATGTCAAGCAATTTTTTAGCAAATTATTTTTGATGGCTTCACTTCTTAGGGCCATTGAAGAACAACGGAAGAAAACTGGTGGATGTGTTTAAAATTTATAACCGACCCAATAAGCATTTATTTCATTGAAGGTCAGAGATGTTTATTTTGTTTGTTGTTTAACACTGTTACTCAATCAGCAGTATTTGTGTTATACCACAGCAGTCAAAGTTGAGATGCCAAAATATTTTTGAGGTTCAAATTTCACACCTCTTGAACATGTTGAATAAAAATGATAACAAATATAAATAAAACAAAAGTATGTTCTTTATGCATATCTTTTCAGTTAAACCTAAACATGTCCTGATCTGATTTAAAAAAAAAAAAATTTTAAGTTTGGTTTGGTTTATGGATTTTTAGAATTGAACTTTTCTTTAGTGATTGTTTCATACTTTGGTTAGCGCTATATTGAAGGGCGCAATAATGAGGGAACGCTGTATTTTAGAAAAAACAAATACTTGAGCAGTTAATACACTCACATGTTTCAGAAAGATATTTTAGTGGTTTCCATTAAGCTTTTCTCTCTAATACTTCAACATTAGTACATGTGATCAATGTCATCACCTCTTACAACAAAAGTGTCCTGGGAACCTGATCTGAGTCAGATGCCGACATTTAATTATTTTAACATGTCTGATAATGTTCACAAATTTGACAAACATTTTTACAACTTCCAAAATATGCCATTTCCATTGTTGTTCCGAAATGGACTGTTGTGATATCATTACACTTAAGGAGAATATACCCAACACAGATATAACAGTTGACAGGCTTCCTTTAAATCACAATGATTTTTATAGGCCCATTCAACTCCTCAATACTGCTGACATGTGTACAAATGGTTTTAGATTGTGTTACATGCCCTATAATGGGGCTAAGCCCTATTGAGAGCATGCAATAAGAACCGACCGTATTCGACGTAATTAGCGCCCCGCTCTAATAAGCGCCCATGGCGATATTTACTGATATATTGGCTAGTGAACAAGCCCAATTTGCATCCCTTCCGACTGATCAATATACACAAGACTTATTTATTCGGTATAATACGCACACGTGTGTTATATGCACCCTTATTTATAGGCAATTAAATTCTGGAAACATATATCTGTCGTATATAAACATTTCAGGCTGTCAGCATAAACCACGAAATTTATCTTTCAACTATGTTTTTTTTCACGAAAATAATATTCTATTAAGAGCCCCCTTTTTCTAATTTTGAGAGCGCCCTAGGCGCTTATTACGAGGAATACGGTAAGCCCTATTGAGAGAATGCAATAAGAACCTACATGGTTTATGCCTGTATACCAATAGAAACCTACCACCTCCAGATTTCTTTATTGTAGTGAGGCCTGTGTTGGTTTTACCGTATATGCTGCAATAATTACTTGTGTTTTTTAGGTATAAAATGAAATATATTGATTTGTGTATGTGAATGATACAATTTTAAAATTTTGAATTAGATCTTTATTTGGTAGTATCTTAAACATTCATTTTTGAATATGGGTTTAATTTTTTTGTAAATTGATTCATTTATTTGTCAGGTTTTTTTTATGTGAATAGTAACATGGTTTGATGAAATGAGATGTGTATGTGTTCATACTGATAATGTATTTAATTCTTACCATCTGTTTTTGTCATCTTTCATTACCTCAGTTAAGTATTCCTTGATAATGAAAATAAAAAAAAGTGAAACATATAGACTATGAAAAAATATCACAAATCAATTCCACACAGTAATGAAATAGTAAAATGAAGTAAATATTTTAGATTGACAAGTTAGTGTAAGATAATTTTTGTGTTCAAATGTTCATAACCATCTAAACGGGCAAACGAAAGTATACATTTGAAAATTGGATTTGACACAATTACAAATGGTATCAAGACTTACAAAGGGTGAAAACAGTCATCGAAACAAGGCAAAGTTAAGGTCCAAAACTCAACTTTCATACACGTATCAAATACATCACCATTGAATAACCATTTCTTGTTTCTTCATTTTTAGCCACTCATAATCAAGGATGTTTGTTACAGAGCTACAGATAAGCTGCGTATTTGGGTCAAATACCTCCCCCACCCCCCCAAAAAAAATATATTCAAAACCCAATTACTTTCGATTAACTTGCGTACAGAAACACATGCATTAAATGAAAAACTCAAATGTTTAAAAACAGCACGCGTAAATACCCAATGCAGCTTTTTCAGCATGTGTACAACAGGGCTAATTTCCGAAACACAGTTACGAGCTAATTTACTTTCCGAGTCAAGCATATATTTAGAACCGTTATATACATCTAAAACATTATTTTAAAATAATATTTTTTTAAATCCTTTTTTTAAATCCCAAAATGTGTACTCAGTTTGGGAAAACCCCAATAGACTGATGAATAGATGAGTGAAAAATATTGGTTACCCAATGAAAAATTTAATAACCCAGTTAAAATAGAAACCTTCAAGTAAAAACTCAATTGCTCAAAAAGTTATCCGGAGCTCTGTGTATACTTTCTTTTGCCCATTCTTTTAATTTTTAGACATGTTAAAAAAACAGCAGTAAAAAAAGAAATGCTTACTTCACATAAACAATATAATATATTCCCGAAATTACGTATCTACACGTTTGTGCACTCTACTTAAGCCAAGTACGGTAATCACCTCAGAGAAACTTACCAGTAAATCTCACAGCTCAAGGTCATAATATCTGCACTTTACAATGGGCTATAGCAGCAGGTATGGTAAGTCCAGGTCAGTGTTGGGTACAGGGGCAGATTGGTCAGTCAGTCAGTCAGGTCACCGATGTGAACAGTCTGTGGATAAGATTCTTGGATACCAAACTCGGTTCCGTTGTCTGTGAGTTCTTCCTGATGAAAAGACCTATGTGGCCCTACAAGCCTTATATGAGACAGTGCTACAGTGGAGACTGGGGCAGCGTGAGTTGTGTGTGTCTTTATTTTGTGCAGTGACAACAAAACAATTGAGTACGATCAAATGTTTATTATATACAATACTTGGCATAAGATTCGGGGGCTGACTCGGTGTTGGAAAGGTAACTTACACTGCTGGTAAGTAGTATAAAAAGGCAGCCCTGCGGGTTGCATAAGTAAATTTGAAATATATATGAAAATGACTTAGAACCCTGCGGGTAGATCTAAAAAGCTAAAATGGAAATATGTAGAAAGGGTGATACCCTGCGGGTTTGAGTAAAATGAAAATACTTTGGGGGCCGCAAGCCATATAATGATAGTTTACAGAACGATTGGCTTGCAAAGCCCAAAACGAGGTAAAAAACCGAGAGCCCCCAAAGTCTTTATTTTTTTGTTTTATACATTTTATTTCCCCTTTCCCTGTTACATGAGGAGGATGGCCATCCAGGGCAATGGTCACCCTTACATTCTAAAGACAATGTATGTATACATTTGGGGAAAATTAAATACAAGTATTGGAAATGGTGCCAAGGTGATTTTTAAGAAATATAAAAAAACATACACACAGTCAAGCATTCAAATTATTATTCAAACACAAATCCTGGCAAGAAACAAATATGAGAAAGAGATACACATGTTATTGCTGTTCTGCTTCTTCAAACAATATGGGATAAAAGATCCATGATTTTTCAAATGCTGCTACATTACCATTTGTAAAGGCTATATTCTTCTCAATTTTGTATCTCAGACAAACATCTTTTTGAAGTGTGTGGTTTATTGGGGTGTTTGTTTGGGTGTTTGACAGGGTGAACGCGTCGGGAGATTTCCTGGAATATTGGCTTCACCTTTGCCTTTGAGAGTTTTTATCAATGTATTTTTTAGTTGTGAATATTTTTCCTGCATAGCAGTGTAGATATTTTGATGTTTGATGTTTGAAGTTTTACGTATGGTTTCTTTTCTTTGAAATTGCTGTTTCATGGGTATTGATTTCTTTCTTGTCAGAATTTCATGACTTTAGACTCTGTTTTTGGGGTATATTTATACTTTTGGGGAAAACATGTTAGAAATGTTTGTTAATTACAAGTTGGATGCTTTTTATAAAAGTAGATCTTTTGGGGTTTTTTATCATCAAGTGATATCCATGTTTGGTAGTAGCAACAACAGCAGTTATTACAATTAGTTTTTTGTAAATGTGTTACCTTTCAGTTGTTGTGAAGAGTTATTCCTTCATCAGAGAAAGGGGCGGTCGGGTAGCCTAGTGGTTAAAGCGTTCGCTCGCCACGCCGAAGACCCGGGTTTGATTCCCAGCATGGGTACAGTGTGTGAAGCCCATTTCTGGTGTCCCCCGCAGTGATATTGCTGGAATATTGCTAAAAGCGGCGTAAAACCATACTCACTCACTCATCAGAGAAAATGTTTGATTTTATAGGAAGCTGTCAGTCAGACATATTTATAAATAATCTAATAATGCATTAATAATCCTTAATAATTATATTCAAGGATTCCATTATTCAGACACTGTTATTCATGATCATTGACACATCTTGTTGATGTCATTGCTTTTGTTCATTTCATCATTGGATGGTTTTCATAATCATTTTCACAGCAACATAATGAAATTAACATAGGAATTCCCTTACGTTGTTCCTCCAAACTGAAATATCTTCCTGAATGTTGATATGATATGATGGTCCTGTCACAATCCTGTCAATCGAATGATTGAAAGGTGACAACTTTGAAATTGACAAGTTTTCCTCAAACCATCCTTTCAACATTGAGATCCAGACTTTCTGTATGTAGCGGCCATAAAATTTCCGAGTCCCGTGATGGGTTTCGAACCACGGACCTTCTGAACCAAGGTCGGACACCTTGTCCACATGACCAAAGAGGTTAACCCCGTCAACAAGCTGACAAGGTAAGGATGTCATCTGTGGGATGACTCCACGCCCTGCTACATGCTCCCCCGTCAACAGAAGGCACGTCCCGGGACAGATAGTAGGGTACTGAGGCTTATTTTGCTCAAATTTAATATGAACGTGCTCAGCCCCACGTTGGGCGCCAATGTAGCGGCCATAAAATTTCCAAGTCCCGTGATGGGATTCGAACCACGTACCTTCCGATCTGAGGTCGGACCCTTGTCCACGTGACCAAAGAGGTTAACCCCGTCAGCAAGCTGACAAGATAAGGATGTCATCTGTAGGATGACTGCACACCCTGCTACATGTAGCTGGTTCTGTACCTGGTTCCGCAACAGTAATTTTATCAGACAAAGGCGTCACAATTGAATCACAAAATTAAAAACAGTCAATCAAATCAGTGAAAGGTGACAACCGGGGCCTTCACGAGAAATGCTGTACATAATAGCATTTGTTACGCTGTTACAGTTATGGGAACATAAATTGGTTTCCGGGTTTTTTAATAATAATCAACCGTTTTCATTTACGCAGACAGATGTTGCAGAGAAATTGTCATTATGTAGTGGAGGGAAAGTTGAGTGGGAGATTAATGGGAGATAACTCCTCCATCGTGATTGTCTTGCTATGTATGTGTTGTGGTAGAGCTCCCATTGTGCATCAATCGTTCACAAGTTCTGTCAGGGAGTATTGATCATGGCTGTTACAGTACATTTTGGTGACTTGCAAGGTGCAGTATGATAGTAAAGTTTGTTGTTTAACGCCGCACTCAGCAATATTCCAGCTGTATGATGGCGGTCTGTAAATAATAAAGTCTAGACCAGACAATCCAGTGAGTGACATCATGAGCATCGATCTATGCAGTTGGGGTATGATGACATGCATCAACCAAGTCAGCGAGTCTGACCACCCGATCCCGTTAGTTGCCTCTTACGACAAGTATGGGTTAATTGTTGAAGATCAATTCTAACCTGAATCTTCACAAGTTCTTCACCTGTAAAGGGGCAATGAAACATTGTTGCAAACAAAAGGGACTATCCTGGAAATTTTACCTCTGAGAGAAAAATATCCAAGGGTCCAAAATGCAATGAGATTGTTTGGAGTATGTTGAGGTTTTGCTAATAATTAGAGCTATTTTGTCTTCAAAAGGTGGAGACAATTTGATTTACTTTATTAGGGATTTAAATTATTATGCAATTAATGTAACTGAATGATAAAGAATGATATATTCTTTGGTAATCTATTTTCGAACATTCAATTATTCCACTGCGTATATTTCATTTCGAGTATCAACAATATTCTGCACTCCGCCATTATCAGCTGATGCAAAGCTCCATGCAGCAATGTAGGAATCTGTTATGGACAGTGAGAGATCGCATGCAGTGTGGCAAGTATGCAACTCACTGTTTCGATTGACAGTTTTGGACAAATGAATAAACAAACGTGAGTCATTTTTGACATTTCTAGGTAGAATAGATAATGTTATGCAAGCAATACAACATTTTTTTTATTTTTGAAGGAGAAAATAGAAAATGAGTACAGATTGTATGTGAATTAGTGCAAATATCACTTCTCGCACCTGTCTGCATTGTTTTCGTCATGTGGACGGCATTGTTGACATCATTTGAATCTTATCATGACGTAAGGTCGGAATGATGTCACACTAGAGACGATGTCATAGCTTTCAAGATTGTTGACGTCATTTAACAAATTGTGGTTTTCTAAGACAGTGGTAGTTCTTAGTGCATTTTTCTGAAGTGGAGCTTAAAAGGATTAAAAAAATAATGCGTAATAAAGAAACTTGTGTAAGAAATTCATGTATTACCCTCACTTATGCTTGGGGAAATACAAGTGAGTGAGTGAGTATGGTTTTACGCCGCTTTTAGCAATATTCCAGCAATATCACGGCGGGGGACACCAGAAATGGGCTTCACACATTGTACCCATGTCGGGAATCGAACCCGGGTCTTCGGCGTGATGAGCAAACGCTTTAACCACTAGGCTACCCGACCGCCCCGGGGAAATACAAGAATCCTGACACTTGTTTCTTAAAATCAGCATGACACACATGCTCGTATAATAATCTCTATGTAAGAAATGGTCATACACCATCAAATAACAAGATTTTAGAATTCATATACTACTCAATTCAAGTTAAGGACCACCCTGTTCTTTCTTATTACTATATACTGTCACAGCATGACTTCTTTTGTTCTTTTGAGTAGTATATTTATACTTTGCCCCTTCCATTCACTTGTATCATATTGTGTGATACGATCTTGATATCTAACAAATGTTATATTTGGGATAACACTTTCTTAGTAAAGTATAGATTCTCGTACTTTTGGGGGGTTGAGTCCCGTCCGGGATTCGAACCCACTCTGCCAGAGTGAGGCACCTAATCGCCAGCACACAAAGTCAGCAATCTATCCCACTCAGCCACCGAGGCTTCCACAAAAAATTTAACCTGACAACTGGTTGTCTTTTTTTTGTGCTGGCGATGAGGTGCCTACCTGGAGTCCGGACGGGACTCCACCCCTCCCCCCCCAAAAAAAATACAAGAATCTGTACTTTACTAAGAAAGTGTTATCTCAGGTATAACATTTGTTACATTTGATCACTTTCTAAATGGCATTGTGTGGTTCGATCCTGATATTGTGACACGATGCACCAAATCTTTGTTGAGTGAGTGAGTGAGTATGTTTTTACGCCGCTTTTAGCAATATTCCATATGGCGGGGGACACCAGAAATGGGCTTCACACATTGTACCCATGTCGGGAATCGAACCCGGGTCTTCGGCGTGACATGCGAACGCTTCAACCACTAGGCTACCCGACCGCCCCCAAAAATCTTTGTTGAATTGTTTGTTTGTTACTGACACACCCATTAGATGTTGTATCTAAACAAACCCACGAGGGTTGGAGTGGATTGTCTGTAGGTCAAACCCACAAACTCTACCATGGTAATGTGTCTTGAACTACTATTACAGATAAAAGGTAGTAGATTTTCTGTTTTCTTTTAATCAGTTATAAACAAAATGCCAGGCTAGTATAAATACAAGAATGTTTATGGCACAAATAGATATTCTGTTGACCTTAAGACTGCCATAAGTCATACTGTAGTACCACTTTACTCACAATAATGGGTGGTGGAGTGGTTAAAGTGTTAGTTTAACATGCAGAAGACCCAGGTTCTATTCCCCACATGGGTACAGTGTACACATTTCTGGTGTCTCCTGCCATGATATTGCTGGAATATTGCAAAAAGTGGCATCAAACCATGCTTGCTCAAAACAATGCAATTTTCTGTTGATCAAATTAATGAAACTTGCTCAGAATGTAAACTATATTCCACGCAACTACATTTGGTTATAAAAAATATTTCTGTGGATCAAGCCTTTATTGCCTAAATTCTTTATTTCATGCAACGTTTCCTGATAGAACTGAGTATATTTTACATTAGTATATTTTTTGTAAGTCAAATAATTTTTTTTTAACTATATTCCATGCAACAATACTTGTATCAAAAGATTTTCTGTGTGATTGAATCCATGAAAACTGCCCCAAAGAATCGTATTTTCCATGCAACTATATGTATGTAACAGTAGATTTTCTGTTTATTATATCCAAGGCACTGCTCAAATAACTCCCCATGCAGCTTATAGTATTACAGATAGAGCACATTTTCTGTCTGATTGAGCCAAGTCCTTCCATGACATCTTGGCTGGTAAAGAATGTCCGATCTTATTGTGGTCGCTACAGTGACAATTCCTCATACAGGATATGCAATGAACTACACCAGGTAACTAGATTCTCCATCATGCTTGATTTCATTCGAGTGACAGGTTTTAATCATTGAATCACTCGTCCATATCAAACATGCCACTCAAAATTGAAATAGACTATAAGCCGTGAGCTATGAACAAGGGTTCGTTATTTACTTACTTAATGGCCGAGGGGAACTCTGTGTTTGACGGGTAGAGTTTGGGTACAGGTAGGACTATCTTACCTTTATCAGGTTAACAAGATATCCAGGTGTAGGTCAGAATTCATCAGGTATTTATATCGTCAGACAGTTATCTGTCAGTCATATGACAGGAAGAGATGTAACTCACAGGTATACTAACGAGTTTACCTGAGATTGTAAAATAATCCGTTTTATCATGATTACATTTATTGGGATTTTGAGGAGGTTGTATGATTCGTGATTATCTGTAATGCAGAGTATGTTTAGAGAAGCGTGAGTGTTTGTTTCAGATGAAATTGATGAGTGAAATTGACGAGTGAAATTGATTAGTGAAATTGATTGGGTTTTCATGTATACTGGATCAGGCTTTTGAGGTTTATGTTACCGGTACAGCGTACAGGTATTCTCCTACAGGGAATGTTTACAAACGGGTCATTGCTTCTAGGGTATGGAGAGATCGGAGAGCAAATTGTAACGTCATGCTTGACAGGTAGTGTTTTGTTGTAGGAAGAAATTGATCGTTTCAGGTCTAATATGTAAACCATGTTTACCTGTGTCTATGGACTTGGTGTGGTGTTATGCTGATCCTTTGAAGTGTTGACATATGACTAGGGATAGACACCTGTGATAGTCACCTGTCTAGGTGAAATCATACCTGTCAAGTGACAAAAAAATGAACAGGTCAGAGCCTACCTGTATTGAACAAACAGGTGAGAAAGTGCATTTGCTTATTAAGCAAGGTATAGCCAACAAGGACTCCGGTTGTAAACCTGGTCTGGACATACTGCCGACACATTCCTCAACAGGTATCTTAACGAGGTTTTGAGTTACCTGTAATTAACTGACTGACATAACAATACACGGTCCATTTGCGACCGTGCTTGCATGAAGAGGCTGAGGAAAAATACATTAAGTTGACAAACGGCCTGTCCATACCTGTCGGATTAGTTTCATAGACATTCCCATTGCCTCAGGGTCAGAGATGGCCTGTGAGGGTCGGGGGTGGACCAGTTGAGTTAAATCCAGAGCAGGTCACCACGTGACATTGTCCCTTGGCGAGACACACACATGGATGTGCGGATGTGTGGATACCGTACATGAACAGAAAGACCGCGAGTTCAACTGGGTGAAGTTAATAGCCTTGACAATGCAGTGAGCTTGTGTTTCATGTTAGTGGATTTACCTACCGTGGAGTTAACATACGACTCCATGCTTCGAGAGGTGCAGTATTCGGGATACTAGGAGTGCATACTTGAATACTTGTTGTGAGAGTGCGTGTGTGCACCTGGACACATCGTTAACAACCGGCATACCTGTGAATCTTGTGTTTTATTCATTGGATCTTATCAACTGAAGAAGTTTTTCAAGTCATGTGCTCTGCATTAAGGAATTTAGGTGAATAAGATCAGCTGCTTGTCTTTAAAGTTGACACAAGTTGTTAACACGAGGCGGGTCAGTTTTATGGTGTAATCTTTCCTGTGACTTAATGTTTCTGTGTAGGTCAACTGAAATTGATTTGTTGGTCTGAATGTGCATCATAGTCAATCAATTGCTGTAATGTTTGTAAGGTTTACGGTGGAAACTTTGGGATCAGTTATAGGATTATCTAATAGGTATATTTGTGGGCATTGATCATGTTTATGATAATTATCCTTGCTCATGTTCGGTTTATGTAGGTTAGACGATATTGATCATGACGTTACTATCTCTCATTTATCGAGTAAAGATCTGACAGCTGTTTTAAAATATACACCTGTGTTCTGGGATGGATATATAGTGACATGTATTGAGATGGAGTATAAAATGATCATTTAAAAATGTTAAAATAAGAAAATATAGGGAATGAAATTCAAAGGTATTTTTTCTATAAGCTGGATCAAAACTGACTGATTCATAAAGTATTTTCAAACTGACTGATGTATTCATTATTTTCAAAACTGACTGATGCATAAAGTATTTTCAAAACTGACTGATGCATTACTTATTTTGAAAACTGACTGATGCATTAATTATTTTCAAAACTGACTGATGTGTTTATTATATTCAAAACTGACTGATGCATTAATTATTTTCAAAACTGACTGATGTATTTATTATTTTCAAAACTGACTGATGCATAAAGTATTTTCAAAACTGACTGATGTATTAATTATTTTCAAAACTGACTGATGTATTAATTATTTTCAAAACTGACTGATGTATTTATTATTTTCAAAACTGACTGATGCATAAAGTATTTTCAAAACTGACTGATGCATTAATTATTTTCAAAACTGACTGATGCATTAATTATTTTCAAAACTGACTGATGCATTAATTATTTTCAAAACTGACTGATGTATTTATTATTTTCAAAACTGACTGATGTATTTATTATTTTCTATAACAGATCATAGATATGGTATAAATGCACAGATTATTACAAATCATTGTCATTTCCTCTGAGTAGGAATTGTATACTCACTGGCAAAAAAAACGCGAATACCATACATGTTGGTTAATATATGAAGAATTGTTCATGTTCAAGAGATATTAGATTGGTTCGATGCACAAACGAAAATACTGTTACATTGTGTGTATCAACGCTCATGAAGCATCACATGTGACTTCATAGATCTATGACTCGAGATGCACCATTTATCTCATGCAGGATTAGCGTGTAAAGTTTGAAAATCAACAGCATCATATCGTGATAAGAATAAAGACACTTTGTGGTATCACTTGACAGATTGTTGGTTTTGTCATTAAGTGGTACACTTTGGAAACATCTCTTCTCAACGTACATACTTCTTTATATGTTTTTATGGTTTGCGTTTCTTTTGGCATTGAGCATATTTATTACATTTTTAAACTTTCTAAAAGATTAGTTTTTGAAATTTTAAACTTTCAAAAATTAGTATATGTGTGAATGAACACCATCGTCAATTTCATCCAAGGCTTCTTAATTATCTTATTAGCTCTGGACGCTGACCTGCCAATTGACCTAGTCTACATCTCAAACACTTGGAATCTGTGTGTTTAAATGCCTCCCTGTTGAACTGATTGTTGACAGTGAAACCCGTGGCTCTCGAGAGATGTACATTGCGTTATAAGAAAACACAGGCCATAATTGCCAGATTTGGAAATGAAATAAGCGTAAATATTCGAAAATCTGGCCAGGATGGTTAGATGAGAGCACATGTTATACCTATGGACCCAGGAGGTTCGAGTGTTGACAGCTGATCTTGGGTTGTACATTGCGATATTGACAATATGGAGTTACTCCTTGAGCGAAACCATCCTCCGGCTGTGGTTCAGGAAGAGAGGCGACCTCATCAAATCACTGTCAGGGTAAGATATTAATTAGTAATTTTTTATTAATTGTTACTCATTTTTTATTATTTTAATCAATGGCAGGTTAATCCTGCTCATTGGCAGGTATATGACGCTATGAAATGCTTCCTGTTTGAAGAAGTGTATGTCAACATGTTTGTTTCAGAGGATGTAAATTGATTACTGAAAAATTTACCTTGCGTTTTTATGCAATTTGCTCACCATTTTTTTAATTAATAACTCCATAAACACAGAAAACATTGAAGTCAATTCTTATAAGTACATGCGTCAACAATAACTTCACATTCTGCCTATTTTATTATTCACACGGAAAAGGGTAGACAATGATACAATAATTCAACATGTCCCAACCATTCTGTTAACATCCAATCAGTGGGCGGCGGGGTAGCCTAGTGGTTAAAGCGTTCGCTCGTCATGCTTGAGACCCAGGTTCAATAACCCACATGGGTACAATGTGTGAAGCCCATTTCTGGTGTGTCACGCTCTGACATTGCTGGAATATTGCTAAAAGTGGCGTAAAACCTCACTTGGATCGTTACTCATAAAATCAATCACTGGATTGTCTGGTCCAGACTCGATTATATACAGACTGCCATCATATAGCTGGAATATTGCTGAGTGCGGCGTTAAACAACAAACAAACAAACAAGATTATCAATTAGTTAACTGTTCTCATTACATAAGTCTATAGGGGTATCCATTGTGATTGTTAGATTTCCAAGGACAAAACCTTTATTCCAACAAGCAAACGTCATCACATTTTGTGTTCACAAATAGTAAAAGGGTTGTGTGATAGCTTTGTAGTTGTGGTTGCTTGTCAAGCAAAAGGTCCGAGTTTGTTTCCTAAAAAAAAGATTTTGAGAGCACCTTGGAGTCCTAGGTCCGACAGACAGACAGACAGACGCTGGCATAAAACTCACTCACAGTGGTAAATCTTTTTGGTGGATTTTTGTACAAACAAAACACAATTTAGGTACAAACATTACAGAATATAACATGTTTTTTAACCAAGCAGTTTTAACATAATTACATGTTGTCAAAGTTCGAGTAATTGTGTTGGAACAGCATTGCCATGAAACAAGTGTGTGAGTGAGTGAGTATGTTTTTTACGCCGCTTTTAGCAATATTCCAGCAATATCACGGCGGGGGTCACCAGAAATGGGCTTCACACATTGTACCCATGTCGGGAATCGGCGTGACGAGCGAACGCTTTAACTACTAGGCTACCCGACCGCCCTCATGAAGCAAGTGATATTGATAATAGGGTCTTGTTAATGATAGTAGTTTATTAAACTTCAAAATATTTCGAAAAATGTAAAATTTAGGCTTGATATAACTCAAATATTCATTTTCATTATGGTTTAAGGTACAAACTCTACATATTCTAAATTCACAGGGAATATAAAGATGATGCCTGCATCCAAGTTCTAATTGTACAGCCAAAAGCTAGTCAATGCGGTCCTTAATTTATTTACAGTACATAACCAGTACTACCCTCCTATCATTATCGTTATAGGGGTCACGAGTGGCCCCGTCGTATAAGGCGTCACAATTCGCTGTGCAGAGTTGCGTCCCTTGGGCACGCCAGTAACCTATGATTATGGGTTCGAATCCTGGTTCGCCCCGATTATGTTTTTAGGTTTGTCAGCACCATACCCGTGCTTGTGTGTTTCACCGAAATGGTAAACGTCTGAGATTTACATCACTTCGAGCTTTCCTCCCACATTAAGCTGACACGCCGTGATATAACTGTAATACTGTTAAAAGCGGCGTTAAACCCAACTCACTCATTATCGTTATGTGTCAGATATTAATAATTCCATAAGCATAAATTCACTTGTTTTCATGATGTGATGTGAAGCAGTTATTAAATATGAATAACTATGACATGATGATGGATATATCATTCATTTGATGTGACACAGTTTTTATGAAATACTGATGTCAGTTAATGGCCTAATGTTCGTAAAGAGCATAAAACATTTGACGGTGTCTTCATGTATCGTGGTTAAACATGACATTGTGTAAAATGATTTGCTTCAAGGAGCTGGGTTATGTCATGTATCTGCTTGCCCGTTATTCACCGGTGTACATACCGATACGTATAGGTGACGTATTGATTGATGGTTGAGAGACTGTGTCCATGATTGACAGGAGCTTTATGCAGGAAGTGTAGGACAGTTGTGTGTGTTTGTGATAAAGAAGATGATTAAACATGCACAAATAATATGTTTCAATAATATGCTTTAGTGTTAATGTTTTAAAACAAATTGTAAAAAAGAAAATATCTGTTACTTAATTTTACTTTTGCAAAATGTAAATCACGCTGATGTGAAGAACTGTTAAAATCAGTTTCGCTCACTCACTCATTCACTCACTTACTCTCTCACTTACATAAACATCCACCCCCACCCATCGAAACTGCCGACAAAACCCACTCACTCACTCACTCACTCACTCACTCACTTCCTCTCTCACTTCCTCTCTCACTTACTCTCTCACTTACATAAACACTCACACCCACCCATTGAAACAGCTCACAAAACCCACCCACCCACTCACTCACTCACTAACTCACTCACTTTCTCACTTACATAAACACCCACCCCCACCCATCAAAACTGCCCACCCACCCACCCACTCACTCACTCACTCACTCACTCACTCACTCACTCACTCACTCACTCACTCACTCACTCACTCACTCACTCACTCACTCACTCACTCACTCACTCACTCACTCACTCACCCACCCACCCACCCACCCAACCACCTGAAACCCACTGAACCACCTAAAACCCACTCAAGCACATACCAACCCACCAACCCACCAAAATTCACTCACTCATATTGGATGTGTACCCCATCTCAGTCTGATAGTAATGAATACTCAGTATACCACATAGGTATAGCTGGGTTGAACAAATATATCAGTACGAGCAATTAACATTATCTACTACACATGCAAAAATAGATATTTTCATCACGTTGCGTCGTCCATGTCACGGGTACAAAAGTATTGATGGATGTGTCAGTGTTGGAGTGCATTTTAGTGAATTATGATCATGATAAATTGGTTTGTTAACTCATTGTGACTTGCTGGCTTTGTCTGATTCTAACAACAGTCACCTTGGGAGCATTGAGATACACAGAGCCTCTCAAGTGAGGCCGACGTAATTGTATGTAATAACAACAGGAAATTGAAATGTGTTGTGGTAAATGTCAAAGAATCAATTACGAGGAGATGTGTATTTCTCTGAAGGTGAAATTGATTCAATTTCAGTTCTGTGTCAATCGTGACATACAGCTGTGTCTTTATGTGAGACATGGGGTAGCCCTGTAGTCAAGGTGTTCACCTTTCAAGCCTATGTTAGAATCAGTTGGGTAGCTCATTGGTTAAGTATTCACCTTTCAAGCCTGGGTTAGAATCAGTTGGGTAGCTCAGTGGTTAAGTGTTCACCTTTCAATCCTATGTTTGAATCAGTTGGGTAGCTCAGTGGTTAAGTGTTCACCTTTCAAGCCTATGTTTAAATCAGTTGGGTAGCTCAGTGGTTAAGTGTTCACCTTTCATGCCTATGTTTGAATCAGTTAGGTAGCTCAGTGGTTAAGTGTTCACCTTTCAAGCCTGGGTTAGAATCAGTTGGGTAGCTCAGTGGTTAAGTATTCACCTTTCAAGCCTGGGTTAGAATCAGTTGGGTAGCTCAGTGGTTAAGTGTTCACCTTTCAAGCCTGGGTTAGAATCAGTTGGACAGCTCAGTGGTTAAGTGTTCACCTTTCAAGCCTATGTTTGAATCAGATGGGTAGCTCAGTGGTTACGTGTTCACCTTTCATGCCTATGTTTGAATCAGTTGGGTAGCTCAGTGTTTAGGTGTTTACCTTTCAGGCCTGGGTTAGAATCAGTTGGGTAGCTCAGTGGTTAAGTGTTCACCTTTCAAGCCTATGTTTGAATCAGTTGGGTAGCTCAGTGGGTAAGGTGTTCACCTTTCAAGCCTATGTTTGAATCAGTTGGGTAGCTCAGTGGTTAAGTGTTCACCTTTCATGCCTATGTTTGAATCAGTTGGGTAGCTCAGTGGTTAAGGTGTTTACCTTTCAAGCCTATGTTTGAATCAGTTGGGTAGCTCAGTGGGTAAGGTGTTCACCTTTCAAGCCTGGGTTAGAATCAGTTGGGTAGCTCAGTGATTAAAGTGTTCACCTTTCAAGACTACGTTTGAATTGGATGGTCATAATATATGAAGCTGGCTGATTTAGTGTCATTGTACCCCAGTGGTGTTGATGGTTGTTCATGATACCTTACCCGTAAATATCCGGGTTCAAACTGATCTTCAGCAACTCATGCTTGCCGTAAAGGAGACTAACGGGCTCGCTGACTTGGTTGACTCATGTCATCATATTCCAATTGCGTAGATCGATTCTCATGATGTAAGTCACTGGATTGTCCAGTCCAGACTCGATCATTTACAGACTGCCATCATATAGCTGGAATATTGCTGTGTGGCGATAAACAACAAACAAAAGAAATCGTGGTATTCAACATCTTGTTTGCTTATCCAAGACTTGACCATTGACAGGTCGAATGTTATGATTGTCGTCTACATTCACTTGATTGCCCTGTTTTGACTTATGGGGTGACCTGAAAAACATGACCTGCTGGCGGAAAAACTACAAGAAGAAAAGATAAATCAAACAACAACTAAAAAGAACCAAACATTGTTCAAGTAATAGAAATTAAAATTTAAATATTAATCATTTTAGGAATATAATTTATTGGCCTGTATCATTCATAAAAATAAAATTTGCCACTGAAAAGAAAAGGCTTACATAAATACATGTACATATCTATCCAAATAACAATAAAATTAAAACTCTACATCATAATAATCATAATAAAAATCAGCTGATCAAACTTCAGCATTTTAGGAATATAATTTGTAGGTTTGTATCATTCATAAAAATAAAACTTGCCACTGAAAAGAAAAGACTTATATAAATGCATGTACCTATCTATGAAAATAATGATAAAATTAAAACTCTACATCATAATAAACATGATAAATATCAGCTGATCATGCATCATGTTACACGTATATATCACCATTCGTGACCTACTTGTGCCCTCTGGATACCCACACCGAACAGCACAGCACAGCACAGCACAGCACAGCACAGCACAGCACAGCACCGAGCATGATTCAGGAATATGTTTCAGGCCACATATTTTTAATGTTTTGTTTCACAGATTTATTCCAGCTTTTCCACTTAAGATCGGTCGAAATAAAAATAAAAATAAATAGATGTCAGTCATTTATTTCTTTATATGAAAGTCATTCTGCCATGGAGTTAAAACTGCAGCTGGCTTCTTGAATCACTGATGGTGATGTAGACATGGAATTTATATATATATATTCTTTTCTTTACCAGGGCCCTGTTCCACAAAGCGATCATAGCCCTACGACAGTCATAAGTCTATGTTAAAGTATGGGAGTTACGATCGTCTATGATCGCTTTGTGGAACGGGGCCCAGCTGCTTTTCAGTAGGGGTGGCAGGCCCATGAACCGAAAAATATAAATTGTGAGGCCTTATATTTTGTGAAGTTGCCAACAAAATTAAAAGGATCACTTCCTCAGTGTGAGAATTATTAATCGGGCAGTTATGTGTTCATTCAAGCTTAAGCCATCTGAATGTGTAGTGACCGGTTGTTGTATGAGGTCATTCATAGACAGACATGCTAGTTTTGTATGCATGAGTAGCTAGGTCAGGCTATCCATCATTCATGGAGCTCAAGGCAGAGTTCAATGATTGACACTATAATGATTGATTTTCCATGATTGGAAGTCTTGTGAATGTCCTTCCTTTGTTGATGTAGGGTATTCGGGTGTCAATGTTTTTGTTTTTATGAATGTTGATATATTCTGGTATGTATTGTAGTTATATTCTGGTATGTATTGTAGTTATATTCTGGTATATTGTAGTTATATTCTGGTATGTATTGTAGATATATTCTGGTATGTATTGTAGTTATATTCTGGTATGTATTGTAGATATATTCTGGTATGTATTGTAGTTATATTCTGGTATATAGGAGTTATATTCTGGTATGTATTGTAGTTATATTCTGGTATGTATTGTAGTTATATTCTGGTATATTGTAGTTATATTCTGGTATGTATTGTAGTTATATTCTGGTATGTATTGTAGTTATATTCTGGTATGTATTGTAGTTATATTCTGGTATATTGTAATTATATTCTGGTATATTGTAGTTATATTCTGGTATATTGTAGTTATATTCTGGTATGTATTGTAGTTATATTCTGGTATGTATTGTAGTTATATTCTGGTATGTATTGTAGTTATATTCTGGTATATTGTAATTATATTCTGGTATATTGTAGTTATATTCTGGTATGTATTGTAGTTATATTCTGGTATGTATTGTAGTTATATTCTGGTATGTATTGTAGTTATATTCTGGTATATTGTAGTTATATTCTGGTATATTGTAGTTATATTCTGATTTGTATTGTAGTTATATTGTATCATCTGTTGAAGAAGAGATTAACGAAGGAGGGCACGTCATGAATCTTGATGTCAGGTCCAGACTCAATTATTTACGGACTGTCGTCATATAGCTGAATTATTGCTGAGTATTGTATTAAACAACAAACAAACTACAAGTTCAACAACTAACACATCACAAAAACACAGGATAAAATGTATCTCGTGTTTGGTAACATTTGCAGACAACCCCTTTTCATGTTTGAAGTGCGTATGTAAGCAAGGATTATATCCTACCTAAATATTATCCTGGGGGAATTTTTACTCTAGAGTACAGTATAGGATAGGATTAAACACACTGGTATGGGTTCAAATTCACAAGGGAGAATCATCCTGACACTAGAGAATTTCATCCCCGGGATAAAAAATAGGGTAGGATAATATTCACTCCTACACATACAGTATACCAGGGATATATTTTTTTGCCAATCCGACATTTCCATTTTGGTCACGCCCCCCTAAACTCAAGTGTCGCTTTCATATATAGTGTGCCCTCGCTATTTCGCCCTTCATTATAGTGCTACCTCGGTTATAGCTCATGGTAACACATGGCTCCCAAAATTTACTTACATTTTTCATAAACTCAAGTTTTACACTGACACAGTGTTTTTCATCACCACAAGCACGTGACACCGGAAATACAGTCAACAAATCCGAAGTGAAGTACGCAATATAATCCTGTTATACTATCTACCACTATCTGGTTATAAAAACATGTTCATTTTATATCTGGACTTATATTTGTAATTTGTTTTATTAATTTTAAAATCTCATTCAATATTGTTTAAATTAATTTGGGTGAAATCGCGTGTGAAGTGATCGGTAGATCACACAACTCACAGTTATTTACAGCAACCACGGTCAGATTACCGCTATTGACACCTTGAAACAAACTGCAGTTGCCAGGGAATGGATATATCATAAATGCCATACTTACACTCGTTAAAAGGCATATTTGTGGCAACATGACTATTATATGTCAACATTATGTTTTCAAAATCGAAATACATTTTCTGTCCCTCCATCCATCCATCCATCTCTCCATCCATCCATCTCTTCCTCCATCCTCCTATCCATTGTTCCATCCATCCATCCATCCATCCATCCATCCCTCCCTCCCTCCATCCCACCCTTCCTTCCCTCCCTCCCTCCATCCCTCCCTCCCTCCTCCCTCTATCCTTCCATCCATCCATACCTCCCTCTATCCTTCCATCCATCCATACCTCCATACCTCCATCAGTTTGATCTGACTACTCGGAAGTGTGTGAAGAGATGAGTCTAAAGCGTATACTGTTCAGCCACATAATTAGACTTGATCATGGCTTTAAAATAAAAAAAAGAAGAGTTTTTTTAACAAATGACATCAATATCATACTGTCCTCTTAACACAACAAAAAACACTTCATTAAGCCATATTTCACAATAACAGGATTCAAATGTGTTCCTGGTTTTAAAATAACAAATCCCTCCATCCCACCCTTCCTTCCCTCCCTCCCTCCTCCCTCTATCCTTCCATCCATCCATACCTCCCTCTCTCCATCCATCCATCATCCCTTCCTACATTCCTCCATCCACCCATCCCTCCCTCCCTCCATCCATCCCTCCCTCCTTCCCTCCCTCCCTCCCTCCCTCCATCCATCCCTCCATCCATCCTTCCATCCATCCATACCTCCATCCATCCTTCCATCCATCCATACCTCCATCCTTCCATCCATCCCTCCCTACATTTCTCCATCCATCCATCCATCCATCCCTCCCTCCATCCATCCATCCATCCCTCCATCCCTCTATCCATCCATCAGTTTGATCTGACTACTCGGAAGTGTGTGAAGAGATGAGTCTAAAGCGTATACTGTTCAGCCACATAATTAGACTTGATCATGGCTTTAAAATAAAAAAAAGAAGAGTTTTTTTAACAAATGACATCAATATCATACTGTCCTCTTAACACAACAAAAAACACTTCATTAAGCCATATTTCACAATAACAGGATTCAAATGTGTTCCTGGTTTTAAAATAACAACATGAATTTTTTCGAAGTACCCTGATACAGCCCACATTACAAAACCAATAAACGGCCGCTATCTCTAGATGTATATAATGTGGTGGTAAGTTTTCAGTTCAGCCTTAATATCAAGATTCATTACACACTACCAGTATCCTTGCCACCTGTTCTTCTCTACGCTACAGCTGATTAGGAGTTGGAAGCTTCATGTGGGTTTAAATAGGTATTCGTCATGATGCCAGGTGCTATGAAAAATCAGTAAACAGGTCATGTGGTATGTGAACAGGAGAATAGCCATAACTGTCAGAAAGAATGTGGCATTCATGGGACCATTGATATTTTTATACCCCCGACAAAATGTCCGGGGTATATAGTTATACCAAGATTCCGTCCGTCCGTCCGAAAACTTTGTCCACACGATTTCTCTTAAACTATTCAGTGGATTCATCTGAAACTTAGTACATATAATCTGTGTCAAATGGAGGGGTGCAGTCAAAAGAAAATTTTTTTTTTTATTAATTTTCCACTTTTTTTATGAATTTTTCAAACCCTAACGTCTGTCTGAAAACTTTGTCCGAGCGATTTCTCTTAAACTATTCAGTGGATTCATCTCAAACTTAGTACATATAATCTGTGTCATATGAATGGGTGCAGTCAAAAGACAAAATTTGTTTTTATTAATTTTCCATTTTATTATGAGTGAGTGAGTGAGTGAGTTTGGTTTTACGCCGCTTTTAGCAATATTCCAGCAATTTCACGGCGGGGGCCACCAGAAATGGGCTTCACACATTGTACCCATGTCGGGATTCGAACCCGGGTGTTCGGCGTGATGAGCGAACATCATTTTTTTATGAATTTTTCAAACCCTAACATCCGTCTGAAAACTTTGTCCTCGCGATTTCTCTTAAACTATTCAGTGGATTCATCTCAAACTTAGTACATATAATCTGTGTCAAATGGAGGGGTGCAGTCAAAGGAAAAAAATTGTTTTTATTAATTTTCCATTTTTTTATGAATTTTTCAAACCCTAAAGGCTAACCCTAATCTAGCTATTTAATATGTAACTACTGACACTCTAGGCGGGTCGGGGGTATTAGTGAGCCGTGTTCACTTTTGCACTTGTTTTATGTGTTTCTGATCTCCATCCAACCTCAATCAGCTAGAGAGCGGATGGGTGAAATAAAATTTTAAAAATATAGAAAAAAAGGGAAAAAAAATTTTTCTCAAATAATGTTACCTACTATATGACATTTTAAAGTTTAAAACACTTTGTAGCAGTCTTACTTAATTTATGATGCAGGTCGAGTTGCTTTGCTTCGGAAACAAAAGTTTAGTAAATATAGCTGAAAAAGCATCAAGCTGACCTGGTTTTTTTATGAGTGTGCAATGGTAGTGGTATTTTTTTTATCACATCAGGCATAATTTTCCACAAATACAATTTTTGTTTTTTTTGTTTATGTCACATTGGAATGGAAATTCATTGTGGGCGGGAGATGGGAAACTTAGAAAAAAATATATGACAAGTTTAATCAAGTTTGCCATATTTCCTTAAGTGCAAGAATGAATTGCTAAACTGTCGATCAATTACTCTTGAAAAGGTTGTATTTGTGATTTCTGTACAGACAAAAAGGGATTTGCCAGGTTAATGTTGTCAAGTTACTGTGAATGGAGTTCCTACACGCTGATATCACAGGGGCAGCAAGTGTGTATGTTTCTCTGTAAGACTTCCTGAAATGAACATCAGAGGAGTGTCGTATATTTCAGGTATGTCAAAACATCCTTTGTCTGATTTGTAATGTTAAACTGAGTGACATCTTGGCCTGGGTGTCCAAAATAGTACATTAATGGCCCTCGCCGTCACACTTTGCCGCTCAATGACCGTGTCTATTGAAAAGAGATGGATAGCTTGTCATGCCTTGTGATCTATGTCAGTTATCGTCAGGTTGTTGCGTGTAGGAAACTTGCCTTTCTTATATGTTGACAACCTAAAATATTCCTTTGACAATAAAAAACAATTCTCCAATTTTTTAATTTGAAATTTGTTTCACAGCTCATATAAATATATAAAAAATTAAGAATATCTTTTTTTACTGTATAATACATCGCCTACTAGTACTTCTATTGAATGATTGAAAGTGTCCCACCACCACCCCTGGCTACAAGGGATGTAGGGGATTCATGTATATTGTGGCTATTTATCTGCAAATAAAAAATAAAAAATAAAAATTTATCTGCAAATAAAAAATAAACCCCTGGCCACAAGGGATGTAGGGGCTTCACGTATATTGTGGCTATTTATCTGCAAATAAAAAATAAAAAATAAAAATATATCTGCAAATAAAAAATAAACCCCTGGCCGAAAGGGATGTAGGGGCTTCACGTATATTGTGGCTATTTATCTGCAAATAAAAAATAAAAAATAAAAATATATCTGCAAATAAAAAATAAAAAATTATCTGCTAATAAAAAATGAATAATTATCTGCAAATAAAAAATTAAAAAATTATCTGCCAATAAAAAATAAAAAATAAAAATTTACCTGCAAATAAAAAAATGAAAAATGAAAAAATAAAAAAATATGTAATAACCCTGCTTTATAGAGCAGAAGGAGAGATGAAGTGAAAAGATGTGTATGACCATAATTTGACTTGAATATTTTTCTTGGCATAGGATTGAGTTGTTTAATTTAGTTATCTGTTTTGTGTGTTATTATTGAGGGTTATCTGATTGGTAAATCTCACAATGGTGTTTAATGTCAGTGAGGATGCCATCTTAAACAGGAACGTTGTCAATAGGTGTCACCGAAGCGTAATCCGAGCACGTAAATTTTATATAGGGTGGGGGCTCGGGTGGGCCTGTCGTCCGAGGCACAGCAATTCACTGTGCAGAGTTGCATCCCTTAGCAAAGCAGGAATCTATGACTGGGTTTGAATCCTGGTTTGCCTTAATTTCCTCAGCACCATACCCCTGCTCGTGGGTTTCACCAAAGTGGTAAACATCTGAGACCTGCATCAATTTTCTCACACATGAAACTGACACGCCGTCATTAGTCTGTCACACAGACCCTGAAACAAATATATCCAATACAGCCCATGCAAGTCTTTAACATTTAGCAAGTCTAGGTTACTGCTGCGTATCAGAAAGTTTCTGGGCTCCTTTTCATTATATTTTTTAACTATAATTCAACAACTATGAATATACAATGCCATTTAGAAAATGGTCAAATGTAACACAAAGTAAACAGAGTACATGATCGAGACTACCAGTTGTTGGATTTTCATTTTTGTGAAAGCCTCGGTGGCTTAGTGGGAAAGATTGCTGACTTTGCGTGTTGGCGATTAGGTGCCTCACTCTGGCAATGTGGGTTCGAATCGCGGACGGGACTCAACCCGAAAAAGTACGAGAATCTGTACTTTACTAAGAAAGTGTTATCCCATATATATTGAAGCCTCAGTTTCACTTCTTCCTGTCATGTGATCAGGTGTGAGCACACAATCTCCATGCATCAGATGTACATGTGCTGTGTGATCCTCCATGTTGCCTACCGATTGTCACAGTCTGTATGAAAGTATGTTGGAGAACCAATTTTTCGAAACCTTGTCACCTTGTCACCTCGTCACCTCGTCACTTCGTCACTGGAAGCATCATTTCAACGTTAACACTTCGTGATGCAAACGAAACTTTCAGTCTGAAACGTTTAAAGATATGACACTGACAATACATTTTGTTTGTGTGTTTATGTTCTTGCATCTACGATGTGTTATATAAGTTAACAACTGTTTTTTTTCTGTAAAATATGTTCATTTAAGAGACAAGATGTCTGTCTAATGCTGTGATCTACTGTTCAAAGCAGCATTAAACAAACTCACTATTGTATGGAGCGTGAAATTATAGAGGACATCAGACCTGAACACATGTGACCATTGTTAATGGCAGTTACCTAGTTGACATTTTAAAGAGTAATTGTATCATTGAATGCCACAAAAGCTCCCTGTTGTCATTGTCTGTTTTTTTCACATGAAAGGAATTGAAGGAAACAATTCAAATTAAATGACACTATCCTCAACATCAAGACTTGCTATTGTTGTTGTGGCAGCTGAAATTCATAGTTGAGTGAGCATAGTCATTGCACAGTTATTGCAAGTATTTACACAAGAGATAAGATACAAGGAGACATCATGTCCAAATGAGTCTATCTATAGTCTGTTCCAGATAAGACTCATTTTCATACACAGTGTTTGATATATATACTGCGTGTCGGTATTGTGGGGTCATGCAGATAATAAGATATAAAACGTCGCATTTTCAATATCCGAGACAACAATAGAAGTAACAGTTTTAGTCCACTAGTCCTTATAAGGATAACCTACAGCAAAACCCTTAAAACAGGCAAATATCTACTGTCGGGTAGCCTAGTGGTTAAAGTGTTCGCTCGTCACGCCGAAGACCCGGGTTCGATTCCCGACATGTGTACAATGTGTGAAGCCCATTTCTGGTGTCCCCCGCCGTGATATTGCTGGAATATTGCTAAAAGTGGCGTAAAACCAAACTCACTCACTCACTACTTGTCCTTATGATACCTTAACTATTGGGCAGTTTGGCCAGGACTATAGGACAAGTGCCAATTTCTAACGCTGCAAGAATCCAGTTAGGTTGGATTTGGAATAAACCATTTTATACCCACATTAATTGATAAGTCATGTTACATGTTGGTGGATGCATGTCATCGTGTCCCAATTGCATGGATTGATGCTCGTGATGTCAACCACTGGATTGTCTGGTCCAGACTCTGTTATATACAGACCGCCATCAGAAAGCTGGAATATTGCTGAGTGCGGCGTTAAACAACAAACACTCTCACACTGATGTGTATTTGACTGCTAACAGGATGAATAAAATGGAGGAGGCAATATTATCTTGAATGCAATGTTGTATTACCCTCAAATTCCAAAAAAAAGTAAGGACTTAATTTTTTTTCCTGAATTTTGCACAAAATAATGCCTGCCAAGGGCATTTAGTTTTGAATCCTAGGTAAGCCCTGTGCGAATGTGAGTTATGTGGCCCAGAGGTAAAGGGTTATGACACAAGGTCTAAATTAGGTCATGGAGATGCAGTTTCACTCCAGATGTGCTAAAAATAATTGAACATGTCGCTCAGAAAACAGTTGTAATAAGTGTTATTTTATTATTAATTTAGGGGCGTGGGTGGTCAAGATGTCACAAATTGCTGTTGAGAGTTGCCTCCCTTAGTTTGTCAGGAACATAAGATTGTGGATCATATCTTGGTTATGCTTTTAGGATTGTCAGCCCCATACCCCTGCTCATGGGTTATCACCAAAGGAGTAAAATTCATAGATCTGCATCAATTCAGGCTTTATTTCCAGCATCAAGCCTTTCAAATTCACGCTTGCCTGCTAGCCCGAGTCTGCTAAATTGTGCGGAGGACAAGTAAAAATCCAATGATGGTCGTCCTCATTGACATGTAGTATTTGAGGATTATAATTCTTAAATAATTTTCAATGCATCAACTTTGCTATAAATTTGAACTGAATAAAACAGACAGTTATAATTTCTGTCTCATTCAAAAGAACCAACTACAAACTAGTGAGTATGGTTTTACGTCACTTTTAGCAATATTCCAGCAACATTGCGGCAGGGGACACCAGAAATGGGCTGCACACATTGTACCCATGTGGACAATCGAACCTGGGTCTTCAACGTGACAAGCGAACACTTTGTCCACTAGGCTAACCCACAACCCCGAATCTGAAAATAAACAGTCTTAAAAAACAATAGGGGTTAAATCAGAAGTGGGCTTCACACATTGTACCCATGTGGGAAATCAAACCCAGATCTTTGGCGAGACGAGCAAACGCTTTGACCACTAGGCTACCCCACCGCCCCTCTCTGTGAAATAGGTTTTCACTGAGCGTGTAAGGTGACCTTGATAATCACTGGTTCACCTTGCATAATACTTGGCACTGGGAGGTAGGGTAGCCTGGTGGTTGAGGCATACGCATGCATCATGGAAGGTCCGGGTTCGATTCTCCGCATTGGTACAATGTGTGAAACAGCTATTTGAGTTGATTGTAGAGGGTGTAGGGAGGAAAGTGACCAGAGAGGGGAAATTTGATGGTTCAGTCCCCATGCAGGTCATTACAAAAAAATGTTGAAAGATGGTACTTAATGTTACCTTGCCTGGCGGTGGTTCGGTGGTTCAATCCCCATGGTGGTTCAATCCCCATGCAGGTCATTACAAAAAAGATTTCAAAGATGGAACTTGTTTTTACCATGCCTGGCAGTGGTTCTTTGGTTCAATCCCCATGCTGGTCATTACAAAAAAGTGTTGAAAGATGGTACTTGTTGTTACCCTGCCTATTTCCCACATAGGTACAATGTGTTGGTTTGTTGTTTAACGCCGCACTCAGCAATATTCCAGCTATATGACGGTGGTCTGTAAATAATCCAGTCTGGACCAGACAATCCAGTGATTGATATCACGAGCATCGATCCACGCAATTGGCATCGATGACATACATCAACCAAGTCAGCGAGCCTGACCACCCGATCCCGTTACTCGCCTCTTACGACAAGCATAGTCGCCTTTTAGGGCAAGCATGGGTTGCTGAAGACCTATTCCACCCCAGATCTTCAGGGGTCGGGGTAACAATGTGTGAAGCACATTTCTGATGTCCCCCCGCCGTGATGTTGCTGGGATATTGATTAAAGCGGCGTACAACATTACTCACTCACTCACTCACTCACTCACTCACTCACTCACTCACTCACTCACTCACTCACTCACTCACTCACTCACTCACTCACTCAATGAGCAAGGCAGCTTTAACACATGTCAATCTGAGGATGTTGATACCCTCTGATCAGGTGAATGAGCAGGATAAGTGTTTTTGTTGTGGAATCAACTTTTAGTTATTAACTGTTTGAAAGCTGTCACATTCTGATGGCAGATAATTAATGATAATTTTAAAAATGCTTTAGCTTTCAAAATTCTTTCTGTCAATTTAAAATTAGTTGTTGGTGAACTTTCAATGATGAGCATTACATTCAGTCGGGATAAATATCCCACGGTTCCACGTCATGGCAGAATCTTTACGTTTCCTATACGCATCCATTATTATCCCCCGCCCAACAAAATTGGCGGGGGATATAGAAACGGGCTCCATCTGTCTGTACGTACGTCCGTCACATTTCGTTTCCGGAGCATAACTCATAAACCGTTCAATATTTTTTCATCAAACTTTACAGGTCTGTCAAGTACATGCTGAACTGGTGCCTTTTGCTATTTAGAAATTTTAGAAATTTTTATTTTTTACGTTTCCATGGCAACAAGATGGACTTAGGTTCTGTGAGTGTAGGGTTCGTTTCTGGAGTGTAACTCTTAAACCGTTCAATATTTTTTCATGAAACTAGGCAGGTTTGTCAGGTACATGCTGAACTGGTGCCTTTTGCTATTTAGAAATTTTAGAAATTTTAATTTTTTACGTTGCCATGGCAACAAGATGGACTTAGGTTCCAAACTCCATGTTTACAATTTCCATGACAAGTTCCAACTCGGTTAAAAAAGGTTAGGGTTTGTTTAGATTTAATTAAGTCATAAATTCTGCAACAGGGGCGGGGGATATAGCCATGTTAGTGGCAAACTCTTGTTAAAATTCATTGCCTGTCCTGGTGGGCAATGAAGTCACAATGTAGACACAATTTATGGATTTACTGCTCTGTCAAGCAACGGTATGAGGATCTATAATGAAAAGATGCCTTTACAGTTAATACCGAAGTTGTTATCCGTAAGTTGTGTCAACCTTGTCATCCGTCAACTTCTAAGTAATGCCCATCAAACAATTTCTTCAGTGGAGTGGTCACATAGTTTGAATTTAATGTTTAAAGGTAGAATGAAAATACTTGTGCTTTCAAAAGTTGCAGCAAACTTAAAATGTAACAAGCCAAAAAGAAAAATTGAAATTGAAATTTCTTTATTGTTCAGCTTTTGTTTTGTCGTGTTCGCTGGAATGGTTTCAAATAAGACATGGAGCTGTTTCTTCATCAATGGCATCTTTGCTGATTGAAGTGTTGTAAAATCCCTTGCAGTCTTTATGTTTATTCATTCTTCTTTAAAGTGAGTAAGTGAGTTGGCTTTAATGCCGCTTTTAACAATATTCCAGTTATATCACAGCATGTCAGCTTAATGTGGGAAGAAAGCCCGAAGTGATGCAGGTCTCAACGTTTACTACTTCGGTGAAACCCACAAGCACGGGTATGGTGCTGACAAACCTAGAAACATCGGGGCGAACCGGGATTCGAACCCATAATCATAGGTTTCCGGCGTGTCCAAGGGACGCAACTCTGCACAGTGAATCGCGGCTCCTCAGACGACTGGGCCACCCGTGCCCCCTCTTCTTTAAAATGCGTGGAGACAACACTTCTTTTGTTGTTCTGACAATCATAACCTTAAACTTGAGTGATGTACGCATATGTACTTGGTTCATAGTTCTATAAGCTATTATCTTGATTTATGTAAAATGACACTTGAAAAATTATTGATCTAAGAATACTGGTGACAGATTTTTAGTAATTTTGGTTTAAATGAAAGACCTATAAAAAGGCTACATATATATTAGTAATCGCAAATGATCATATTTAATCTACACTTGGGGGGGAAAAAGCAAGTTGGATTTAATACCGCTTTTATCAGTATGTTTCAGATATCTCATATGTAGGGGAAGGTTGGGTAGCCTGTGGTTAAAGCTTTTTGTCATGCTGAAGACCCGGGTTCAATTCCTGACATGGGTTCAATGTGTGAAGTCCATTTCTGGTGTCCCCTGCTGTGATATTGCTGGAATACAGCTAGAAGCAGTGTAAAACCACACTCACTCACTCACTCACTCACTCACTCACTCACTCACTCACTCACTCACTCATGTGAGCTTTTAGCGGAGCTTGTGACACAGGTTTAGAGCATGAATTGCATCATACCCGGAAGTCGTGAATGGATGCTCATACTATCAATCACTGGTTTGTCTGGTACAGAATTGATTTACAGGTAACCATCATGTTGATGGAATATTGATGCGTTCTGCATTAAAACAACAAAACAAAAAACAATACAATTAATATTTTCTTGATAAAACAAGACTGAGAAAGGCCAGTCAGTTTAAAATAATAGCAATAACAATATTACACTAATTAGTTGAAAATATTTAAATTCCAAGAACTTGTTAATCTTGTACATTGTATTGTTATTGTTTCTGATGAAGAGTCATTTGTAAAAATTAAAAAAACCCATAAAAATGCTGACGTCAAAAATCCCTTCAAATTTATCCTAAGGAAGCTTAACATAATTTTGAGTTAAAAAATGCAGCGAGCCATTGTGTATTTGTTTCACGTGTTAGCTGATTTTTTTCTCGCCTTGTAAACAGTAGTGTATTTACTATTTGTTCACACAAAGACGTGGGGGAATGCAGGGTCGTAAATAGCACTGTGACCCGGTTCTGACAACGCCATTTAGATGATGATATGTGAGGAGCTGTCATATTCAGACTGAACCGAACCTAGCTTCAGCCGTTCTGTTTTTGTAGTAAATGAAGACAAACGCTGTTTGTTTGTTTGTTTGTTTGTTTGTTTGTTGTAGTGGGAGTTATTGTTGTCTTGGTGATAAAAGATGATTGACGGCATGTTTGTGTCTGAGGGATGTCAGTTTCACAAATCAAATCATTTAGTCGTCAACTTCAGATTAGATGTGAACAGTCATGGTTTGGATATTTTTATATATTTTTTGTGTTCTAATATGTTTTTAGCTTCAAGTTTGTTTTGTTTAAGTGTCAATAATCAGGGCCTCAGGGGCTTGTACCTTTTTGCATATATGTCATGTCATGTCATGTCATGTGACAGTAATGAATGAATGTCACATTTAGTTGTGTTTCCTGTCACAGATAGGACTTTTTTCAGCTTCTAAGTGTTTTGAAAACATTAATCAGAAGTTGAAAATATAAGTTGTCTGTGAAAGGTGTAATCAATTACTAAACTTTTATTTGATTCAAATATATTGTTCTTTAAAGTTTAACTTGGACAGCTTTTTGGATATTGATAACTTTTAGCTGAAATAATTGATTTAAATTGACGTAATTAAATATGCACATCAGAGAAGCATGTGCTTAAAATGTCCTTTGTGTAAATACATGCATTATAGGTGTATTTGAAACATGAAGGGAAACACGTTGCTTAATCTGACTTGCATCATTGTTTACAAATATGAATGTATTAGGTGTTACTGATGCAATTTTTCATTTCTCCTCCATGGTATGATTTACTTGAGACAAGCAAAGGTTCAAGGATATTTCATGATAATTTTATTTCATCATCTAACTTTCAAGAAATTTGTGTGAAGTGGGAGAATTAACAATCAAGTTAATTGGAAATATGTATTCTTACAATATAGAAAATCTACAATAGATACAGAACTATTAGAATTGCGATTCAAATTCCGACACATAATTATATTCACTAAAAAGGAATTGTTAACGATGAACTTGGTTAACAGCAGCCTATGTTCAGTTTGCAATTCAGACAGTGAAAACATTGCTCACGTCTATCAGAATGTTCTTATGTTAAAGAATTTAATGGGACGAATTTAATTCTTTCATAAATATTATTTCCGGTCTTGTTATTACAAACCCCACTTCTTATTAAATCAGTTATTGTTATTAGCAAAAAGACACGTTTATGTAACACAGACACAATGATACACAGACATATTGGGCTAGATTTGGCACAAATTGATATTATGAATAATACAAATATTTTGTTTTGATACGGCCCCTCCAGGAACCAGCTGGTATTAATTGCAATTAAATCTTTCATCTGTATATTTCACATGATGGTGTGACACTTGAAATTGATAAACAGAGAGATGTATTGGTTTCCTGGATTTCATAGATAGGCCGAAACAAACTGCAGCTGTTTCTGAATATACCGTTTGTTTCCATATTTCTGTATAGTCATTGTTAGGTCACCTATCATTTATTGGTCAATATTATTTTTTATTCAGTCTGTCACTTCTCTTTCTGTGTTTGATTCTAGCAATCATGTTTCTGTTTTGGTCTTGGTCTAACGCCTATTTTTCTATCTTTGATTTTAACAATCATATTGCTGTCGATGTGTGGTCTATGGCCTAGATTTCTATCTTTGATTTAGCCTATTGGCTTTCTTCCTGGCTTTGATTTTATGAGTCATATTGCTGTCTTTGGCTCGGTCTATCCCCTAGCTTTCTATCTTTTGTCTATCATATTTCCTGTCATCTTCACTCATTCAATTTTCCATTATCTATTTTCTCTCTATCATGCAATCTTTCACCTTCGATTCCTTCATTCTTTCCATCCCTTTCATTCTTATTTCACTGAATTAAATGTTTTCATTCAATTTTTTGTTTTTGTTTGTTTGTTGTTTAACGCTGCACTCAGCAATATTCCAGCTATATGACAGCGGTGATTGAAGTCATGAGCATCGATCCACGCAATTGGGATCGATGACATGTATCAACCAAGTCAGGGAGCCTGACCACCTGATCCTGATAGTCGCCTCTTACAACAAGCACAGTCGCCTTTTACAGCAAGCATGGGTTGCTGAAGATCTATTCTATCCCAGATCTTCACGGGTCACTAAGCACAGTACACTGGCAGGAAAATTGGGAAAAAATAATAAGTATGTTCAAATCTGGGATATTCTTAATTTCCTAAATATTGAGGTACTTTAACATTACATTCAGTGCAATAAGGTTAAACCAGCTGTAGAGCCCCTTTCTCTTTATTGGGCCTGTCATCAGTGATATACAGTTACCCCTACAGATCCATAATATTAGTTATGGCTGTATTAATATGAATTGGGAAATGTTTAATTCCAATATGGGATTTTTTAATAATATTTGCTGCAGACTTTGGGCTGAAAATCAGCCTCTGAGCAGGTCTAGCTGAGCCTCAGCTGCCATGATGTTTTCTATGATAATAATAATAATAATTATAATAATAATAATAATTAATAGGCCATTTATATTGCGCATATTTCCACAAAGCACTATTATTGCATTACCCCGGTCACTAGATCAGTGTGCACTCAAGAATCATTCTCAGCTCCCTGGGGAGTATACAACCAAAGCTGCCTGTTAGGCGCTGGAAGGTTAACAACCATGTTGCCATTTCTTCCTACCAGGTACCCATTTACTGCTGGGTGAACAGAGGCACAGTTCAAACAAAGTCACTTACCCAAGGGTACTCCGCACTTGCTTCAGTGTGGGGCAGGACCGAAGCCCTAGAAACTCTCAGGAGTCAAGGTGGTCATCCAAGGACACGCTTGTGACAATACCTGTGTCACCTGAGTCTTTGGGGTAGTCTGTCTCACAGTCCCTGCCCCATACTTTTTCTCTTCTGTCCAGCCCTTTTTGTAACTCAAAAGCGCTAAATGAAGCAAGTCTAGATTTTCCCTAGGTTGAAGGGCTCCCATCTCACCGGGCTCCTTTTAAATTTAAGTGGAGTTATTTGTTTCTATCAGAATCATATATTTTCATAGACTGAGTGTCAGTCTATCTGTGGAGGTTCTGGGCTAGAATTGATCCCCAGTGCACGAATTGATCTGGTGGCCAGACTTTAAGATTTTGAGGGGCGGTCGGGTAGCCTAGTGGTTAAAGCGTTCGCTTGTCACGCCAAAGACCCAGGTTCTATTCCCGACATGGGTACAATGTGTGAAGCCCATTTCTGGTGTCCCCCGCCGCGATATTGCTGTAATATTGCTAAAAGCGGCATAAAACCATACTCACTCACTCACTTTAAGATGTTGTATATTCTTGTCATCACTTCCCAATGTGGATCATTCCTCATAATATCAGTCACAGGATTGTCTGATCTAGACTTGATTATTTACAAGCTGCCATCTGACAGCTGGAATATTACTGAGTGCAGCATTAAACAACAACAACAACAAACTGCTTCACCACACTTGCCAACTATTCCAGAATGACTCATTCGCCTCGTGTGATCTATTACAAAGCAGGAAAGCATTTTTCTGTCCCCATAACTGTCACACCGTAACAAATGCTGTTATGTAGAGCAGTTCGACTGCCTGTTGTGTTGTGGCTGATTAAAACGAACATGCACCGCAACCCTGTGGCATTTTATAAATATAAAACTTATCTTCATTGCCAGTCTCATCAGTGTCAATATCACCCCACTATTGACGGTGACGACACATGTCCGAAGTGGCAACAGCTGTTTTGCCCCACGGTGGCCCTAGGTATAGTTATTGATTATACCATGTCTATTGTGAATATCCTACGTGTGTTGTCTATAGGGTGCAGCGCAGGGAAATGCATTCAGAGAGACTTGTTGGATTCTGTCATGAAGTGAGTGTCTCATGGCATATATTTGTGTCTATCACTTAAAAAATGAAATTGACGATCATCACGGTTGATGGATGTGTAGATTGATGTGTGTTTCGAGGAAATAGGACAGGTTGTGATTGGAATACCAGAAGTTGCCAAGTGATCAATGGATGGATCGTTCTTTTGAATTTGTGGTGTATATTGCAATGAAATTGACAAGATTGTATTTCAGGTTTGGATAAGTGTAGTTTAATTTGGGAGCTGTGATATTTGTGTACGTTACAGAAGCCTACAGGTTGTGTTGTGGTGTGCTGGTCTGGTTGTGTGTTATTGTAACAGTTTGTTGAAATATGCATCGTAACTGACAGGTGGGATATATACGACGTATTCAACGCCTTTGTCTGATGAAATGGATTACTGTCGTGGAACGAGGTACAGAAAGTCTGGATTTCAATGTTGAAAGGATGGTTTGAGGAAAACTTGTCAATTTCAAAGTTGTCACCTTTCAATCATTTGATTGACAGGATTGTGACAGGACCATCATATCATATCAACATTCAGGAAGATACTTCAGTTTGGAGGAACAACGTCAGGGAATTCTGATGTTAATTTCATTATGTTGCTGAGAAAATAATGAAAACCATCCAATGATGAAATGAACAACAAAAGCAATGACATCAACAAGATGTGTCAATGATTAACAGTGGTTAAACAATGGAATCCTTGAATATAAGAATTAGATTCATGACAAGAAGAAATTTTTACCATCTTTACTGATGTTCTAAGGACAACGCTTCATGATTGTGAAATTGACATGGTCATCAAATCTATTTTAGCTCCTCCCCTGGAACTAGGTTTAAGAGCAATTGTAGATATATCCTAACTGCAAAAGTCTTTGATGTACACCTACCTTGGAATGCCTGGTCATAGACGACCCTTGTCTATTTCAGTAGATGTTCATTTCAGTGTTGACTGCTCGAGGGAAAGAGACAACTGTATTCATATCTACGTTATTACTGTCCTGCCACAATGACCTTTCTTGGTTATGAATTAGTCCACTGACGTTGTGTACAATTCTCGTCCATTTCGGTGAAATGTACATCTCGGCCTGTCTGTCACAGAGCTATCTACAACCCCCAGAATTAGCCTATTACTGAATAGGAGGGGAGGTCACCAGAATCTTTGCAGAGCAAACTTAGGCAACTAGGCTTTACATACCAGTACAAATACGTTGTGTTTGATTTACAACGCGGATGGTTACGTTGGGTGGCTTTATTTGCCCAATTTAGACTCTTTTTGCTGAAGAGCTACATCGGTCAGACGCTGTTTGAAGGTTTATTTTGTGTCTTTACTTTTATTGTTTTGTGTACATGATTAGAGATGTTCCTATCCCCGACGCGATTTGAAGAAATTGACGACGATCATGAAGAAACAGAATTCTGGGAAAATCCACTGGAGATTCGTACATCTGGATTTGTACCCCTGCATTTTGTGCCACTGGTGTGTGTTGTAAGGCAAGCTTATAGAGATGTATCTGTATTATCATTGCTTCATTTTATTTGAAATAGTTTAACCTTTGAATTACATTTGTATTCTCAATGGTTTATTATGTATATATATACAATCTAGGAAATGTACAGTACTGAAATAGACCTGTTATTGTGGGAATATAGTCGAGGTTAGAGGTTCCTTGTGGTCATAACTCGTGACATTATTTTGTAAACACGCTTCAGTTGTGATGTGAAGGGTTGACAGGGTTGTAAAGAAATACCTCATTTAGGAGGTATTCTGACATTTGGGAAAACTTTCTAGCTTAAGGCCCAACCTTCAGACAAACAGACTTTTTGCTGGTTTAGACTTGTTACCGGCTTGTTAGTTTCAGATGTCGATTGCTTGAGATTTCGAGTTATCGTGGAATTATGTATTGAAGAAAACACTTTTCTATGTCATTGTGTGAAAAAACATCTTGGAGTTGGGCATGAAGATTGATTGAAATTTATGACTTCTGTCAAGTATGGATAATGACATCAGATTAACAAACGTCAATATACGTGTCGTCGATTTCAATCTTGTTTGAATTCATTGCATTGGATACTTAGGATTGTGGCAAACGTTGGATCAGAAATTTAGTCTATTTCATGTTGATTGCTCCAAATATTTTCAGAGACCTTTTTAATGATTTTATTATGTATCATTCAGAAGTATATTGAAAATAACGACTGTGCTTTGGATAATGCTGGAATGCTGAATTCTGGAAAGGATCTATGCATCTTAGGAATCGGTTTCAAAAATTGACTTTTTACAGAAAAAACAGCGTGAAGAGTGCCATATTCACAGGAATATTCAGGAATTTTACAAATGGGAAACAAACTTGATTGACAAGGTGAAAGTGACCAGTTCATGTCAATCAGCCAAGAATGGTCATTTTACCTGAAGTATAACATTAGCACAAATACTATATTTGTTTACATATCGAAATTGAGTGTTGTTGATATCAATCACTCACATCAAGTCATTGAACAATGAACGGCTTACGCCATGAGCTGTTTGCTGGATACCCCCTGAACGAGACCAACAACCCTTTTGTCGGCTTTGTACATGCCGATTTGCAGGTTTGTAATGGACATTGCTATGTACACCCAGGTGGAGGAAGGTATTTCGGTCGCTGTCATTCCGTTTGTTTCTTGCTTTTCTGTTACATTTTATTTTGAGTGGATAAACATTGCAAGAAGGATGAGAAATTAGTTCTTTTTGGTGGTTAGGTTTTTCTCTTAACATAGCTTATATTACTGACGAAGGTGACTGGTTTAAATATTTTGCTGTGCATTGATACTTTCTGTTTTTTTACAGTTATGGTAAATGGTATTTGGTATGGATCAGTTTATCTATTGTTTTATAGACAAGTGTGCCCTACATATTGCAAAACTTAGAAATGATTATTATAGTAATGCCTCATTTGATTGAAACACTTAGTTTGTGTTTTTGTCGAAACTTGTATGTCAAGAGTTTTGTAGTAAATTTACCGCAAGCCAAACCATGGCCCATGCATCTAAATGACCCATGTGACTTTTGTGTCTTTTGCATCTGAATGACCCATCTGACATGTGACCTATGCATTTAAATGACCCATCTGACCTATGCATCTAAATGACCCATCTGACCTTTGCGTCTAAATGACCCATGTGACCTATGCATTTAAATGACCCATCTAAATGACCCATCTGACCTTTGCATCTAAATGACCCATGTGACCTATGGATTTAAATGACCCATGTGACCTATGCATTTAAATGACCCATCTAAATGACCCATCTGACCTTTGCATCTAAATGACCCATGTGACCTATGCATCTAAATTACCCATGTGACCTATGCATCTAAATGACCCATGTGACCTATGCATCTAAATAACACATCTGACATGTGACCTATGCATCTGAATGACCTATGTGAGCTTTACATCTAAATGACATATGTGACCTTAACATCTGAATGACCTATGTGACCTTTACATCTGAATGACCTATGTGACCTTTACATCTGAATGACCTATGTGACCTTTACATCTGAATGACCTATGTGACCTATGCATCTAAATGACCTATGTGACCTTTACATCTGAATGACCTATGTGACCTTTACATCTGAATGACCTATGTGACCTATGCATCTAAATGACCTATTTGACCTATGCATCTAAATGACCTATGTGACCTTTACATCTGAATGACCTATGTGACCTTTACATCTGAATGACCTATGTGACCTACGCATCTAAATGACCTATGTGACCTATGCATCTAAATGACCTATGTGACCTTTACATCTGAATGACCCATGTGACCTATGCATCTAAATGACCTATGTGAGCTTTACATCTGAATGACCTATGTGACCTATGCATCTAAATGACCTATGTGACCTATGCATCTAAATAACCTATGTGACCTTTACATCTGAATGACCCATGTGACCTATGCATCTAAATGACCTATGTGAGCTTTACATCTGAATGACCTATGTGACCTATGCATCTAAATGACCTATGTGACCTATGCATCTAAATGACCTATGTGAGCTTTACATCTGAATGACCTATGTGACCTATGCATCTAAATGACCTATGTGAGCTTTACACCTGAATGACCTATGTGACCTTTACATCTAAATGACCTATGTGACCTTTACACCTGAATGACCTATGTGACCTTTACATCTAAATGACCTATGTGACCTTTACATCTGAATGACCTATGTGACCTTTACACCTGAATGACCTATGTGACCTTTACATCTGAATGACCTATGTGACCTTTACATCTTAATGACCCATGTGACCTTTACATCTTAATGACCTATGTGACCTTTACATCTAATGACTCTCACTTGGGTCACTCACTCTCAGTAGTCCACGCCATGTGTAAAAGTGTATCATACAAAAGGCATGCATGTAAAGTCATGTAAAGTTAAGATTTACATATGCATGTGTAGATAAAATAGTCAGTGAATGAGTTGGGTTTAACCCATGACCTACGTCTCTCATAAAAGGGTCCACACATTTCTGGAAAATTTGGAACTAAAGAAATGTTTAAAACATGAAGTTAAATCAATATGGTCTTATCTTACATCTCATACCACAATGTCAACGGGATGAGTAATGAAAGAAGTCCTCCACTTAAAATCCTTACTATTTCAAGTCAATGTCAAACTGACATGATGTTCACGAAATGACATTTACAGGAACAAGATTCTAATGTCATCAGTTGGTTCTGCCATATGTAAAAAAATATCGGAAAGAAATTCTTTAAAAACAGGTTCAAGTAATTACAACTTTACACCATGCAAATGCTAATGAGGTCCTTCGTTTGTCAATAGGTAAATAGTTTGTTTGACACATGTTAAAAAGGTGAAATGGACACCGAAATGTACATACAGGTGTTTGTAGGTATTTCGCTGCTTGCTATGCATCTCACTCGAGAGCGACATTTCGTCACATTGTGATGGTTTTAGCACTTCATTTTCTTAATCTTTTTTTATCCAGGTTTTCTTCAGAATATGTTTTTGTTGACCTATTATGTGAACACTGTTTATCTTTAAGTAGACAACATATGTGGTTTTATTTTATCAAGTAAAGAAACTAGAGGCTACACAGGCAATTTCTTTGTCTGTTGAAAATAAAATTTAGTTTTGCTGTTGTGTGAAAATCAGAAAATCAAGAAAACAAGATATTAATCTCATATGAACCCTGGCAATATTTTATTTTTCTTCCCTGAGTCCACCTGGCCCTGTTTTATACATCATGTCGAGCTGATGAGTTATGAAAGAATCAATTCGACACAAAATCCAAACTATTTCAATGTCAAATGGGTTGACCGGTTTTTGACATTAACAGCTACCAGTTTATAATGTCATTGCTTAATCACTTTCATGCATAAAAATAAAACTGGAAAATTCCTTTCAAAACGATTTTCAGAAAATTCATATTTTCTAAAAATATTTTTGTCAAGTGGTTTTAGGAACATGTTGTTATTGACCTATACGGTAAAGTAATTTGCCTAGATTCACAAACTTCTAAATTAATTAATCATGGGTACAGTGTAATATATATACTATTTAAAAAAATTAATAATTGTTTTTCTCGTGAAGTTGAACACTGTAAATTGCATGTGATTCTGTGGCATTTCATTGGCTAAACAAGCTAATATTTTTATAAAACCCAAAAAAATAATGCCATGCCCATTAATGAATGTACTTTTCCTGATTGGCTGATATTAGAATTGCTAGTGCTTAAAATTTGTGTTGCATATTTGCACTGAACGATGTCACAGATTCATATTGTTGTGTTTTTGTGTGTTGATTATTTAATAAGCAGGGTGTGAAGTTATAATTTGGTGAAGTATTTGTTCATAAGAATATGTTTTTGGTCCCGTTAAGATCCTAGCAGATAGGTCTTCAACAACCCATGCTTGCCGTAAAAGGTGACTATGTTTGTCGTAAGAGGCGACCAACAGGATCAGGTGGTCAGGCTCGCTGACTTGGTTGATGCATGTCATCGTATCCCAATTGCCCAGATCGATGTTCATGATGTCAATCACTGGATTGTCTGGTCCATAATTTACATTCCAATTTCATATAGCTGGAAAATTAGTGAGTGCGGCGTTAAACACCAAGCAAACAAACATATGTTTTCGTGTTTATGGAGTTAGAAACATGAAAAACAATTTGCACACTTTCGTGGATTTATGCCGTGTGCACACCAGTTTTTAAGTTTATATCTCCTCAAACGCAAACATTATTGAAGAAATTGTGATTAATTCGAGTCTGTGTGTAACTTATTGACAAAAATAATATACGCCATGTTTTAAACTGAGCAATTGTTGTCAGAAAACATTATCCTAAGTTGTGATTTATTCCAGTCTGTGCGTAACTTATTGACAAAAATAATATAAGCATGCCATATTTTAAACTGCGCAATTGTTGTAAGAAAACATTATCCTAAGTTGTGATTAATTCCAGTCTGCGTGTAACTTATTGACAAAAATAATATAAGCATGCCATGTTTTAAACTGAAAAATTGCAGTAAGAAAATAGTATCAGAGTAATTTGAAAATGTATATTGTAAAATCTAATCATTATGGATTTAATTCTCCTCCACAAAGACAAAACTAAGCAAATAATTGACCAGAAAAGAAACTGTCTTAGTCTCATTGTGAAAAATACCATGAAACACGCCTCCCACTAAACACTGCTCGCAGACGTGAGGTAGCTCGTAATTCACCTGGATATGGCAAGGTGTCAAGAACAGGCTCTTAATAAATACTTTGTAACATTGTAAGCGTTTATTGCATGGAGATATATATTTCAAACACGTATATCACATGACAATATGACCTGTAAAAGGGGGACACGGCTTGACCAGTTGCCTTGTTGGATTCAAGACTCATTTGTTTGTTTGTAACCACTCAATCTGTGATGTATATCAACCTAGAAGTTTGTGATTACCGTGATTATACAGGGATAATAAATCTTGGCAGGTTGACAAGTCTTTCGTTATAACGGCTAGAGGCCGAGGCTGTAGGATGATCACCAGATTTAGTGTCGTCCCCCTTGCGTTGTGACATATTTCTCTCAGTTGTGAGTGAGTTGGATTTAACGCCACTTAAGACAGTATTCTGAACAGTATTATCACGGCATGTCAGCCTAATGTGGGAGGAAAGCCCAAAGTGATGCAGGTCTTAGATGTTAACCACTTCGGTGAAACCCACGAGCACAGGTATGATGCTGAGGAACCTAGAAACATAATCTGGGCAAACCGGGATTCGAACCCACAATCATAGGTTTCTGGTGTGCCCAAGGGATGCAACTCTGCACAGCCAATTGCGGCGCCTTAGACGACTGGGCAGCCCTTGCCCCCGTCATGTTAATAACTTAATCTTGGTTTAATGTGGGGCTTGTGGGTCGTGTGTAGCTCCTATGGAGGCCCTTTGTAGGTTGTGTGTTGCTCCTATGGAGGCCCTTTGTAGGTAATGTGTAGCTCCTATGAAGGCCCTTTGTAGATCGTGTTGCTCCTATGGAGGCCCTTTGTAGGTTGTGTGTAGCTCCTATGAAGGCCCTTTGTAGGTCATGTGTAGCTCCTATGGAGGCCCTTTGTAGGTCATGTTTAGCTCCTATGGAGGCCCTTTGTAGGTCGTGTGTAGCTCCGATGGAGGCCCTTTGCAGGTCGTGTGTAGATCCTATTGAGGCCCTTTGTAGGTCGTGTGTAGATCCTATTGAGGCCCTTTGTAGGTCAAGTGTAGCTCCTATGGAGGCTCTTTGTCGGTAATGTGTAGCTCCTATGAAGGCCCTTTGTAGGTCGTGTTGCTCCTATGGAGGCCCTTTGTAGGTTGTGTGTAACTCCTATGAAGGCCCTTTGTAGGTCATGTGTAGCTCCTATGGAGGCCCTTTGTAGGTCGTGTGTAGCTGCTATGGAGGCCCTTTGTAGGTCGTGTGTAGCTCCTATGGAGGCCCTTTGTAGGTCATGTGTAGATCCTATGAAGGCCCTTTGTAGGTCATGTTTAGCTCCTATATGGAGGCCCTTTGTAGGTCGTGTGTAGCTCATATGGAGGCCCTTTGTAGGTCGTGTGTAGCTGCTATGGAGGCCCTTTGTAGGTCGTGTGTAGCTCCTATGGAGGGCCTTTGTAGGTCATGTGTAGATCCTATGGAGGCCCTTTGTAGGTCATGTGTAGCTCAAGTGATACAAATTATCAAGTTAAATTAATGTTATATGATGAACTAAAATGCCTTGGTTGTTTTTTTCAAAGAACTTAATAGATAAATTCAAAAGGTCCTTTGGATACACATTATGTTATGTAGTGTTGTATTGTTGCTGATAACATGCTCGTATGTAACACGTTGTAAAGTAATGATTTTACGACTGACTGCACGTCTGTGTCTGTGTTTCATACTTAAAGTATGTTGTAAGGACGAATACACTTTTAACATGTAATTGGGCCAACTATAGCGAAAATTGAATACCTTAAAGAATGCCGGATGTTTTTCCTGTTTTTCCACGCAATTAGGATATGATGACATGCATCAACCAAGTCAGCGAGTCTGACCACCCAATCCCGTTAGTCGCCTCTTACAACAAACATAGTCACCTTTTATGGCAAGCATGAGTTGCTGAAAACCCCGGATCGTCACGGGTCGTAACAAGAAGTAATGACAACAGATAGTATAGGTGATTAAGGGGTAGTGGTTTAGTCAAGTGGTTAAGCATTTGCTGATCATGCTAATTCCCGGGTTTGATTCCCAACATGGGTACAATGCGTGAAGCCAATTTATGGTGTCTTCCAGTCTGACATTGCTTGAATAATGCTGAAGTGCAAAGTGCAACACCATCCTCACTCACTCACTCACTCACTCACTCACTCACTCACTCACTCACTCACTCACTCACTCACTCACTCACTCACTCACTCACTCACTCACTCACCCACTGAATCTGAATAGTGAGTGAGTATATTTTTACACCACGGCAGGGGACACCAGAAATGAGCTTCACACTTTATACCAAAGTAAGGAATCGAACCCGAGTCTTTGCCGTGACAAGCGAACACTTTATCCACTAGGCTAACCCTGAATCTGAAAATAACCAGTCTCAAAGATCAATAGGGGTTAAATCATATCTTAACACCCCATAATAACAAGACAAGAAAGATGTGATAATGAGGACCCCGCAATAACAAGCAGTCAGTCGTGACGAGAAATTCGAACATGTATCTTGATGTTCTATATCATAAGCTATTGCCTGGTGTGTACAATGGAGGCTTAACTTAAATAAATTTTTATGTCATTGTATTGATCTTCGCCATTCAGCCGGTCCCAACCTACTTATGAGACATTCATTGGGCGGCGGCGCCAACGTCAATACCTTCAACAGGTGCTGCGTTTCAAAGCTTTGATGTCAATGACGACAGTTACGCTATTAGACCAAAGTTATAAATTTTACTGGGTTCACATGATGTACTGTTGGTATAAATGAAATTTTAGATATATTGACAGCAATAGCAGTTTCCCTTACATTTTGAATTTCGAGTGAAAAAAAAAATCTTTTCTGGTTCAGTGATCAGAAGATGAATAAAATCATATTGAGTAGATTTGTGCAGTGGTGGATGAAATTGATTGTTATTTGTTTACATTTTGTAACACGGTGTGAACAATATGCATGACAGAAATCTGTTGTCATATTGGAGCATGTCACAATGTTTGACATGAATAGTTTGTATTGGCTTTCATCAATGAATGTGGGGGCGTGTGTACACCTACACTATGATTATATACTACTCAAAGAAGTTAATCACGATGTTTTCATTCACCCACACTTTGAAAACACATTTTCGAATGTTTGTAATATTTGGCAAAATGGCCACAATAATGAAATAAAGCTGGGTATTTAGCTATGAGATTATCAAACAGCAATGTCACCAGGGGTGGTGCCAATCTCAATCGAGATGTACTGCCAAACGGTATTCTTGTCATACCTTTTTAGTTCAAAGTTTATGAGTTTTCAGTGTGTTTCAATTTATGACCATAGTTATTCTGGTGGGGATTGCAACACAGTCTTCCCAACTAGAGTGATAATGGTGTAAGAATCTACATTGAAACATCGTTGAATGCAATACACCAGAAGTTGATATTCATAAAGTTGTATGTTTTCTTAGTATATATTGACTTTGTAAAGTTTGTATTTGTATTAATTGCTTTTCTGGGTTTATGGAGATTCTGTGTTAGTATATATTGAGTTTATAAAGTTTATACACTAAACCACGGTTATAACGAACTCAAACGGACCATTAATTTTAGTTCATAATAACCGTAGTTCGTTATAAGCATATATAGAGCATGTATGCAACACATGGCCAGGACTAAAAAAATAAGTTCATTTTATCGGTCAGTTCGTTTTAAGTGTGTTCGTAACCGAAGTTTGCTGTATTTGTTTTAATTGCTTTTCTGGGTTTATTGGGATTCTGTGTTAAATATTGCATATGGGAATAATAATGATTAATGATTAATGATTAATAAGATATACATAGTTTAAACATACTTTTTGGTGTATTTTTGTTTTATGAACCTTTTTTTTTCGTAAATCAACCATGATATTTTTATGCCTCTTGACCAAGTGAAACTTTGAAAAAAAAACAAAGTGGTCTGGCCACATAAACAGAACTTGCAATGAGGTTTGATGTTTTTGCAATCCCTTATAAAGCTTTTATGAAAACATTCAAATTGGGGTGAGTTGTCAGTTATTACGATTGGTTTGTTTGGAAATTTGTAAAATATTCTGAAATTAACATAAGCAATTTGTTGAACATTTTTTTAGGGGGACAGTTGAAAGGTAAAACTGTTGCAAATGATGTTGCTGATGATGAATAATGATGATAATTATGATGAAAATATGTGAATTTGTACTGATACATTCATTAAAAAAATAATAATGATTGTTGTAGCATACATTTGGAATATGTTGAACACTATCTCTGTGGTTTTTTTCAGATATTTAAAACAGCTGAGAATTGATCAAGTTCTTCAACTTTTCTTAATCTTTGATTTGATGTTTTGCCTTTTCTGTCAATAATCCACTGACATAAAGATTCTGACAATTCTGATTTCAGACAAAGAGGGAAGAGCGAGAGAAGGAGAAGTCATTACAGAAGAAAGTAACTGAGTTACAAGGCCAGATACAGAGGTTGGAGAGACGGATCACTCTTCTCCGCACAGAGAACGAGACACTGGTGAGTATACTTCCCAGGGAGCTGAGATAACAATCACATTGTATGAATTGTCAGCACTACGAATGTGGAGAGTTTCAGAACAGTTATCCAGTATTGTAAAATGTATTAAAGATATATTTGCTATTATTTGCTTTTTGGAACAAATTCATAACAGAGAAAAATGCGTTTTATCTGCTACATGCTAACATTCTAACATTGGGTTATGAAGTCACTTTACTGAAAATGTTTTACAACTAAAGTTATCATAACACTTTAATCTTAATAAAATAAGTGATTATTATGTCAGACCAGTATATGTTACTCAACAGAAGTTAAGGAACACCCTGTTCTTTCAAACCATAGTTAGGGGCGGTCGGGTAGCCTAGTGGTTAAAGCATTCGCTCATCACGCCGAAGACCTGGGTTCGATTCCCGACATGGGTACAATGTGTGAAGCCCATTTCTGGTGTCCCCCCGCCGTGATATTGCTGGAATATTGCTAAAACTGGCGTAAAACCATACCCGGTCAGTCAGTCAAACCATAGTTACTCTGTAATGGCAATACAGATTACTGTATTTGATGTAATAAGCGCCCAGGGCGCTCTCAAAATTAGAAAGAGGGGGCTCTGATTAGAATGTAATTTTGGTGAGAGAAAAACAGTGTTGAAAGATTGTATATTTCGTGGTTCATGCTGACAGCCTGAAATGATACAAAAGAAAAGTCAGTGCATATTATACATGACAGATATATTTTGTAGACTTTAATTGCCAATAATTATGGATGCATATAACGCACGAGTGCGTATTATACACTAATAAATAAGTGTACATTGATCAATCGGAAGGGGTGGTAATTGAAACGGTTTGTTCACTAGCCAAAATATTAGCAAATATCGCCGTGAGCGCTTATTACGTCGAATAAGGTAACTAGTGGTATGAGAGGATCAGTGTACTTGACCTTACTTTGAGTTGTATATTTGCTTGTTTTACAGAGGAACCTATCCTTACTGTTTTCAAAAGTCAAAAGATTTTTGCAAAAACATTGAGATAAAGATATAACAAAAAATGTATTTTCAAAACAATGCAAAATGTTAACTAACTCAAAATTGTAAAGTAAAAAGTTAACATCTTAGAAATGCTGTGTTTGGTTTAAATTTTGACATTCTTTAGGTTTATGTATTCTTTAAAACTTTAATTTCAAAACTTTTAGGATTAATCTTGGGAAAGATTTACACCCATAACCCCTGCTTCAAATTTTGACTGGGTTATGTCACCTTCCCCTAAATAATATATTATTTAATTAATCTACCAGCAGGGATTATAGGCAGAAGTTTTACCTAGTCTTGCCCTTTTAGAAGGATTATACAAAATTGTGTTATTTCATCGAATTCATCCATGTGTTTTGGTGTGTGTTAAATACCCTCTCTCTGCACCATGGTGAAAGGCTTAGTGTTGGCTGGCTTGGTGGTGACCAAACACCTATCAAGGGACTGAAGTGCATAGCTTCACATTTCAATAGAAGGCCATGTTCTATTGTCCGTGAGCATTCTTCTATTGTTATGCTTTCAATGGACTGTGTCAGACTTAACTGCCTGACTGGTTTAGGATTTTAGGTTTAGAATATGTATGTTTGGTTGATTATTTCTAAATTATTTACAAGTTTTGGAAATTTGGTTTGTTTGTTTTGTTTCCATCATTGGTCTGGAACAAATTTAAATCAGTTTAATTAAATTTTGAAAAACTTTACAAGAAATTATTGTATTCATGGTTGATGTCAAGGTTGAAATTGATGTTAATTTGTACGACTTTGAGGTAAATGAAATTTATGTTTTTGTTTGGGAATTCGATTATCTCAAATATTGAATCTTAGCGTATCTCGTGTTTGGTGTCTCCTTGGATTTAAGGGAGCAGTGGGGTAGCCTAGTGGTTAAAGCGTTCACTCGTTATGCTGAAGGCCTGAGTTCGAGCCAACCAGCCCTTGCTTTAGGCTCTTAATGCTGAGCGCAATGCAGGGTAACAAGTACCATCTTTTGATATCTTTTGGTATGACATGGCTGGGGATCGAACCCCTACCTTCCACTCCCATGATGAAGATTCCGGGGTAGAATAGGCCTTCAGCAACCCATGCTTGCCATAAAAGGTGACTATGCTTGCCGTAAAAGGCGATAAACGGGATCGGGTGGTCAGACTCGCTGACTTGGTTGATGCATGTCATCAATCTCAATTATGTGGATCGATGCTCATGATGTCAATCACTGGATTGTCTTGTTCAGACTCAATTATTTACCGCCGTCATATAGCTGGAATATGGCTGAGTGCGGCGTTAAACAACAAACCAACCAACCAGGGGTCCGGAAACCGTCATATGCGCCGGACATGTCCGATTGGGAATCTCAAATGTCCGGTCTAAAATATTGCTTACCGGACATTCAAATTTTTCTGTCCGGACATTCTTAAATTTTGACCGGACATGATCAGCAGTTAGGACTGAGCAATTTCTGTCCGCAGTTGTAACACAATGAAGATTATCTACACTGACAAGCTTTGTTTGTTTTGATTGCTGTAAATACATCGTACCTGGAATGATAGTCCAATCGGTCAATCACTGTCATAGGCAATAAACTGAGTTGACACTGATTAATCGAGGATTTATTACTGAGAACTTCTTGTTGATTTGAGTAAAATGTGTTTACAACTGTACATAAATACCTTGCATCATTGATGTACCTCATTATCCTCACAATGCTACGATACGTAACCTCAGTCAAGAAGCGAAAGCGTGACGACAGCCAGTCGACCGATGCAGATCAGTCGAGCGGATCTGCCAAACCCTCAAAGTCTGAATGATCATTTTGTAAGTCGTGGCTAACGACTTTCACTTGGTTGACATACAACGAGGATTTGCAGATTTTATTGTTTTCAGTAGCTAGTCGTATATTGAATCTTGATTGACCGCCATTTTGCTTTCTCGGACGATCGATATTTCTTTATGGTCAATAATTAAGTACAGATGAAAAAGTATTCAAATAACTACTGCTATCAACGATAGTTTAGGATTATGATTATATTATCTGTCTTGTTTTTAAATAATCTTTAGTTTAAAAAAAACACTTTTCCCGTGAGGTCACGTGATAACTAAATATGGGATAATAGTCTCGATCCAAATGTTACAACGCGTACACTTGAGCAGACTCATGAATATTAATTAGACCGTTCACAACGTTGACAGATCGTTATTATAACAAACGTATGTTTTCCATATATATCTAAAATGATATTATTTGTTATTAATTGTCCGGTGAATTAAACAATTTAAATTGAAACAATTCATAATTCATCATATTATGAATACGTAACAACTTGTAATTTGTGTGTAAAAAGTCGTACTAAAACACGCTGTTTGAAGGGGGCGTGGCATAAATGTAAATGTCCGATTGGGATTTTAAATTTTCCGGACCCCTGCAACCAACCACTCTCCGGGTAGATGCTCTATCCACTTTGCCATGGATGTGATTTTCTCTGGATATTGAGATTGTACATAATATCATATTTGAAAATATGAAAACTTATGAAATAGTCATTTTTAGAGAAAATAAGTTTGAGACATTTTGAAGAACGTTCTTGTAGGTTGAGGAGAATTTCATATTGGCTTCCATTTTCAGTAAGATCTGCGGTTAGGTGACGCAAGGGAAATAACTCTGTATAATCTAATCACAAACTGACTGAAGATGAGGCTGTAAAATCACTGCATATTTATTGATACCGAGGCAATCAGTTTTCAGAATACTGGACAAGACCTACAAAACTGGTTTCTTAATAATGTAACAATGATATATTGTGGGATGATTTTTCCCAGGGACCAGTCTGCCATAGGTTACAATACCCTACATGGAACGCATACACTGAATGTTGAAGTAATTGGTCTCTGATAGCCACAGTGACTTAAATATTCCTTGACATGAAACCTGCTTCAGAAGCATCACAATCATAATCGGTGCTTCAGATGACCCCTTGACAAACACAAATTACTTTTCATTTGTGATCAAAATACTGTAATGGTTAAAGCTTTCATTCAACATACGGAAGGCCAGAGGACAATTTACCCAGTTAGTTACAAAGTTTTGGTTTCGGTTTGTTGCTTTACGCCGCACTCAGCAATATTCCAGCTATAAAGGCAGTCTGTAAATAATCAAGTCTGGACCAGCGATCCAGTGATTAATATTATGAACATCGAATCACGCAATTGGGATCGATGACATGCATCAACCAAGTCAGCGAGTCTGATCACCCAATCACGTTAGTCGCCTTTTACGGCAAGCATGGTCTAGGTACAAAGTGTGAAGCCCAGTCCTTGTGCTGTGATATTGCTGGAATATTGCTGTGATATTGCTGGAATATTGCTGGAATATTGCTGGAATATTGCTGGAATATAGCTGTGATATTGCTGTGATATTGCTGTGATATTGCTGGAATATTGCTGTGATATTGCTGTGATATTGCTGGAATATTGCAAGAAGCAACGTCAAAGTACTCACTGGTTCACTCATTTTTGTTATGACCTTCAACAAAGGTCAGTTTTATTTTTCATGACTTAGGCTTCCCTTATCACTATTATTATTTCCTTTATTTCCTCCCATCCATGTAACATTTTTATGTCTCCCACCCCAAAAGGTAGGGAGATATATTTTTTTGGCTCGGGTCCTATACTGAGCCCAAACTTTAAAACCTTTCAGTGTTTTTCAAATGCACTGCTGATCAGCTTATCTGGTGCCTTTTGCTATATTGAAATTTTTCAAAATTTCACTTTTTTTTTCATTTTCCATGGAAACAAACACAACATAAAAAAGTACCATTTCGAAAAATTTCAAAATAGCAAGTGGCACCGGTTAAGTTGATGAAAAATCATTTGTGCAGTTTCGTCTAAAATTTGTTTCAATATTTTTAGACAAAACTGCACAAATGCATTTTTCATCAAAAATTTTGACCTAAATTATTTGGAAAAACTTGTTTCAGTAAAATTATCTATAAGACTTTTTTTCATCCTACAGGTAATATTTGTAAAAACATTCCGTGATCCATTTTGAGAAAAGAATAAACTGATGTCAACTCTTTAAAAAAAGACCTCATTCCCTTATCCCGACTTCTGACATTGATGTAAAATATCTGTGATCCAACAAATCCCAAACTAATTGCTTTACCATAGAAACTATTCATGACGTGAATACATGACACTTTTTTATTGAGTAAACTTCCTGATCTGTTGCAGAGAAAACAGAAAGATGACCACAAACCCTTGGAAGAAAAGATCAAGGCCCTCAAGAAACGCAATGCTGAGCTGGCAGCCATTGCACGGAGGCTGGAGGAGAAGGCGAAACATTTACAGCAAGAAAATACAAAGGTTAGAATAATGATAGTTTTAATTTGTATTTGAGAGACTTATTTCCATCTTATTCATTTTCTGCGCCTACATTTTCCAGCCATAAAGAAGACGATCGACTCACTGAAAGGTCAACACAGCCATAAAAATGTACTGGGCATCTGATCCACCTTTGAAAATGTCCTTGTGTTTTATGTATCTTTTTTATCTGTATCTATGGTGCTTTCGAATCTGTATTGGCACAAATTATCTGAAATTATTTTTGATAATTATTATTTTGTTCCCGAAGTCAAGTCCTAAAAGACGCCGGCGATTCGCTGTGTGACTATTATCACTATTTTAGATTCTAATTCGGGGGCAAACCCAGTCGTCTAATGCGCCGCGATTCGCTGTGCAGAGTTGCATCCCTTAGGCATGCCAGAAACCTATGATTGTGGATTCGAATCCCGGTTCGCCCCGATTATGTTTCTAGGTTTGTCAGCACCGTACCCGTGCTCGTGGGTTTCACCGAAGTTGTAAACGTCTGAGACCTGCATCACTTCGGGCTTTCCTCCCACATTAAGCTGACACGCCGTATATAACTTTAATACTATTAAAAGTGGCGTTAAACCCAACTCATTCACCTAAAAGACAATAGCTAAAATGGGTATTAGGTGTAAAGTGAAGGGCAGATAAAGGGGAGACAACTTGGAGGACAGTTTCCTGTTGAGACCTGACAGTATTTGTGTGATTTGCGCTGTATAACATTTTAGACATTGCAGTAGGTGAGATAATGTCTGATGTGGAGATTCTGGGTCAGAATAGGCCCCCAGCATCACATTGTTGTCTGACTATCAACAACTGGCGTCTTCCCGAGGCAAGGGAGTTAACTGACTGTAAAAGTCCAGTTTCCACCCTTTCCAAACTAGACTGGAATTTCTGGGGTCGGTCGTAGCCCTTCTGTGGCTACAAGTTTTGTTCCTTCTCTGTCCCTCCTATTGACCAATCAGATTCCACCTCTCATATTACTTGCATAAGCTTCAAACAAAATGGCGCCCAGTCAAAATGAACTATTTGATAGTAAAAATCTACGTTGTAATAAAACGGGTCTTACTTCGCGAAGTGCATCAAATCATGTGAGAACCTTGATTAAAAGCATGAAAAAATTTGAAAATTATCGCTGAGTTGGCGGTACCTGCTTTGCAAAACCTCAGGGAGTAAGGGGAGGGGTGGCGTGGTGGTTAAAGTTCGCGTTTCTTGCTGAAGGTTCTGATTTGATACCCCATGTGGGTACAAAGTGTGAAGCCCATTTCTAACGTCCTCCACCTTCATATGGTAGGAATATCGCTATTCAACTGTCATAGAGACCCTGAAACAAAATATATCCAATACAGCCCATGCACGTCTATAATATTTGGCAAGTCTAGATGACCGCACTATCAAATAAAGAGATTCTCTGGCCTCCTTTATATTATATTTCAAAACAAAATTTTTTACAACTGTTTTCACCTGTAAAATATGTTCATTTCAGAGACTAGATGTTAGTGTATATCACTATCAGCTGTGTAAAACCCAACTCACCCTGGTTTGGGATTTAAGGGAGATAACTGTGTAATCATACTTGGTTATTGTATGCTGAACAAAAAAGTTATGGAACATGAAGGATTTTGTTGATATTTTTATTTTTATGAAATTGTGAGCTCAGTCTTCACTACAGTAAAAAAATATCCCTCAAAATATTCATAATCCCCCCCAAAAATTGTTTAACATTAATTGTTGAGATGTGACCACTTTCTGGAATCACCTTGTCTTATTCAAATGTGTCCATGTAGTCGATGTTTCTGACCTGCATCATTTTGTGCCACATTAATGTGATTTCTGTGACTAAATCTAGTGACTCTCCCATTATATGAAGAACTGTTTGTGTGTTATTACAGAAAACAAAGGAAGAAGGTCTGCCTGATTCGGACCAACTCAAACGACTTTTTGCTCGACAACGAGCAAAAGACCTTGCAGAACACACCAAGAGCATGTTGACGAAAGATCGGGAGATCGAGGATCTACGCAAAAAATGTCAGGAGCTTGCCGATCAGCTCAGCAATGGAGATTATCTTATACCTGAGGTAGGGGGAGTTGTACACAAAGTCTTCCAACTGTGGGTGTTCTCTATCTTCTTTTGAGTAGTATATATCATCCCGCTATGGGAAATCAATCCTGTTTCATAACAAAAATTGGAAGCAACGTTATTTAATCTCGCCATCTTTCTGTGGCAAGGGAATGTGTGAAGCTCATTTCTGGTGTCCCCTGCCGTGATATTGCTGGAACATTGCTAAAAGCGGTTTAAAACCAAAACTCACTCACTCACTCAATTCCCGAGGCAAGGGAGTTAAGTGACTGTAAAAGTCCAGTTTCCACCCTTGCCGAATTAGGCTGGAATTTAAGGGCTCGATCGATGCGCCGCCAGAGGCTATTATGAGTTATGTCCCTTTTGTGTTCCTCCTATTGACCAATCAGATTCCACCTCTCATATCACTTGCATTGACTTCAAACAAGATGGCCTTCCCCAGTCAAAATGATCTGATTGATAATCAAGATCTATTTTGTAATAAATAGGGTCTTACCTCATTTTAGCACCCTGAATAAAAACATGAAAAGATTTGGAAAATATCTGTCAATGCACAGTTGACGGTACACATGCTCTGCAAGTCCTGTAGTCCACTGCCTACTCTCTGACCATTGAGATAAGAATCACACAAACAATATGGGTCTTCAACAACCCATGCTTGCCGTAATAGGCAACTATGCTTGTCGTAAGAGGCGCCTAAAGGGATCTGGTGGTCAGACTCGCTGACTTGGTTGATGCATGTCATCGATCCCAATTGCATGGATCGATGCTCATGATATCAATCACTGGATTGTCTGGTCCAGACTCGATTATTTACAGACCCCCGTCATATAGCTGGAATATTGCTGAGTGTGGTGTTAAACAACAAACAAACAAACACAAACAATATGGATGACCTCATGGTGGACTGGTGCTTAGCCTCTTAAAACAATTGTTTCTATAGAAACAAAAACTTCATTTCAAGGGAGCCCCTGTGAGATGTGAGATTCAGAACCTGTGGAAAACCTAGACTTGCTTCATTTTGGGTTACAGCATTACAGTAAGGGCTGGGTTGAAGTAAAAATAGTTTGATTCAGAGACTGTGAGACAGACTAACCTAATGGTTGTGTTGGTAATCATAAAAGTGGGTAGGCACTGATTTTGTAGATTACTTTAGCTGTAAAAGCCATATGATTATTGATAGGTTGTCCAGATTGAAAGCAAAACAAATTATGAAACGCTCATCTGTTTTTGGCTGTTATATAACATTTCATTTGTCTATAAAATTACAGCATCTTTTGATGGTGTTTCATGGATGTTGGCCTTTAAGGCCACGGTAAGTAGGTAGCGCTACTAAAACAGCTCTTGAGAAATCAATTCAAGCAATATATTTTCTTCTACTGCCATTAAGCCAACTCAAGGACATGTAGAAGACCTTTGGAGGAATACCGTATTTGACGTAATAAGCGCCCACGGCAATATATGCTAACATATTGGCTCGTGAACAATCCCAAATATCACCACTTCCAATCGATCAATGTACACAAGACTTGTTTATTCGTGTAAAATACGCACTTGTGTGTTACATACAACCTTAATTTATTGGCAATTAAATCCTGGAAAATATATCTGTCGTGCATAATATGCACCGACTTTTCTTTTGTATCATTTCAGGCTGTCAGCATAAACCAAGAAAATTTACGATCTTTCAACTCTGTTCTTTTTTCTCACCAAAATTATATTCTAGTAAGAGCCCCCTCTTTCTAATTTTGAGAGTGCCCTGGGCACTTATTATGTCGAATACGGTAGTTGGCAAGACCAAAATAACCTCATCAGACATCAGAACTACCGTATTCGACGTAATAAGCGCCCAGGGCGCTCGAAAAAGTAGAAATAGGGGGCTCTTATTAGAATATTATTTTAGTGGGAAAAAACAGAGTCGAAAGATAAATTTCATGGTTTATGCTGACGGTCTGAACTGTTTATATACGACAGATATATTTTCCAGAATTTAATTGCCCATAATTAAGAGTGCATATAACACACGAGTGCGTATTATACACGAATAAATAAAACTTCTGTACATTGATCAATCGGAAGGGATGCTAATTGGGATTGTTCACTTGCCAATATATTAACAAATATCGCCGTGGGCGCTTATTAGAGCGGGGCGCTTATTACGTCGAATACGGTATTCTACATTAGCTCGGCTTACAAATTGTCGTAAAATGTTTCTGTTTTGAATCTAGTCATTAAATACAGTATTTCCTATTAAAAGGACAAGATCCTCCACACTGTTTAACAACATATACAACATACCTTTTTCGCAGGAATAAGCACACTTAGAAAATTGGCTTAAGTGGAGGCACCTATTATAACCTATTATTTTTAGTTAAATTTGTTGTCAGAGATTGAGTAGTAGTGATTAAATTTAGTTCAAACGTTGATGGATTTTTTTGATAATATTTGTTTAGCAATAATATACCCCTTTGGCACTTCTGTTTTCTGTAAAGCATCTGTAATATACACAAGGAAATTTGGACTGTGAAGGATATTTCTTAGTAGGGGTGCTTTTAAAGATTACTTACAGATTGATCTAGAAGTTTTCAGGGGGTGCTTATTGGAGCACATCTTCCAGATGCAAGAAAGTTAACTGACTTTAAAAGTCCACTTTCCACCCTTGCTGGACTAGGCTGGAATTCCTGGGCTCGATCGTAGCGCCACCAGTGGCTATTAAGAGTTATATCCTTTCTATGCCTCTCCTATTGACCAATCACATTCAACCTCACTTGCATTTGCTTCAAACAAAACAGTGGCGCCCAGTCAAGACGATCTGATCGATAATCATGATCTATATTGTGATAAAACAAGTCTTACATCGCGAAGTGCATCAAATCAGGTGACCACCTTGATTAAAAACAGGAAAAGATTTAGAAAATATCTGTTGACAATGAGTTAGCGGTGCACATGCTTTGAAAATCCTGCAGTCGACCGAAATCTGCATGACACTTTACGAACCGGATTTCGATTTCGGTGCGCGATTTGGATTGAACTATGCATAAACTTGTTAGTCCAGCCAAAATGTAACTCCATAATACCAGCCTAGTTCGGCAAGGGTGGAAACTGAACTTTTATAGTCAGTTAACTCTCTTGCTTCGGGAAGATGATTGGAGCAGGGCATTTAATGCAGCAGTTACGGTACTCACTGTTCGGAATACCTTGATATTGAACGCATGGGCTTTGCATTTGTACATTAGTGTTTTCATTTCATATGTATCTGAACTGTGTTATACTTATAGACACTTGATTTTTACATTTTAAAAACAAACAGCCATTGGGGCATTGCATTTAATTTGTCCAATTTTTTTTAATAAGATTGTTAAAGAATATGGAATGTTATCATTGTAATTTCAAGGTTAATTTCTATTGAAACAAAGGTTTTTAACAAATAAACAAACAAAAAGATTATTACAAAACACAAACATTTCAAGTTTATACTTTTCAGTTAGGGAGGCTTGTACACAGTTGTCTGCAAAACTAAAAGCTGTATTGTACTGGCCTTGCAGTAAAATTGTAAATGATCTTGCTGCAAATTGCTACAGTATTGCTGGTGCTACGGAAATCGAGGCAAACGTCACTCTCTCACGAGCTTGACCTGTTGATGGTTTAATGCCATAATTATATGAAAAGTGATGTGAATCGTAGTGCGAAAAGTAATGCTTATAGTAGTGTGAATAGTAATAAAAATAAAAATGTGAATAGCAGTATGAATAGTAATATGAATGGTTGTGTGAATAGTAATACAAATAGTAGTGTGAATAGTAATAAAAATAAAAATGTGAATAGTAGTATGAATAGTAATGCAAATAGTAGTGTGAATAGTAATACAAATAGTAGTGTGAATAGTAAAAATACAAATAGAAATGTGAATAGTAATGCAAATGGTAGTGTGAATAGTAATACAAATAGTAATGTGAATAGTAATGCAAATAGTAGTGCGAATAGTAAAAATACAAATAGAAATGTGAATAGTAATGCAAATGGTAGTGTGAATAGTAATACAAATAGTGTGAATAGTAATGCAACTAGTAGTGTGAATAGTAATACAAATAGTGTGAATAGTAATGCAAATAGTAGTGTGAATAGTAAAAATACAAATAGAAATGTGAATAGTAATGCAAATGGTATTGTGAATAGTAATACAAATAGTGTGAATAGTAATGCAACTAGTAGTGTGAATAGTAATACAAATAGTGTGAATAGTAATGCAAATGGTAGTGTGAATAGTAAAAATACAAATAGTAATGCAAATGGTAGTGTGACTGGTAATGGGAACAGTAATATGAATAGTAATGCAAATAGTAGTGTGAATAGTCATACAAATAGTGTGAATAGTAATATGAATAGTAGTGTGATTGAGTAGGGTTTTATGTCCCTTTTAGCAATATTCCAGCAATATCATGGCAGTGCACACACTGTATCCATGTTGGGAATCAAACCTAGACCTTCAGCATGACAAGTGAATGCCTTAACCACAAGGCTACATGACGGCCCGAATAGTGGTGTGAATAGGAATATGAATAGTAGCTTGAATAGCTATAAACAATAATGATACACCTAGTTGGCCACAGAGTGCATTACTGTGTAACTACACTGATTTCACAAGACATTGGCCAATCAGGGAAATCAATAGGCAATCGACAATGCAAAATCGCGGGCCTGAGCAAGAGTTTCAGATATGCATAGCCTTCGATTAGTTTGGGTAGGGGTATACTGAGAGATGTGGTCTCCAGCTATCTCATTACATATATAGATGTTCTTTCTGATGGGCAGAGGAAACAGCCATGTTGTGACAATAGAAAAGATCAAGGACAAGCTGCATGATTGATGGTTTTATACTGCACTCAGAAATATTCCAGCAATATTATGACTGTCTGTCCGGGCCAGACAAAGTAGTGTTTAATAGTATGAGCCATATGCTACGCTATCTGGATTTGGTGGCAATCAACCAACTCACTGACCTGACAACCACTTTATTCATTTGGGTTCCTTGTATGACGGACCTGTGAAGATCCGGGGTAGCATAGGTCTTCAGCTACCCATGCTTGCCGTAAAAGGTGACAATGCTTGTCGTATGAGGTGATTAACAGGATCGGGTGGTCAGGCTTGCTGACTTGGTTGATGCATGTCATCGTATCCCGTGAAGATCCAGGGTAGAATAGGTCTTCAGCATCCCATGCTTGCTGTAAAAGGAGACTATGCTTGTCCTAAGAGGTGACGAACGGGATCGGGTGGTCAGCCTCGCTGACTTGGTTGATGCGTGTCATCGTATCCCAATTGCGTGGATTGATGCTCATGATGTCAATCACTGGATTGTCTGGTCCAGACTCGTTTATTTACAGACTGGAATATTGGTGTGTGCGGTGTTAAACAACAAACAAGCAAAACAAAAATCTTTGTATGATGAGCACACGTTGAAGGGGACACTGTCTAACCCAGAGTCCGCTTGGGGCCCTGAACGTGTGGTATATCTTACTTCATAGGTAAAGGGGCGGTCGGGTAGCCTAGTGGTTAAAGCGTTCGCTCGTCACGCCAAAGACCCAGGTTCGAATCCCAACATGGGTACAATGTGTGAAGCCCATTTCTGGTGTCCCCCGCCGTGATATTGCTCGAATATTGCTAAAAGCGGCGTAAAGCCAAACTCACTCACTCACTCAGTCCGTTATAGGTAAAGATCAGGTTACCAAATATATATATTGAAAAAAAGTTTTGTAGGCTAAATTTCGATTAATCTGAATAGATTGCAATGTGGTCGTCTGTGTACGACAAAGAAATCGTCGGTCAAACAAAATCCCTGAATTCTCGCATCAGGAATCAACAATAATACTTTTGATGTGTACTGCATCCAGTAGAAGATGTAAAAGTTATTGGCTCATGAGACAAGATTAATGTTTTTTACATGAAGAGGAAAATACTCCATGTTTTATGTACTTGTTACCAGATCTTAGCCTGAAAACAAAAGTGTCATTTTGGCCATATTGCAAGAGGAGGTAACTCTGTCATAAGTTAAAAAAAAAAAAATCTTTTGATTGATAGTGAATTTAATCACTGTAATTGGTGCAATGTTCTGTAGTTAAGTATACGATTAATTCCTCTTTGTTATTGAAAATGAGAAGAATATAAGTATGGCATCCGAAAGTCTTTGAGAAAATGTTAAAAGATTTAACAATAGAAAGTATGGTACTAAATCAAAGTACCGTATTCGACGTAATAAGCACCCAGAGCGCTCTCAAAATTAGAATTAGGGGGCTCTTATTAGAATATTATTTTGGTGAAAAAAACAGAGTTAAAAGATAAATTTCGTGGTTTATGCTGACAGCCTGAAATGTTTATATACGACAGATATATTTTTCCAGAATATATTTGGCCATAATTAAGGGTGCATATAACACATGAGTGCGTATTATAAGTCTTGTGTACATTGATGAATCGGAAGGGGTGCTAATTGGGTTTGTTCATTCGCCAATATATTAGCAAATATCTCTGTGGGCGCTTATTAGAGGGGGGCGCCTATTACGTCGAATACGGTAGTTTGACTCTATTTCATGATAATAATTTGTAAAAAAGACAAACGGTATGTGCTTTCTCTTGTTCCAATAAGGTGGCTTTCAAATTATAGATTGGGGGCACAGGTGGCCCAGTCGTCTAAGGTGCCGCGATTCGCTGTGCAAAGTTGCGTCCCTTGGACAGGCCAGAAACCTATGATTGTGGGTTCGAATCCTGGTTCGCCCCGATTATGTTTCTAGGTTTGTCAGCACCATACCCGTGCTCGTGGGTTTCACCGAAGCTGTAAACGTCTGAGACCTGCATCATTTCGGGCTTTCCTCCCACATTAAGCTGACACGCCACGATATAACTAGAATATTGTTAAAAGCGGCGTAAAACCCAACTCACTCACTCAGTCACTCAAATTATAGATTTATGATAGAATACAGTGTTAAACCTGTTTCAAAAACTGAATTCTGTTTCCAGCTGGTGTTTTATTGTCTCATTCAGTTGGTTATACAGCCATTGCAAACTAAACAAGCATATTCAGTCTGTGTTCTGATAAATATTATATAAATCGCACTCAGTGCTCCATGAATTACCAGGAATTTCCATGAATCATGAATTACCTTTGATGTAAGCTGTTTGATTGAATCAGTGTAGCATTTGATGAGAAAATAACTCTCTTATCTCTCCAGTTTCATGGGAATCTTTGAATGAGAAGAGAATTGATTTTGTTTGTCTGTGGTTGAGGTTACAATAAGCTTGTTAAAGTCTCGATGAGGAAAACTATGCATTTAGTACAGCGGCTCTGGGACGGTGAGGTGAAATGGGGTTAGACGTCGCGTTCAAGATTATTGCACTTATAATGCACTTGAGTGCATGTGTGTGAGGGGTGGGGTTGATTGGGGGTTGTCTGCTTGTTCTTGTGCGAAATGGTATGAAATGGCCAGGGGATCGAACCACCGACCTTTTTTACTCTCTGGGCAAACGCTCTATCCACTAGACCATTATCTTAAGGTTCTTTTCATACTTTATTTCACTAAGTTAAGCCATTCTTAATGGTTTGTATATTGTAATGTATTTCTTGTAGTTCTCATATTGGGAACAACCCATGAAATTCCGGGGTAGAATAGGTCTTCAGCAACCCATGCTTGTCCTAAGAGGCAACTTTGCTTGTTGTAAGAGGCGAATAACGGGATAGGGTGGTCAGGCTCGCTGACTTGGTTGATGCATGTCATCGATCCCAATTGTGTGGAACAATGCACATGATGTTAGTCACTGGATTGTCTGGTCCAGACTCGATTATTTACAAACCGCCGTCATACAGCTTGAATATTGCTGTGTGCGGCGTTAAACAACAAACAACCCAAATCAAACATTAGGTGCTCAACTGAACACAATAATTTCAGAATGCACAAGTATATGAGGAGAAGGAGGAGCTTGTCACGATCATCAAACAAGCGGCCAAAGAGAGGCTCCAGCTCGAACGCCAGGTGGCTAAAACTAAACCAGGGGAGGTAAGTCACATTTGATATTCTGTTTGGGGAGGGGCGTCGACTCAATCTATTTACACGCATTCAGCAGGTGGATGTGGCAACACATGATAACCGACAGTCTACACTTATTTCAAGAAACCTTTTTTTATCTTGACCAAACTGATTAATTTCTCCAGTGATTTTGTTGGGATTACCGACACTCGCTTGAGGAAATTGTGTGTATGGTAATTGAAAATGGGATTTTTACTGAGAGTTTGGCTGTTTTGAAAATGGCTAGCTGCTTGTTAGAATTGTTGTTCATTTCATTGTCACCCTGACACAATGGATGATCACCCTGTGATCACCCTGACACAATGGATGATCCCCCGGACACAATGGATGATCACCCTGTGATCACCCTGACACAAAGGATGATCCCCCGGACACAATGGATGATCACCCTGACACAATGGATGATCCCCCGGACACAATGGATGATCGCCCGGACACAATGGATGATCACCCGGACACAATGGATGATCACCCAGACACAATGGATGATCACCCGGACACAAAGGATGATCACCCAGACACAATGGATGATCACCCAGACACAATGGATGATCACCCGGACACAATGGATGATCACCCGGGACACAATGGATGATCACCCGGACGCAATGGATGATCACCCAGACACAATGGGTGATCACCCAGACACAATGGATGATCACCCGGACACAATGGATGATCACCCGGGACACAATGGATGATCACCCGGATGCAATGGATGATCACCCAGACACAATGGATGATCACCCAGACACAATGGATGATCACCCAGACACAATGGATGATCACCCGGACACAAAGGATGATCACCCGGACACAATGGATGATCACCCGGACTCAAATGATGATCACCCGGACACAAAGGATGATCACCTGGACACAAAGGATGATCACCCAGACACAATGGATGATCACCCAGACACAATGGATGATCAACCAGACACAATGGATGACCACCCGGACTCAAAGACCAAAATTTGCGATTTGAAATCCGTGTAGTTTACGAACCATATGTTGATTTTGTTATGCCATTTTGATTGGACTATGCATAGACTTGTTAGTCGAGCCAAAACAGAGCTCCATAATTGGAGCCTAGTTTGGCAAGGGTGGAAACTGAACGTTAACAGTCCGTTAACTCCCTTGCCTCAGGAAGATGTGCAACATCGTGATACTGACTGTGTTTGGGTGAACACATTTTAGCTTTTGAGAGATTTATGCTGCAAGCTCCAACAATCGGATTACACTACGTCCTTGTTCACGTTATTGTGTCAGGAAGAAAAATGTAAATCTGTCAATCAGATCCTTATGTCATTGTTAGTTTCAAGGACCAGTGAACCATCAGTGGATTTTCAAACTTGAATAATTAAGACTTAGCATCAGTTAAAATAAATGATTCATCCCAAAGGAGCAGGTGAAAATGCGGCAGGTGCTTGCAGGGGGCTAATTACCCAGGAGTTGAGACTAAAGTGTGCTTTCAAATACTGATGGACAGTCATCAGCAGCTTAATGGTTCTCATGCATGAAGGTGGGGAAATCGAAGAAGCTCCTCTCACAATCTCACGATTAAAATGAGGGAGTGGGCGGTGTTTTACAGCAACTGTTTGTGACTTTAGCGACTGTAGTTGGTGTCTAATTGATTTCTTGAGTTGAGTTGACTTCTTACAGTGATAATGCGACTAGTGGAACAATATATTTTAACTAGCGCAAAAATTGGTTTTGACGTCACCTGTCTGTCATTTGCTTGCTTTAGTGGAATTCTGGGAAAGTTGTCAGGAAGTTGAGGGCGATAGACGAGATCATTTTCAGATGTAAGGTTGGGGGAACGGGTAGACATCTGAGGCACTGCTATTTGCTGTACAGAGTTGTCTCCCTTGGGCACACCAGAAACCTATGATCGCGAATTTGAATCCCAGTTTGGCCCGATTATGTTTCTAGGTTTGTCAGCACCATACTTGTGCTCGTGGGTTTCACAAAAGTGGTTAATGTCTGTCACTACGGGCTTTCCTTCCACAATAATCTGACACGCCGTGATATAACTGGAATACTGTTCGAGGACCTGTGAACTTCTGGGCTAGAATTGATCTTCAACAACCCATGCAAGCCGTAAGGGGCGATTAACGGGACTCACTGTCTGTGAGGACTGTCCTTTGGGTTATCCCTGAGGTTACTTGTTGGAGATCTCCGTGAGGTCTGTCCTTTGGGTTATCCCTGAGGTTACTTGTTGGAGATCTCCGTGAGGTCTGTCCTTTGGGTTATCCCTGAGGTTACTTGTTGGAGATCTCCGTGAGGTCTGTCCTTTGGGTTATCCCTGAGGGTCACCCGTTATTCCTTGTAGGTCATCATGTTGGTATGAATATGTTCAGTATGCTGAATTAATGGCAGAATTATTTAAGATCATTAATCAGCAGTTATATTAAGATCTGAAATTATTCTGCATCAAATTAGATTTAGCAAAACTTTTAATAGAATGAGTTGAGATGAAAGCATTTTGTGTTTCCTAGGCAGAATATCTTTTATCCTTTTGAAACTTTCAGCTGATGTTATTATATCTTAGAATATAGGACAAGCTTTGTGATTAATGCGCGAGATACCGACTATCAACACTGTGAGGATGATTTCAGATAAGGCGTTTCCCCAAATTATCGTCAAAGATAATGACATTTGATTGTATTATCTGGTCGTAAAAATAGTTCAAAGATAATGTTGTTTTTTAAGATTGAGATAATGTAAGTTGATTAAGATAAGGGTCATAAAAGTTCGAATGTTCAAATATGATAAGGGATTGACTTTGAACCTGTTGAGGCTCTGAATTAAGTGAAATAAATAGACAATGGAGATTACTGAATATTACTGAATGAGTGTGTTGTACTGATTTTAAGATAGGGTCAGAATGATTTTATTTCCCCATCAAGTGCGAGTAGGATGCACCCAAGTTTGAAAACTGTTGACAATTGACAACTCGTTATTAACTGGACCTTTGAAGATCCGGGGTAGAATAGGTCTTCAGCAACCCATTCTTGCCGTAAAAGGCGACTATGCTTGTCGTAAGAGGCGACTAACAGGATCAGGTAGTTAGGCTCACTGACTTGGTTCATGTATGTCATTGTATCCCAATTGTGTGGATCAATGCTCATGGTGTCAAACACTGGATTGTTTGATCCAGACTCGATTATTTACAGACCACCGTCATATAGCTTGAATATTGCCAAGTGGCATTAGAGAACAAACGAACAAAAGAAAAGTATGCTATGGTGGGCACATGGGTGAGTGAGTGAGTGAATGAGTGAGTGATTGGGTGAGTGAGTGGGTGAGTGAGTGAGTGAATGGGTGAGAGTGATTGGGTGAGTAAGTGAGTGAGTGATTGGGTGAGAGTGAGTGAGTGATTGGGTGAGTGAGTGATTGGGTGAGTGAGTGAGTGAGTGATTGTAGTTTTAAGGCTATGACAAGATAACAAGTACTAAATAAACAAGTTAGCAATACTCAATGTAAAACAATTAATCCTCACTCACATAAAACAGATGAGTAAAATCAATCACGTAATCGTAAAAATCATCTTTATATAGCAGTCTGGAGACCGCCCCCTATCTCCAAGATACAAATTCAATTAAACCAAACCAACCAGCATATAATTCACAATTGCCCTGTTCCAGAGATAAAATCACTTAATCAAAGCCAGACGTATCTTTCAAATGAAGATGAAATTGATTATTGTTAATATCCCTTGTACAGCCATATAACATCTGACGGAACCTGCTCCTATTTCAATAATAAACGCAATTTATTGCTACATTTTATTCCTGGGGCTCGACAACAAATTGATTATTCGGCAATATTTCATGAAGTTGCCCGCAGATAAAATTCAATGAAAAATTCATTATGTAAGCGGCCCAATCAGTGTGACAGGTGACACGGGCAAGATACAAGCATAGTATTTACTGCCTACTTTTCATCCTCAGCATATAAACCTCGACTTGATGGACTGCAGCAGACATAGAATGTCAGATAGATTTAACTCAGTGGAAAAGTTCTAGAGGGTCATTGACCCCTCAAAAGAATATGATTGTTATTGATATGAAACAGACGCCCTTCTTACATAATGCAAACCAAGGCTCGGGAAACCGGACGGATTTGTCTGGTTGGGACTGCAAAATGTTTGATTTCCAAAAGTGCAAACTGAGCATCTTAAAATTTGCTAACTGGACATTTTGGAGAAAGTACTTGCCGGTTATTCAACCTGAGACTGATATCATACCAAACGATATGAAATAAAAAGGTACAGCCAGACTGACATGTGTTTTTGTAGGGTGACCGAGCTCTTTCGGTCAACATAATGTTATGCACGTTAAAACTACATTTTCATCCCTTCTGGGAATTCAGGTGACAAACTTAAATTGGTGAATATAATTGTGAAATTTGAGATAAGATATTAGTAGACATGATCTATTATCATTTAGATTGTATATCCTGTTCTGCTTGGCATTGTGTTACATGCAAAAGTTAAGATAGCCATGCATATTCTCCCTAAAATTGAACACACGTTTTCTACCAATCGACGGGTATTTCGGTTACAAAATACACAATAATACAACTGCAAAGAATTTTGACGTAACGTTCGGAAGAAATGTATTTGAAACTATCATTTCATAAGAACTATTATATTCAAATATCATGTTATTTTATTTGCAGCTTTTACCATATATATTTTAAATAATATTTACCATAATAGACACCATTGTTGACATAATAGACACCATAATAGACACCATTGTTGACATAATAGACACCATTGTTGACATAATAGACACCATTGTTGACATAATAGACACTATTGTTGACATAATAGACACCATTGTTGACATAATAGACACTATTGTTGACATAATAGACACTATTGTTGACATAATAGACACCATTGTTGACATAATAGACACCATTGTTGACATAATAGACACCATTGTTGCTGTAATGCACAGATCATTATGGGCAGGATGGTTAATAATGTTTGTTTGTTTGTTTGTTTGTTTGTTGTTTAACACTGCACTCAGCAATATTCCAGCTATATGACGGCAGTCTGAAAATAATCGAGTCTGGACCAGACAATCCAGTGATGATGAGCATTGATGTATGCAATTGGGATACGATGACATGCATTGCTGTTGAAGACCTATTCTACCACGGTATCCAAATGTTACATGTAATGTAGGTGGATGGGTGATTCAGCAAAATATGAAATTGTCCTCAGATCAGCCCCCACCCCTGTAATAAATGGCCAGTCCCTAATCAGAAAGTTTTATTCAGAACTTGTCCGTATGATGTGCAATTAGTTACGTACATACACAATTCTGGAAAATTTGTTGTAATGCCCTTGATTGAATAACATCAGAGGAATTATCGATCGCACATTACAGCTTGTCCTGGCGTTATAACATTTCCTGCTATTGATCTGTCACATGACCACGTCAATGTCACCTGAGTGAAGGCGTTATATGTTGTTATCACACCACAGCCTGGGATGTATTACATGGGAGATGAAATTTACGATATTAACCTTGCAAGTTTTGCAGGATTATAATTCTATATGGAGGTATTATTAGTCTGCAGCTGCCAAAGAAAGGCACAAAGATGGCACAGAGAGTAATCAATTTCGAAGTTAGTTGCAATGGACGAGATTTTGCCCATATAGAAGAATGGGATTGTGAGATATGAATGTGATGTGTGAGTTATGACTGATTGCTAATTAGCAAGATACATGTTATTATTCACGGCATTGAAATGACTTATGTGGCGTGTTGATGACCTAGTTTCGTGTGTATGATGTAATTGGCTGTTTGCCGGGATTTTATTATGGTTATTCATTTTAAGGGGTTTGATAAAATCACTAGGTTTTCATGGAGGACATTTCAAAGGGATTAGAAATGGACATGTTTATCTGATGTTTTTAAATATGGTTAATCAACTTCCAAAAAAAAATAGACAATAATAATTTTAAAATATCAAATCTAGATTATTAATCTGTCATGGAGGTAACAGATGGTTGAAGGGATATATTAGTGAAGACATATTGCTGAATCCTGTATGATTGTTTAATTCTTGGAAACTAAAGACATACTTTGAGGGGTGGTTGGGTGGTTAAAGCGTTTGGTCGTCATGCCGAAAACCCAGGTTCGATTCCCAACAGGGTATAATGTGTAAAGCCCATTTCTGTGTCCCCAGCTGGAATATTGCTAAAAGCTCGTAAAACGAAACTCACTCATCCTCTTACATACTTTGAGATAGCAAGATAATTGAGATTCCTGCATATACATCACAATATGTTTGAAAGGAATTATAGAAGTTGCGGAACTTAATCCAACAAGTTAAGGACGAGAACATTGTAAACCATCTAATATACTACTCATCATTGATAGGGATATACAGAATGCACAAGAGAATAAGTTTTTTTAACCAAAAAATTAAAAAAATAATTTATTGTTTAATTTCGCAAAATTTTAGTGTAGACTTTTCATTAAATATGAATATATTGGTCAGACCTAGATTTGTTTGATTTATTTGAAATTTGTCAACATGAAATCTGACTTTGAGAAGAAAAGATTTCTGATAAAATTTCACTCATTCTTTAAGTGTGATGTGGTCAGTTGTGTTTTAGTCAGTGGGGAGCAGTGGAAATAAGATGGATGTAAAATATGTCTATACAACTGACAACCTCATATGCAGACTCAGATAATAGTAGTCACTTGAAACATGCCAGTTTCAAAGTAAAGATTAAGAATTAATGGGGTTTTCTGTGCTGTCAATATCAGATCTATTCTTTCAAAACTAATGTGCTGCATAGACAGTCTCATCACTTCTGAGATGCTGATGGAATTTTTCTGTCGTTAAGTCAGTTACCGGAATTGGCTTTTTAGCAAGTAAAATTGCAACCCCATTCTCATGGTCACTCTAATTAATGGATGGGTGTGAATTGTGCTCTAAGTCCGGTATCTCTTGCTAACGATTATTGTTTTTGCATAATTGCAGCCATTGCTTTTCTGTTTTGTTGTCTCGGAAGTGTTGTAAGATGAGGCAATGGAAAAAAGACATGACATTCAGCAATAATTGTTTTTATTGATCATGGCCAATGGCTTGGCAGACAAACGCCCTCTCTCTTACGCCTCAGAAAATTGCCAGACTGGCCTCGTTCACAGGGTATTGTTTGAGGTCTTCACTATGGAAATATGTTGTGGATACTGTACCTTAGCGACTTATGTTGTATTAAATTATTGTGGAATAATGAGTATTATCTGTGATGTCAAAATTGATCTTCATTTGATGTGATAAATCCTACCAAAGGATAGCCTTGACTGTGCTTCAAGTATTTAAACACATGCATGAAGTCAGATCTTTAACTGATCACTGATTCTTATAGAAGTATTCAATCTTGTGGGTTTTAACTTCCCCCCCCCCCCCCCCCCCCCCATCACACTTTGAAGATATGGCATATGGACCACAAATATAAAAAAAAACCAACCACATTTGATTGAAACTTAAGTCTGTCAAGTGGACCCTCTTCCCTACTAATGCACGCACATACATACACACAAAAAACATGTACACGCCCACCTTAAAACACCCCCACATGCATGCACCTATAGACACACAAACCCCTCTTATAATTGGCCTTCAGCAACCACTGCTTGTAACCTGTGAAGATCTGGGTTAGTATTGGTCTTCAGCAACCAATGCTTGTCCCCTGTGAAGATTCAGGTTAGTATTGGTCTTCAGCAACCAATGCTTGTCCCCTGTGAAGATCCGGGTTAGTATTGGTCTTCAGCAACCAATGCTTGTAACCTGTGAAGATCCAGGTTAGTAATGGCCTTCAGCATCCAGTGCTTGTCCCCTGTGAAGATCCATGTTGGTATTGGTCTTCAGCAACCAATGCTTGTCCCCTGTGAAGATCCAGGTAGGTATTGGTCTTCATCAACCAATGCTTGTCACCTTTGAAGATCCAGGTTAGTATTGGCCTTCAGCAACCAATGCTTGTCCCCTGTGAAGATCCAGGTTAATATTGGTCTTCAGCAAACCATGCTTGTTACCCGATAAGATCCAGGTTATAATTGGTCTTGAGTAACCCGTGCTTATTGTCTTCAGCAACCAATGCTTGTTCCCTGTGAAGATCCAGGTCAGAATTGGTCTACAGCAACCCATCCTTCTCGTATCAGGCGACAAATGGGATCAGGAGGTCAGGCTTGCTGACTTGGTTGATGCATGTCAGTGTATCCCAATTGTGTAGATCGATGCTCATGATGTCACTCACTGGATTGTCTGGTCCAGACTCTATTATTTATAGACTGCCGTCATAAAGCTAGTATTTACTGTGCAGCATTAAACAACAAACACACAAATGTTGCCTGAAACAAACATTATCAACAAATAACTGAAAAAAATCATCTTTATTGAAGTTGTAGACTAAAACAACTGTTTGCCCTACAGTTTAGGGTGACCTTGAACAAGTCAGCCAACCAGATGGCTATCGTTTCTGCCTAAGCCTCCCTTGAACCACAATTAACCTCACAGTCAAGATATGACCAGTGTCTGCATACCGTGTGGGTAAATGTGAACATTGTATTCCTAGAGAAGAGTAGGAGGGGCTTTGTAGTGCTGGTTACATGATGGCTGGATTCAGATCCAGTTCAGACAAATATTTGCACTGATATGGTCATGATGGAAGAGGCAGAATATTCCTGATGGATGAAGTCCGAGTGTTTGATGTTACAATGAGTATCATTGATTAAAAGTTCTAATGGGGAGATTTATGAGTTGCCTCTTGAAAGATTCCATCATGCTTTGGAAGTTTGTCTGAAAATAAAAGCGAGGTAGTTTTGGGGAGTGGGTGCACAATGGATCCTATTGATCTGTCTGTGAAGTTGTTTTGCTGACATGGCGCTTTTTCCCCACGTTTATTTAAACTGAGATGGCAACCACATTTTATATACATTAAAACTCCAGAAGTTTACTATGCTTTTTGTTTGGGATTTTCTCTTCACTGAATTGGTCAGTGGTGATTCCGGGTTGGAATTGGTCTCCGTCAACCTTTGCTGTCATAAGAAGGGACATAATGCATCGTGTTGTCAGGCTCAGTGACTTGGTTGATGGTGTTGATTGTTGTGAGGGCGCAACAGGCATGGGGGGTGGAGTAGGCAAGCGGTCAAAAGTGCCATGCTAGCAAGCGCCAGGTTCTGAGATCATGTCCAGCTAGTGATCGGGTTGTTATTCAGCCTTGGAGGGACGGTCAGGTGGTCTGGTGGTTAAAGCGTTCGCTGGTCACGCCGAAGACCCGGGTTGCTATTATCATTATTATTATTATATTAGACTTTGTATATTTTTGCTAACTTGCTCCAATGAGGGTCACATGTGTCCTTGTGATCTAAAGCACTGGAAACCATGCTTCTCGTAAGAAATGACTAATGGGATCAGGTGGTCAGGCTCAATTGTGTAGATCGATGCTCATGATGTCACTCACTGGATTGTCTGATCCAGATCTGATTATTTACAGACCGCCATCATATAGCTTGAATATTGCAGAGTGCGACGTTAAACAACAAACAAACAACCAAAGATTCTTAGCTTCAGGGGATTCACTGGTCATGAGTTTAAAATGTTAATCACCGACTTGCCGTAAATACTGCTGCAGTCAGAAATATTCCAGTTGTATGATGGCAGTCTATACAAAATAGAGTCTGGACTGGACAATTTAGTGAATGACATGAGCATCAATCTACGCATTTGGGATACATTGACATGCATCAACCAGACAATCCAGTGATTGACATCATGAGCATCAATCTACGCATTTGGGATACATTGACATGCATCAACCAGACAATCCAGTGATTGACATCATGAGCATCAATCTACGCATTTGGGATACATTGACATGCATCAACCAGACAATCCAGTGATTGACATCATGAGCATCAATCTACGCATTTGGGATACATTGACATGCATCAACCAGACAATCCAGTGATTGACATCATGAGCATCAATCTACGTATTTGGGATACATTGACATGCATCAACCAGACAATCCAGTGATTGACATCATGAGCATCAATCTACGCATTTGGGATACATTGACATGCATCAACCAGACAATCCAGTGATTGACATCATGAGCATCAATCTACGCATTTGGGATACATTGACATGCATCAACCAAGTCAACGAGTCTGACCACCTGATCCTGTTAGTCGCCTCTTACGACAATGACTTATTAAAGATGACTTTTGCCAAGACTTGATTGTTCACAGGGTGCCGTCATATTGCGGGAGTACTGCTGTGTTTCTTCAGGCAGGAAACAAACAATTACTTTTTCATGCAAATTGTGTAAGTCACAGATGCTGCCATTACAACAGGACATGCATACACCTTATTTTTTCAGTGATCCATTCATATAAAGGGGGCGGTGGGGTAGCCTAGTGGTTAAAGCGTTCGCTCGTCACGCCAAAAATTGAAAATTAGTTACCCTAGCTGGTGGGCGTAATGTCTCGAGGGGATATCTGTTGATGTTCTGTGTCATTTTGTGTCCTCCGAAGCACTGGAAGCCCATGTGCCCGAAAGGACCGATGGACAACGATGTGTTCTTTGCATTCATGGTCTTTGAAAGAATCCCACATTTAGGCATTCATCCTCTTCATTCATGAGGGGCGGTCGGGTAGCCTAGTGGTTAAAGCGTTAGCTCGTCACTCCGAAGACCCGGGTTCGATTCCCCACATGGGTACAATGTGTGAAACCAATGTCTGGTGTCCCCTGCCGTGATATTGCAGGAATATTGCTAAAAGCGGCGTAGAACTATACTCACTCACTCACTCACTCACTCCACATTTATATAAATTTCAACACTCTTTTGGCTTTTACACCCAATGGAATCTGTTTTGGCAGATAATCGACACTATATGTACGTTCCTCCATATATATTATCATGAATGAATACTGTATTTTCTTGAGTATAGTGCGCACCTCACTCTAGCGGATTCAGTATTTTTAAAAAAAAAATGTTTTCGAATGTTTTGCACAGAAAAAAAATACCCCGTCAGCAAATTCAGGTAAACGAACGGGTGATAAGAAACTTGGACAGTACAAATATCTTCCGATCGCTTCACACATGATTTCGCTGAAATAAATTTTAACAAAATTAAAAGGAAATTTTGAATAAAATTAATGAAATAAGTTACAAACATAAGTCCAGATTTACAATGAACACTTTGTATAACCAGACAGTGTTGAATTACAAGATTATATTGTGTACTTCAGTACGGACTTGTTGACATGGTATTTCTGGTGTTACATGCTCACAATAATGTCTTTGTGTTGGGGGAAAAAAATCAAAACTCGTTATGGTGTGTATAATGCGGACCCCATTCTACACAGCTGTGTTTTTGGGGAAAACTGTTAATTAAAATTCCAAGGATATATACAGTGAGCAATGTCTTACTCAATACGAGATTATTAGATATAATCAATGAGAGCCATTCATGGAACCATTTATTTCTGGTATTATTACCAGCTGATGAAATGTGTGCCTGTCAATCATCTGTGCAATATGCGAGAGAAGTTTGTCATCCATTAATGGTACCGCAGACATAGTAAGTTGCATACAAAGACATATTTTAATAAACATATGAAGTATATATATATATAATATCATGACTTCATAATTAATCAGGTTATCATGAGCTTAAGACTTCACAAAACCCTCTACTGATATTGACATGGGTCAATTTCATTGTTCTATTATCTGAATGCAATTGATTCTTTTCACCTTGTAAACAAATCTGTTTCGGAAACAAGGGCGAGATAATTTTCTCTCCATGTATTTACCATGCCACTGTTACTGTTTATGGTGCCGAACAATAGCAAGCCCATTCGTACTCTCCTTCAAGAAGCAAAGGCAGATTAATGCCAAGCTTGACCAACCAACACCCCCTGCTTTTATAGTTGACCGATCCAATAATCAATGCCCAGTGGTACCAATTGGACCAACACACAGCCTAGAAGGGGCAAGCGGTGGTTGTTGTCATAAATATTCAATAATCGGCACGCAAAGACTGATGAGATTCAATATTGATTGTTGTCGATGGCTCAATGTGGCGACCATGCTCTCTCTGAGTCCTTGTGCAGGTTCTAGGGAGATGTAGATTTCGGCCTCTGATTTAGCGCCGTGCTTGCTTCTGCCAGCTCTTTGAGGTCATTTACCGTTTCCGCTGTTGTCTGACAGTCTTCTGCAGACATCAGTAAACCAGGAATTTGGATTCAGGCGATTGTACCGTGCGGAATCGGTTCTATAGGATTTGCAGGTAATTTTCATTCATTATTGTGTGGATATTTTCTAACTCTTCATTCTGACCCTGTCACAACACGTGTCGGGGAATTGATGCCGGATGATGTCGTCCACATGCTTGTCTATTTCACATGCAGGTCGAGTATACACACACACAGAGGGATACAAACGTTGTCAATTTCAACTTGGCAGCTATTGATCTGTATCGGATTAGAGTCATTCATTGATAATACTTCCAAAATGTGTCTTCATTGATGCTTAATACTGGTCAGTATCTTCCATTGAATTTTGTGATTTCTACTGTTTTGGTTTATTTTGAACAGGCACTGATATTACATTTTCTAGTTGCTAGGACACTAGTTGTTATTTTGAAATATTTTATGGAATTTGAAGATTTGTGATTTGGATCGTATTAGATGGGATATTCTTATAACACTGGCGATGACATTGCTGATTTTTTTAAGTTCAGCCTGCATGTTGTATCCAACGATTCTTTTCTCACTTTCTATGACTAGAAAGGTTGTGAAATGTCTGGGTGTGAAATTGTATATTATCTGTATGTAATTGTTTTTTAGAAGTCAAGCGACCAAAGAAACAGTCTTTAATAACCACAGTTGCTGTTTCCTATGTATATTTTTGTCTTTGGATGTGTGGCCATTCGTAATAAAAGTGCTTTCAGAAAGGTCAGGGTTCTACAGAAGGTGGGTAGAAGGTAGAGATGTGTTAAATACCACGTATCTCACCACATATATACACTGTACATATATGGTTAGAAAAGTGGTTTATGTATTAAAATATATCTGTGTGTGTGTGTGTATGGTGGGTGGATGGATTTACATACACACTTGTAGCCATATGGGGCATTATTGAGGTGTAACTTATACACTTGTTACCATATGGGGCATTATTGAGGTTTAACCTATACACTTGTTACCATATAAGGCATTATTGATGGCTTCACCTATACACCTTTACACCTTATAAGGCATTATTGTGGGTTTCACTTATACACTTGTTACCATATAAGGCATTATTGAGGGTTCACTTATGCACTTGTTACCATATAAGGCATTATTGAGGGTTTCACCTATACACTTGTTACCATATGGGGCATTATTGAGGGTTTCACTTATACACTTGTCACAATATGGGACATTATTGAGGTTTAACTTATACACTTGTTACCATATGGGGCATTATTGAGGGTTTCACTTATACACTTGCTACCTTATAAGGCATTATTGAGGGTTTCACTAATACACTTGCTACCTTATAAGGCATTATTGAGGGTTTCACTAATACACTTGCTACCTTATAAGGCATTATTGAGGGTTTCACTAATACACTTGCTACCTTATAAGGCATTATTGAGGGTTTCACTTATACACTTGCTACCTTATAAGGCATTATTGAGGGTTTCACTAATACACTTGCTACCTTATAAGGCATTATTGAGGGTTTCACATGTACACTTCTCATCATATAAGGCATTATTGAGGGTTTCACTTATACACTTGTTACAATATGGGGCCTCATTGAGGGTTTCACTAATACACTTGCTACCTTATAAAGCATTATTGAAGGTTTCACATATACTTCTTATCATCTAAGGCATTATTGCGGGTTTCACATATACACTTGTTACCATATAAGGGGTTTGTATATACACACTTGTACCATAAAAGGCGTTATGGTAAGTTTCCAATGTAATGTTATGTAAACCTGTTGTGGCACTGCAGTGGGTGTGGCTGTATACACAATGTTATAACCATGCATTATAGTAAAGTAAATATGCTTCAGGAATTATACCACAGATCCAAACTGAACTATTACTTGTGTAGATGAAGGAATGGAACATAATGGTGTGGGGAAAGTCTTCGTGGATGATGTGAGTCAGTATGACCAGCAACCTCATTGATATTGTCCTGATTTCCCAAGACAAATGTGCTGGATATTAGCCCATGCTGGAATCGGTGCTGTGGTGACCTACTCAGAGAAGATCTGGGTTAGAAAGGGTTTTCAGCATCCCATGCTTTTCGTGAGTGGCGACCAATGGGATCAGGTTGACTCACTTGGTTGATGCTTGTCATCGCATCCCAATTGTGTAGATCAGTGCTCATGATGTCAGTCACTGGATTGTTTTGTCAAGAATCAATTATTTGCCACCATCATAAAGCTTGCATATTGCTGAGAGCAGCATAAAACAAACAAACAAAGAAACAATCTACTCAGAAAGATATAATTGTGACTCTATGTGTGCTGCTTGCTGGGGTGACCTTGAACTTGAATCAATGTTTCATAGATGCTGGGTTGACCTTGAGAGCTTGAATCAATGTTTCATAGATGTTGGGGTGATCTTGAGAGCTTGAATCAATGTTTCATAGATGCTGGGTTGACCTTGAGAGCTTGAATCAGTGTTTCATAGATGTTGGGGTGATCTTGAGAGCTTGAATCAATGTTTCATAGATGCTGGGTTGACCTTGAGAGCTTGAATCAATGTTTCATAGATGCTAAGGTGACCTTGAACTTGAATCAATGTTTCATTACTTCCTGAGGTGATTTTTATTTTCAACCAGTGCTTTGTAGCTTTCTGAAGTGACCCTGTGCTTCAATCAATGTTTCAGTGCTTGCTCAGGTGGCTGGCTGCAGTGGACATGATCCTGAATCAATGTTTCAGTCCCAAACTGATTTGTCCACATCGTTTGCCTGTATGGAACTGACTAGTGCCATTGTCAGCATGTACCCCCTTCAATACCCCATGCTTCAATATCATAACAAGAATTGTCCATGGATTCTTGGACAAGAGTAAAAATGTACACATATCGTGCAATAAATCATGCAAAAAAGACATATCGGGGGCAAGGATTGGGTTAATGTAGAGGTTACAAAGTCAAATTGATAATGAAACCATGACCCTGTATTTACCATTTACCATTTTCACTGAAATATTTTTGTCTTAAGAGGCAACTTATCGGATTGGGTGGTCAGGCTCGCTGACTTGGTTGATACATGTCATCGTATCCCAGTTGAGTAGATCGATGCTCATGATGTCAATCACTCGATTGTCTGGTCCAGACTTGTTTATTAACAGATCGCTGTCACAGTGCTGGAATATTGCTGTGTATGGCGTTAAACAACGAACAACAATTTTGAAGTACTGCGTGATAGATGGGACTGGGTGCAAAATTACAAGAGGCAGCTTGTCACTCCTGGTGTTTGTGCATGCAGTGAGAGGGATGTTTGACAGAAAAAAAAGCCCACAATTTCATTATTGTACTCAGAACTTCAGATTCCAGTGATCATTTTAAACATGCTGCGGGATGAGGAAGCGTTATGTACCAGCCATCGAAGGCTTGTAGTAATTGTCCAGCCAAGAAGAAGAATTAGTTCAAAGCTTCTCATACTTCAGTTGTGATTTGAAGCAATCATGAAGGACTCGTCTGGTATTCAGGGCACATACGGTGCAAATGGCTGATTATCGGATGGGCCATTACCACTAGAATAACACCTGGATTTTCCTGGAAGGTCAGAGAATGTTAACACCATTCCTGCTGTCTGCTAGATAGCTGTTAACACGTGTGTTCCACATTTCCATTTTATGTCGGATGGCTGGTCAGTTTTAATGCCTTTGTCCTAATTAACGAGGTAGTTGTTAGTGTGCCTGATTTTCATATTATATTGACAAAAGCAACATAAGATGTCATAAATACTGTTATCAATTAACTAAAGCATTTATCCATGACATAAGCTTATGACATAAAACATGTATGTCATACCCCAATGACATAAGTATGCAAATTAGATATGCAAATTAGATAACCGGAAGTGGGACTTTTTTCGTTGGTGCACGTGAGTAGGTGTTTACAAACAACATGGATACCTTTGATGTTGGAGACATAATTTCAATTATTCTGCCAAAGTCTGTTCAAGTATTTTGTTTAAAATAATCCGAGGAACTTTTTTTCTCAGTGAAGGAATATGCCATAAAGGAGTTAAGAGGTTGTTTATTTTGGTTTACATGGCTATGGAAAACATGTATCACTACGCACGATCTATACGTAAGATTTCGACAAGTTGCTGATGTTAATGTTTAATGCAATTATTCCTTAATTGGGAAGCAAAAATGTGAAAATGATAAATAGAATTCATCACGAGTGTTTTTTAATATGGGAAATATCAACCTCGTCCCGTTAATCGGTATTTGCCTCGCCAAAGGCTCGGCAAATACCGATTAACTAAGACTCAGTTGATATTTCCCATATTTCCCATATTATTTGGTGTATCTTCAAACTAGTTCTGATCTTCAAAGGTTTACAAATGAAGTTTCAAAATAAAGTTTTGAGTTAGAGGCTTCTAAATTGTCCAACTAGGATATGTGAGAACAAGAACAGTTACTTTTGTTTTTGCGTGAGTGAGTTTGTTTTTATGCCACTTTGAACAGTATTCCAGTTATATCACGGTGTGTCAGCTTAATGTGGGAGGGAAGCCCGAAAAGAAGCGTTTTCAATTTTGGTGAATCCCATGAGAATAGTGCTCACAAACCTAGAAACATAATCAGGGTGAACTGGCATTCAAACCATGATTATAGGTTTCTGGCGTGCCCAAGGGAGGCAACTCTGCACAGCGAAACCTTTTTCTTTGAGGATATATCAGACACAATAGTTGAAATCCAAAGTGAAGATTCTTTGAAGTAGATAAGTACATTTTCAGTGGTTACTGACGTGTTTTGAAATCTTCAGACATAAAGCTCATGCTTTCCTGTCTACCATCACCTCAAAATAATGGCTTCGGTAGAGATAGACACACGTACATTTCGAGCTGGTTCCGCTATTGACATTTGACATCCTGTCAACAACAAAGAGCGACACCTACACTCTCCATGTTTATTCATGGCATTTGCAATTGTATATTCATAAAAGAAAGACGAGAATCTCTCCCGTGGATAAATATCACATTCAATCAATAGTTATTATCCAGATAAGATGCAGTTCAGTAGAAAAAGTTAAAGGTTGTGGAAGCTGATTGACAAAACTCGGTCGAAGCTTTCGTAGCCATAAGACATGTGGGGATGTGTGGTGTTTGACTGTCTTTGACACATTGATTAGATAATGCTGATGTCAGCAACAAATGGCGAACTAATTTGGTTCTTGTGTGGAGAAAGGATGTTCGTTGAGAATGTGTAATTGTGAAGAAGTATATTTATAAATGGTATGTTAAATGATAAACCTTACACATGCTTATTCACAGTATTAAGCGCCCCAACCAACTTCTAGACCAGTCTGTAAGTTCTGTATGTAATCGCCGTGTACAAAGCCCACAAATTTATATGACAGCCCATATTTTTTAGGAACAGTACAGATCTTTTTTTCAGAAGCTGTCGGTGTAGAAGGGGTCGCATCGTAACTATCATAGAAAGAGTTTAAGTTTTATTTGAAGAAAGTGCCCTCTAGCGCTCAATCTCTGACAACATATTTAACTTTTATAATTTAGTTTTAATTAGTGTCTCCTTTGTCAATTTTCGAAGAAATTGGTGTACTGTAAGCTGATTTTTGGCTCATGCACAGTGGTGAGTAATGTTTTAGTATCCCCTGCCCAACAAAGTTGGCGGGGGATATAGAAACGGGCTCCGTCCGTACATACATACATCCGTCCGTCCTTACGTCCGTCACATTTCGTTTCCAGAGCATAATTCAGAAACCATTCAATATTTTTTCATGAAACTTTGCAGGTCTGTCAATTACATGCTAAACTGGTGCCTTTTAGAAATTTTAGAAATTTTTATTTTTTACGTTTCGATTGCAACACGATGGACTTAGGTTCTGTGAGGGTAGGGTTCCTTTCCAGAGCATAACTCATAAACCGTTCAATATTTTTTCATGAAACTTTGCAGGTCTGTCAAGTATATGCTGAACTGGTGCCTTTTGCTATTTAGAATTTTTTAGAATTTTTTATTTTTTACATTTCCATGGCAGCAAGATGGACTTGGGTTCCAAACTCTTCTTCTTTTTTTTACAATTTCCATGACAAGTTCCACCTAGGTTAAAAAAGGTTAGGGTTTGTTTAGATTTAATTATGTCATAAATTCTGCAACAGGGACGGGGGATATAGCCACGTTAGTGGCAAACTCTTGTTGAAATCTGGGTCAAGCGAACCAGTGGTTGATAGCACAACGATCTACTGTCGGCGCATCATGATGCACTATTAGTTCCGACACACATTGTGTAACAAGATGGGGATGCTTGGGACCTTTACTCCTAGAATCCCAATGGAGAGAGCGTCCCCCTGGACAGCAGAAGGTCCGGGGTTCGATCCCCACTCACGTCATACCCAAAGACGTTAAAAAATGGTTCTTGTTGTAACCCTGTCTGGCACTTGGCATTAAGGGGCTAAAACAAGGACTAGTCGTCTCGGAGTCAGTATGCTGTGTCTGAGTGGGGTACTCATGTTAAATTGCGGTATGGTATCTCAGCGGGCTAGCACTATACATCGACATCAGTCCAGACTAGTTCAAGTAGACACACCCACGCACTTCGCTACATAAGTGCACTAATCTTGAAGGCGGCGTTAAACCCCTTTTCACCTCACCTCTGGTAGCATACATCTCACAAGTTGTTAGATAAATAGTATATGACAGGTACGTGTACAGTAATCTGGCCTTTACAGAACCAAAAATCACACAATTTTAGCGTCAAAAGCGTGTTTTGTCAGTGTATAACATTCCAAAACATTTCAGTCAGATAACCGGACTGGCAACTTTGTAAAGTTACCAGACCGCATAAAGTGTTGCCAGTCCAAAAGAAGAGTAGGATGACAACAGAAACTTGATATCATCGTACGCGGAACTGAATAATGTGTTTAATGTTGACAGTCAATTTACCTCTTACATTGAATTAAAAGTAGAATGGGTAATTAGATTGCAGCAATAGCAGTAATCGGGCTTGCAACGTTTCAAAACTGACTGTCTGTCAGCCAAATAGACCGTCTCGGACTGTTGGGCAGACGGGCATTTTAAACACTGGTTTTGTGTTTTCTCCTGATCACTCATTAGTACATAACACAATGTTCATCCAGCTTACAGCTTGCTACTCATGCCTATTGTGACCCTTACAAAAAGTTGCAGCCATGTCTAAGGATCGTCAAGGCGATGGTGACCATGTAGACTAGATAAGATCAGATAAAGTTAATCAGCACCATAAAGTCTTCACACAGACATTAATGAATTTGACTTGAACGCTAGAAACATATAATTGAATTACAATGAGGAATGTAGTCCATCGTGATCTAACCTTAGGGTCATCACCATGGAGTAGCCAATCACGGACCTGGAATTTGATCTCACACATCTGGAATTTGATCACACACATCTGTTTCATTCCAGTTATCTCAAATGGGTTTCTCACCCACAGGTGTGTAAGAAAACTGCTTTTGTTGTGTTACGTATTCAACAACTCTGTCATCTGTGCCTCAAGACTCTCAGTGATTGTTGTTTTTGACAGGGAGGAGGTGGGATAGTCCTGTGAAGTAGTGCATAAAGTATTCATTCACTCATCATGAGGAAGTCTCTGCTTTGTTTTCCATAAGGATGCAATGTGTCAAGACCAATTTTGGTGTCATTATCTTAGAATTGCTGGAAAATAGCTAAATGGACCGTAAAAGAATATTTACTGTGTTTGAGAAAATAATTATCATAGCAATATTTGTATTTGGAAATGAATTTGCTTTTAAATTCGAAACCAAATGATTAGTTTTTGAGAACACCTGAAAATTGTGACCACTAAATTATGACAAATGAAACAGCATTGCAATATGTTTGCATTTAGACTTAACTTAGTGATGTCAGTTGCAGACATTTGCTAGAAGATGTTCACCAATTTACCTTTAGTCCAGCTCGCACATTGTCAGGATTTACTTAGCATGCTGGATAGACAGATGAAATGGACTACTGAAGCAGGTCGTCAGTGACAGCTGATGCTAATTACAACAAAACAGTAAATTATTCTTAGCAGAAAGTCCCGGCCGCGTCATACCAAAAGACGTTAAAAGATGGTACTTGTTGTTACCCTGTCTGAGCTCGCCTTTAAGGGGCTAAAACAAGGACTGGTCAGCTCTGAGTCAGTATACTGTGTCTGAGTGGGGTATTCATGTTAAACTGCGGCATGGTATCCCAGTGGGCTAGCACTATAAATCGGCATCAGTCCGGACTATTTCACGCAGCCACACACACATGCATGCACGTCGCTATATAAGTGCAAAAATCTTGGACGCGACATTAAGCCCAATTTCACTTCACCTTAACAGAAAGTGATTATAAAAACACACAAACAAAATGAACACTGCGCTGTAATGTTCAACAAGATGAAAAAGAATTGATTGTTGTATTTTGTTCCTGCTGTATATTTTCAGTTAATAAGTAATTAAATCACAGTTTTTCAGGAAATGAAGGATATTGAAATAAACAGGCAACTTTTCTGGTTTTTCATGTTTTCATTAAATGTGATTTCATATTTATGGTTTTCATTGATGTAAATATGGTGGTTTTACGATACAAACTATTACGTAATCTAAAACAGGTTTTAAGACAAAATTTAAAAAACTATCTACCTGGTATTTAAAAAATATTAAAATCTGTATATGTTGTAGATATCATTCATATGTCTTAGTATTATCATTTCGAAGTCAGTGTTCATTGCTGGGGAAACATTTATGTCCTTGTTTCATCAATGCCTTAAGTATCCATTTTGATATCAGTAGGTATGAGAATGGTTCTTCAAGAGCCGTCATGTTGGCGTTGGAAAAACATTTCTGGTCAGACAATCTGTTTCGGGAACAAGATAATAACTATGGACAATGGTTTCTTGGGGAAGATAGTATTTGGCATTTCTCTTGAAATGTTTGATTTCTTGTACTTTTGTGGAAACAGTACCTCAGATATGTTATTCACAGTTATTTTTGAAGACTTTCATTGATTTTTGTGTATCTGATTTAAAATGAAGATAAATGCTGTCATGAAATGAGAGAGCTAGGTAATACGTCTCGCAGATTTAATTAAATTTCTGATATCCTCCCATGAAGATGTAGTAAGGGCCATAATATGTTTGACTGGCAAAGTGGACTTCATGTAGCTGTAGCAAGAGTACATATCTCATCTCTAACAAGCTGTCCTAAGTCAGGTGTCACCAGGGAATACACATCCGTTCTGCCAATGACAGTGTCTGTTGTTACAAAATGCCATTACCCAATGTTTGAATGGTGCTGCTGGAGATAGTTCCAGTGACATACATGGAGAGTTGTGCATCATCTCCGATGGCGCCATATGGTCAGAGATCCATTATGTCTGGTGATATGAAATATGGCATTAATATTGGTGAAGGGGAGGAGGTGACCACTCTTGCATTTGTGTTGCCATGGTTTCTTTATGCTGCTGCTACTGCTACTAGTTTAGCGATAAATACTATAAGTACTATGATGACTACTGCTAGTACTACTACTACAAGTATTATTATGGTTAATACTATTAGTACAACTACTACTATTATTGCTGCTGCTGCTGCTGCTGCTGCTACTAATGGGGCGGTCGGGTAGCCTAACGGTTAAAGTGTTCGTTCGTCACGCCGAAGACCCGGGTTCAATTCCCGACATGGGTACAATGTGTGAAGCCCATTTCTGGTGTCCCCCTCCATGATATTGCTAAAAGCAGCGTAAAACCATACTCACTCACTCACTACCACTACTACTACTGCTACAACTTATGCTAATACTGCTTTTTAACACTATAAGCACAATGATGGCTACTGCTACCCCTGCTGCGGCTTGCTACTACTACTCACCACCACCACCACCACGACCACCACCACTACTACTACTACTACTACTACTAGCTCTACTACTACTACTACCACTACTACTACTTGTACCATGTCCAAACAAAATTTCTCAAGCAGCTTGAAGCTCAGTATGGTATTGACAGCCTGTCAATCTCGTTTCCGTTCAGACAAAATAACAAGCAACACAAAGCTCCCCTCTGTCTGTCACAGATAATGAATAGACCATTTTCATCTTAACCGGAGAAGGCCGTGCGTGTTTGGCGCCATTGTCCAAAGTAATGAGATGTACATCCCCAATCGGTCAGTTTGTCCTCATTATAAGGTGTTTCCTTGTTGGCCTGATTGAAATGTGCTCCTGGCAATAACTACTGACACCGGACAATGACAGTGACTATGGATAAGCCATGGTCACTGTTGGCGCCATGTGATAAGCATGCAGTGCCAAACTGCATATTTTGGCCATCTTAATTTGTGCTAATTAAGCACTGTTAGCTGGTCTTGTGTTGATCAGTAGAATAATGGAAGTGCTATAATCTTGGGTTACTACTAGTGATAATTAATCGAGTTCCATTGTCGGTAAAATATTGATAATATTGGAAAAGTGACATGTTTTGTTCAAGAATTGATGTCTATAAGCATTCTTTGGAGGTAATTCACATCACATGTTTTCTTCCTTGGAATCAGGTCATTACTTGTTTGTTAGTGGTCCAGGTGAACGCTGCTATTTCCTGTTATATTGATGTTATTGAAATTCAGGACTTTTGTTCCAAAATAAACTTGATAAGGCTTGGGTGGGTATGTGGCTCTGAGTTCAGCATGCTGGTCACTAATCAGTGAGTGAGTGAGTATGCTTTTACGCCGCTTTTAGCAATATTCAGGCATTATCACGGCAGGGGACACCAGAAATGGGCTTCACACATTGTACCCATGTCGGGAATCAAACCCGGGTCTTCAGCGTGACGGGCGAACGCTTTAACCACTAGGCTACCCGACCACCCCTGGTCACAAATCAGGTGAAGTTAAGCAATGTTGGTCACCGAGTGTAATTGGATGGGTGACCTCGTTCAGCAGCTTGAGTCCTGGTTCTTGGGCTTCGGTCCTGCCCCATGCTGAAGCACATGTTGCATGCTGCGCCTCCTTGTGTGGATGACTTTGTCTGAAGGATTAGATCATAATGTGACTGTTAACCTTCTAGCACCGCACAAGCAGCATAGGTTGTATACTCCCCAGGGAGCTGAGACTAAAATCGAGTGCACACTGATCCATTGACCAGGGTAATAATGATGTAGTGCTTTGAGAAACATAGTGCAACATGAATTACCTATTATTGTTGCTGTTGTGTCAAAGGTAAAAAATGTCTACAATATTGTCAAAGGTGCAGAACTAAAATATGTCTCCGATATTGTCATAGGTGCAGAACTAAAATATGTTTCTAATGTTGTCACAGCTGCAGAACTAAAATATGTCTCTAATATTGTCACAGCTGCAGAACTAAAATATGTCTCACATATTGTTAAGGGTGCAGAACTAAAATATGTCTACAATATTGTCAAAGGGGCAGAACTAAAATATGTCTCCGATATTGTCAAAGGTGCAGAACTAAAATATGTCTCTAATATTGTCACAGCTGCAGAACTAAAATATGTCTCACATATTGTTAAGGGCGCAGAACTAAAATATGTCTACAATATTGTCAAAGGGGCAGAACTAAAATATGTCTCCGATATTGTCAAAGGTGCAGAACTAAAATATGTCTCTAATATTGTAACAGCTGCAGAACTAAAATATGTCTCCAATATTGTCAAAGGTGCAGAACTAAATTATCTCTCCATTGTTAAAGATGATGAACTAAAGTATCACTCAAGTTGTGTTAGAAGTGCAAGACAAGATGATGTCCCCAATATTGTTGACCAAGGGGCAAGACCCACTCCATCTTCTCTAGACAGTTTCATTTCATACAGCATTAGTATGTTCCATCTTGCAATAGTCCTCCACATAATCTCTTTCCCGATCAGCAGATCTGTCTGATATCATATAATAATTGGCTGGCTTCATCACCTGCCTGAGCCGTACTGCAAACACCAATCTTTCTCCCAAGACATGCATACACTCTGAGGCTGCATATGTCTCGTCTATCATACATAAAGATGCTTTTAACTCGGCGTCGGACATTATGTTATCTGACAATGTTGGCAGAAACTTACTGAACTAGACGGTCATTGGAACCAACCTGACACCACTGACCTGACTCCATTGACCACTGGATCAATTACACTGGGCAGTGGTCTTTGAATGGCAAACTATCAAAGGGTTGAAAGCTCTAGATGGATATATCTATCTTTGAAGAATATAACAATGGGATCAGGTACCAATGGAATCGGTAAAATTGAATCCTTCCTGGGACCAAACTTGATGGGGAAAGCATTCTAGGCGCTTAATCAAATTGTAAAAAATCGTCTCTCGGCTTTGGTTACCTTCGAGGAGGAAAACGAGATTTGAGTTGATGGAATTTGAACGTGTAGTTGAACTTTATTTGATGAAAAAATAAGAAGAAGTAACAGCCTGTGCACTTAATCAGATGAAAGTTGGATCCTCTCTGGCATGTTGGCTCCTTGTCAATACAACCAGACCTGGGCGCCTTTGTACAAAACAACCTTAGCGCTATGACTGTCGTAAGTCCATGTTAAGGTATGGAAGTTGAGATCACCTTAGCGCTAAGATCGCTTTGTACAATGGTACCCAGGGTGCCGCTGTACAAAACAACCTTAGGGCTACGACTGTCGTAAGTCCATGTTAAGGTATGGGAGTTGAGATCACCTTAGCGCTAAGATCGCTTTGTACAGTGGTACCCAGGACTCCATACGGGTAGTGGCAGGCTTTATATTTTGCTTGTGTAGATTTTTGGAGATACAAATTTGCCATTTCATCAGTTTCCAGTTTTTAGGCTCATTCGTGCTGTTCATGAATTTCAGATTTGAGTTTTACAATTGGTCCGAGTTTGACTCATTCCTTTTACTGTTTTTGTTACTGGCAAATCTTAAATTTTTTTTTATTTTTTTTTTCATCAATAAATGTTTTGTTTGAGGAGTAAACATGTTTGGGGTTGTAGTGGAAGTATTGGAACGTACCTGTTCTGGGATATTTTTGTACTGGACACACAAAGATTGATCTTGTTTCATAGTGTTCTTCTAAAAGAAAGTGTGTCTCTCAATATTGTGTTTATCTCAATATTGTGTTTTTCTTAAAGTGATGTTTAATTAAAAATAGTATTAATCTCATTGATGGAACAAAGCAAAGCTGTAAATGTCAACTTTACATATATGCTACCCAACATTTGATAGGGACACTGAGATATTTCATACTGTGACATCACACGACGAAAACAGTTGACGTGTTGAAACGTGTATTTATTTTTGATAAACTTGAAATGAAGCTAACCGTGCTTCAGTTCCATGGCAATGTCAAATACTATTCGTATGACAACATATCCCATCCCAGCAGTCAGCCACATTCACACCCTGCCTAGAAACTCCCTACCCCTATTAAGATTTGAGTAGTATACTTTACAAATACTTTACAAAAAATCCCACTTGGATGCCCCCAGTCCATATCAAGAGTTGAGTAGTATACTTTACAAATATTTTTTACAAATGCGCATTAAACCCAACTCACTTATGAAGTGAAACCATCATGAAAGATTATCACTTTGTGAAATGTGTTTCTTAGGTCTTGACATTTCCAGCAGTACAATTCTATTCCTGTTTCTGAGAAATGTAAAAACTGTCAATCAGGAAGTTACCTTAATGTGTGTTTCTGTTCTGGATCCTGGTCATGTGGTGTGGATTTCACTCCGACTTTCATTCCCTCGGTATCAGCTGTGAAATAAAGAATCAGAACGTGTCAATCAGTTGTCATAGTTAGCTCACCTGCACTCAAAGTTTATGTCAATTATGTCATCATCTATTTGTGTTGTTTTTGTGTCATCTGTTTTTTGTGATATTGTTGGCGTCAGTTGTGATGCCGGTATGATCCTGAAATGGAAACAGTTGCCATGGCGCCTGTGTTGGGTATGGTCCTGAGTTGTGGGATGATAATTTGGTAATAATGTGTGACAGTATAATGTGGGCAGAAAGCCCTAGTGTCCAAGGTCATAAACATTTACCACCTTGAGATGTGAATCCACAAAATCAGCAGATCCTGACACAGCAAAGGGGAGTAACTATGCACAGTTGATTGTGAAGCTTAAGATCACTGTGATTGTGTCTGATTAAGGCATCTATTTGTCTGTCACTGTAACATTTATGTCAAGTTCCAAGGATTATTGTTTCATTTTTTCAAAGAGAATATTTTACACTGTTGTTGTTGTTTAATGCCACACTCAGCAATATTCTATATGACAGTTATCTGTAAATAATCAAGTCTGGACCAGACAATCCAGTGATTGACATCATGAGTATCGATCTATGCAGATGGGATACAATGACATGCATCAACCAAGTCAGCGAGCCTCACCACCCGATCCCGTTAGTCGCCTCTTACGACAGGCATAGTCACGTTTTTAGGCAAGCATTGGTTGCGGAAGACCTATTCTCTTATGGAGCTCAAAAGAAGTTAAGGACCACTGGATTCTTTCTTATTACTGAGGTTAATCTGATATATAACTAATATGCATCTGCCAAGACAGATACACTGTAATCATATAAAAGAATCTGATGGTCCTTCACTTCTTTTGAGTAGTATATTTGTAACAATCCCAGTACAGCTTTAGCAAGAGATAGTTTTGAGTCTAGAAAATCAATATCTATTATTTCTTCCATTAGGATATTATCATGGGTTCTCATATTCACAATATCTAAAGAAGTCAACGGAAATGGTTTTTTAGCGCTAAGTTGACAAGCAGGATGCTCTGGAAGGAAGACGCGAGGTTCCTGAAATTTCCTGTCCTGGTGCAGGCAGTGAACTTTGGTCTTTGTAAAATGGAACTTGAAAAAGCCTCCGGCCTTTCAGGTTCAATAGAAATAAAATCTGTACAAGAATTAGATGAGTTCTTTTTTCATGAGGATTACTCAGCTATATGAGATCTCTTCTTATACAGATGGACCCATGAAGATCTGGGTTAGAATTGATCTTCAGAAACCCACGTGGTCGGGTGGTCAGGCTTGCTGACGTGGTTGATGCATGTCATCGTATCCCAATCGCGTAGATCGATGCTTAAGATGTCAATAATGGGATTGTCTGGTCCAGACTTGATTATTCACAGACCGCCATCCTACAGGTGGAATATTGCTGAGTGCAGCGTTAAACAACAAACAGACATTGTACAGAAAGAGATTCATCATCATGAACGCATCCCCATTGTTACAAGATGCTTGAATAAGATGGTAGGTCAGCCATGTTTCAAGAGGCAAAAAAAACCCATGTGATCACACTTCTTGGCATGGAGAGAAGATGATAGTTACCGTATTCGACGAAATAAGCGTCTTAATATTCTTATTAGAATATAATTTTGGTTATAAAAAAACTGAGTTGAAAGATCGCAAATTTTGTGGTTTATGCTAAACGCCTTAAATGATACAAGAGAAAAGTCGGTGCATATTATACACGAGAGATATATTTTCCGGATTTTAATTGCCCATAATCAAGAGTGTAGATATCGCTTGATCTCACCCAAGCATATCTCATGTGGGAGCCAGTTTTGGATGATAAGCATGAAAAAATAAGTCTTGTGTACATTGATCAATCGGAACGGGTGCTAATTGGGATTGTTCACTAGAGAATATATTTGCAAATATTGCCGTGGGCGCTTATTAGAGCCAGGCACTTATTATGTCAAATACGGTACTCTCTTATGGATGGAGTGAGTGAGTGAGTTGGGTTTAACTCACTTTTAACAGTATTCCAGTCATATCACGGCGTGTCAGCTTAATGTGGCAGGAAAGCCTGAAGTGATGCAGGTCTCAGACGTTTACCACTTCGGTGAAACCCACGAGCACAGGTATGGTGCTGACAAACCTAGAAACATAATCGGGGCATTGTGGACTGAGAGAAAGGAGGCAATCTTGAGCAGTCAGTTGAATTCTGGTCAAATTGATTAAGCTTATATTTTAGCAAAATAAGTGGATTTTATTTTATTTATATAATTAGAATGTTTGACTATTTGATAAATTCCTGAGCAGTTTTTTGAAGTAATAACTTTAAAAACTATAGTTTATGATCATCTAAATTTTGCAGTATCAATTTCATTTTGAGAACTTCCATTTATTATTGTACATAGGGCCAGTGAGGAGGAGCAGGTGTGTGGATGTTATGTTTGATTGACAGGTTGCCATAGAAATGTGGAAAGGAATTACAGAAATCTTTAATCTTTCAACTGTTTTGATCATGTCAACGCAGGGTTACCATGGATACTAAACAGAGGGATGTTTATTATTCATACATTTTATTCAAGGAAATATGGAAGGCAGGTTCAGATCACAATCCAGTCAGATATTAATCTAGGGACCATCTCAAAACCTATAACTTACTATTTTCCTGAACAAACAAGCTTCATACTCAGCTTCCTGAGGTACTCTGAAGTACTTGGGTATTCTGTAATACCTCTGTGACAAAGACATCTTACACAAGGTGATAACTTTCAATATTGAGATGTCAAGTCTCTATATGACCCCCAAATTTTAATTTCCTGCTTGCAATTCTTGATTTAGCCCAGGAAACACAGATCTGCAAAATTCAATTTGAATGCATGCATTTCAGATTTAAGAACACCTTTGACTTTTTAGCTCAAGCAATGCAGATAACCCTTTGAATCAAATTACCGAGACCTTTTCAGCGTTCTTCACTATATCCTTAAAAATTAGTTACCCTAGCTGGTGGACGTAATGTCTCGAGGGGATATCTGTTGATGTTCTGTGTCATTTTGTGTTCTCCGAAGCACTGCGAGCCGATGTGCCCGAAAGGACTGATGGACAATGATGTGTTCTTTGCATTCATGGTCTTCGTAAGAATCCCACATTTAGGCATTCATCCTCTTCGTTCATTAGGGGCTGTCGGGTAGCCTAGTGGTTAAAGCGTTAGCTCGTCACTCCGAAGACCAGGGTTCGATTCCCGACATGGGTACAATGTGTGAAGCCCATGATATTGCTGGAATATTGCTAAACGTTTACTACTTGGGTGAAACCCACAAACCTAGAAACATAATTGGGGTTAACAGGGATTCGAACCCACAATCATAGGGTTCTGGCATGCCCAAGGGACGCAACTTTGCACAGCGAATTGCGAGGCCTTAGACAACTGGGCCACCTGTGCCCCCCGGAGTCATATTGAAGGTGTGTGTCCATGAGTTGCTGTTTGGTTGCTTCAAGTCGGAGTAGCTCGGATAAACCCGGATAAACCAGTCTGTCACATGGTAGTATTGATAAGTCCAGGGCCCACTTGCACAAAGTGAACGTAGCACTAAGACTATCATAAGCCTACGTTAAAGTAAGGGAGTTACGCTCATCTTAGCGCTAAGATTGCTTTGTGCAAGTGTGCCCAGATCTATATATTGTAGCAAAAGTGAAAAAAATTCTAACCATGTGTTGAAAATATTGAAAATGTGTTTTTAACGAAAAATATTATTTTAATAAAATTGGGACCTTTTTTAACAATTACCTTTAGTAAATCTATCTCAAGTCACGTGACGTTATATATTCATTCGTTAGTTTTGTCTCCTCTATATTGGCAAATCTGTGATATAAGAATGAATAAGTATTGTTTTATGCGCTTTGAGCTACATTCCAGCAATATCCCAGCGAGGGGACGCCATAAATCACACATTGCAAACATGGGGGAAGTAAAACTCAGGGCTTCAGTGTTACAAGCGATTGCTTTAACCACTGGGCTACCCCGCCACCCCTCTAAAATAAGAAATTAAATTAATATGTCCTTGATTAAATTCATCTAAACATTGCTCCTTTTTCACTAAGGAATATTGATGATATATATGTTCTTTTTTCTCTGCCTACATTTTGAAATCCTATTGATCAAGTTTTATAACTATCCAGTTTGGAAGACCTTCCCCGACACATCAATTTCTGAAACATGGTATGGCTTTAAAGATCCTCATGAAATCCTTTACATTCAACCTTATTGTGTTCTTAAACGATATCCGGAAAACTACTTTCTTAAGTGCATCATAAAAACACGTTATGACCTATTGGCATCAGACTTTGAAAGAGGAAACCTTTAGTTGTGAAAAAGACAGCACCCTCTACTTAAGTATTAAGTAAAATTTCCGCCAAATGTCATGTTAAGAAAATTGTCGGGTGGAACATACTTGTCCTTTTTTAGAGCATCAATGGAAGATCCATTGAAAGGGTGTTGTAAGCAGGTTTTAGCTCTCAACACTGTTGAGCTTTTTCGCTAAGAGAATTACTGCAGAAATAGGGATTGATTCTGAGTGACTGCATAAAGCGACAAGAGAATAGAACTTTTAAAAAGGGAGCATTACTTCCACTTCGGCAAGTCGTGATATTGATTCTTGTACGACTGTATCAACTCTTTCCTGACCAGTCGTACAGATGTAGACTATGCTGGTTTCATTATTGCTGGTGTGCTTGAAGCTGTGACACTTGGTTTCCTAGCTAATGGGCCAGTTTTTCTGAGCATTTGCGTACATGTGGAGCCCTGTGAAGATCTGGGTTAGAATTGGTCTTCAGCAACCCATGTTAGTCCCCCTTGAGACCTGAGTTAGAATTGGTCTTCAGCAACCCATGTAAGTCCCCCTTGAAGACCTGGGTTAGAATTGGTCTTCAGCAATCGATGTTGGTCTCCCATGAAGACCTGGGTTAGAATTGGTCTTCAGCAATTGATGTAAGTCTCCCTTGAAGACCTGGGGTAGAATTGGTCTTCAGCAACCCATGTTGGTCTCCCATGAAGACCTGGGTTAGAATTGGTCTTCAGCAATTGATGTAAGTCTCCCTTGAAGACCTGGGGTAGAATTGGTCATCAGCAACCCATGTTAGTCCCCAGTGGAGACCCAGGTTAGAATTGGTCATCAGCAACCGATGTAAGTCTCCCTTGAAGACCTGGGGTAGAATTGGTCATCAGCGACCCATGTTGGTCCCCCCAGAAGACCCGGGTTAGAATTGTCAATGGGGAATAGATAATAACATTTGAACTGTAAGACCAGGAATTGTAAGTCAAAAGAATTCACTATCATATCATCCATTTTGATCTCATCATTTTTTTTCTGCTTTGATATATATAACTGTTTTTGGTTAAGCTGTTATAGATAACACATGTTTTCGTTGTCAGATTTTATTATAAGGGTTGTCTGTGGAATCTTTTCGGTTCATTGAGGTATGAATCGAAAAATCAATGTGCAATCTTTTGTAATAATATGATTTGCAGATTCATACAGCTTGCACGTTATTTTTTTTTATTCATACCTCAATGAACTAAAATAAATCCACAGTCAATTCTTAAGTAACATTTACCAAATGAGAATATAAAATTCTCAAACAATGTAACTATTTATAACTAATGGGATGGCCTGGTCTTCACCAGTAAGGAGGAAGTGGCTTCATTTTACACTATTGCTTTAAATACAATGTTAAGAAATGTTGACATTAAGAAAATACGAACTTACAAAAAAAAGGACAAAGTTTTGAACTGAATTCAAGAATTTCCCAATTTGTCTGCCAAGGTTTGAGTCCTATATAAAGCTCGGGTCCAATAACTTCGTTCCAGGAGGGCACGGGTGGCCCAGTCGTCTAAGGTGTGTCCCTTGGGCATACCAGAAACCTGTGATTGGGGGTTCGAATCCCAGTTCACACCAATTATGTTTCTAGGTTTGTCAGCACCATACCCGTGCTCACTGGTTTCACCGAAGTGGTAAACGTCTGAGATCTGCATCAAACCAAACTCACTCACTCACTAACTTCGTTCCAATTTAGCGATCGGAAGCCATAATAAATTAGCTACCAGTCTATTGTCCTCTTCTGCCTCAATACCAAACATGCAGCCTTACAATTATTTCTGATGTCTTGAAATTTTCATTGCACAATCTAACACTATCCATGAAAGGATTTTGACAAATCAACAATAGCTGCATGTTTCCCTAGTAAACACTTACTGTCTATAACTGATATGGATTGGAAGATTAAAGCTGTAACCCTTAAATGTCAGAGCTGAAACTTTGATGATTTACTGATATTTCTGTGAATAGAAGTGTTCAGCTTATTAATAATTAAGATGACCTTTTCCACGGATTGGTTTATTAGTAACAATTTGTTTGTTGTTTAACGCCGCGCTCAGCAATATTCCAGCTATACGATGGCGGTCTGTATATTACCGAGTCTGGACCAGACAATCCAGTGATTGACATCATGAGCATCGATCCACGCAATTGGGATCGATGACATGCTTCAACCAAGTCAGCGAGCGTGACCACCCGATCCCGTTAGTTGCCTCTTACGACGAGCATAGTCGCCTTTTACGGCAAGCATGGGTTGCTGAAGACCTATTCTACCCCGAATCTTCACAGGTGTTATTAGTAACAGCATGCCACTAAGTTTATATACAATGGAAAAGAATTTAGGTCACAGCTACATTAAATACTTTGTCAAATATTTTATCAGCCCTCCTTTCATTAATTAATTAATCATACTGAAATTTAACTTGTACAAATAAATTTAAAGGTTAATGAGAAGACCTGAACGAGAAACTGAATCTTTTCAGGTTTTTTGTTGTTATTGGAGTTGGCCTGAGGAAAATTTCATCATTAACTACTGTTTGTGTTTGTTGAATGTGTTCTCATATAGGCAAGTCTTCTGGCACAATAGCTCTTCGCATAGCTCATGTTGAGCCCATACACTTTACGGTCATAAAGATATTTTGTATTTTTCCAACAAAGATAAATGTATTATTTCAGACTCTTTTGGGTTAGTTTGGACAGAAAACCTTCACCTTTGGTGATGCCGACTACAATCTACAAACGAGTACGTTTGGTTGTCATGGAAACAGATAGGATTCAACGTTGGATGCTGTGGCATACACAGCTGTTTGTGAATAAGAAAATACTGATAAAGCTCGTATTTGCAGTGTCGAGGGGCTGTCAGGTAGCCTAGTGGTTAAAGTGTTGCTCTTAATAACGAAAACCCGGGTTCGATTCACGACAATGTTTGAACCCCATTTGTTCCCCCGATGTGATATTGCTGGAATATTGCTAAAAGCGTGTGAAACTATGCTCACTCACTCACTCACTCACTCACTCCTTCTTTGAATGTTTTTTTCTGAAATTAATTATTAGACTCAGCAGGATAAATAAATAGACTATTAATTTGATTTTATTCCACATTTTCAAATTCTGGGTTGGTAGATCTGCTAACAAAATAAACAAATATGCCTTGCCATTGTGTTTGTTTTCTGAGCTCATCACACCAACTAGCACGACCTGCTCCGTGTGGAGCATTCTCCTGGTGGAAGGTCCGGGGTTCGATCCCCGTCCGAGTCATTCCAAATTACGATGAGATGGTACTTGTTGTTACCCTGCCTGGCTTTGGCATTGAGGGGCTAAAACAAGGACTGGTCGGCTCGGAGTGGGTATACCATGTCTGTATGTATGGGGTGCTCCTGTTAAACTGTGGCATGGAATCTCAGTGAGCTAACACTACCAAATCAGCATTACTCTTGACAAGAACAAGCAATAATCTTGAACGTTACCTTAAAGCCCATTTCACTTCACCTGGCCACACTAACTAGCAGCTCACTGAACAATTCTCTTAAGAGCCTATTTGCATAGAAACTAAGTAGATGTGAATATGTAAAATTTGACATAAATAAACAATTGTGAAATGAACTTTCTGACCAAATATTAAGTGCAGACCTGTTGTACATCCCCAACCCCACCCAAACTTCTTTTTGAGAAAGACCGCCTCTGTGGTCTTGTGGTAGAGCGTCCGCCCAGAGAGCAGAAGGTCCGGGGTTCGATCCCCGACCGCGTCAGTGACAGCTGATGCTAATTACAACAAAACAGTAAATTATTCTTAGCAGAAAGTCCTGGCCGCGTCATACCAAAAGACGTTAAAAGATGGTACTTGTTGTTACCCTGTCTGGCGCTCGGCATTAAGGGGCTTAAACAAGGACTGGTCGGCTCGGAGTCAGTATACTGTGTCTGAGTGGGGTATTCATGTTAAACTGCAGCATGGTATCTCAGTGAGTTAGCACTATAAATCGGCATCGGTCCGGACTAGTACAAGCAGCCACGCAAACACACACACGTACATGCATGTCGCTATATAAGTGCAATAATCTTGGAAGCGACGTTAAACCCAATTTCACCTCACCTCACCTCTTTTTGAGAAAATAAATCCTCAATTTATAGAAACGTTTTGAAATAGAATACCTCATCATGAAAGATTATGTTCTTCAAGTGAATTCCCTATTCTCCCTTGCAAGCTATTACGGCAACAGCGCCATCATATCCGAAGATGCAACATGACCCATGTTTGCTTGCCTCGTCTCGGAGCCAGACTCCGAAACAATGTTGAATACAAAGTGAACACGCTGCCACAATGATATATGACTGTTCCCACATGGCCAGCACAGCATTGTGCTTCCAGAGTAGAATATGATCCTGCTGCCTTACCAATGCTACATTGAGCCAATGATGCCAAAATGGTAAAAGATTATTGGCTTCTCTGACTCTGAAAGACCTGCTATAATCAGTTTAAGGGCTCCAAGGGTTGTTATCGTAAGACTTTTGGGTAAATGTATTTGGTCATAAATCCCATTTCGTAACAGGCAGAGCCTGGTAATTGCTGTCAGCTTTTGGCATATAAAGGGTTATGAAATGGAATTTGGATTAGGTTTTGAATGATGACATAGAGTTACTACTTTTTTACTCTGAATATAGCATCGTTTGTGTGTCTATATGTGTATTTCAGGGTTTGCGCAGGTTTATTAAATGCCTTGAATTTGGCAAACTGGGATTACTGTATTCAACTTAATAAGCGGCCAGGGTGCTTTCAAAATTAAAAATAGGGGGCTCTTATTAGAATATTATTTTGGTGAAAAAAACAGAGTTGAAAGATAAATTTTGTGGTTTATGCTGACAGCCTGAAATGTTTATGTAGGACAGATATATTTTTCCAGAATTTAATTTCCCATAATTAAGGGTGCATATAACACACGAGTGCGTATTATATGTGAATAAATAGGTCTTGTGTACATTGATCAATTGGAAGGGGTGCTAATTTGGATATTCACTAGCCAATATGTTTGCAAATATCGCCGTGGGCGCTTATTAGAGCAGGGCAGTTATTATGTCAAATATGGTATGTGATACACCTTAAAGTAAACCAAAATATTTTCAAGTCTTTGAATGGCATTTACAAGTGATACATAAGGTAGAGAATTTATGTATGTCAACTTCTTTATTTTGGGGAACATAACGTTTTGGAGTATATACTTACTTCTTCATCAGGTAAATGAAAATTAGTTTTTGTTATATTAAAAAATTGCAATCAGTCCCTGCACACAAACATGGTTATAACGCCAAAGTATTTGCTGGATAAATGTTGGCGTTATGAGAGGGTCGTGATTGGGAATACTGTGATGCATAAAACAGCTGCAATTTCTTTTGTAAATTTAAGATGAGTCAAAGTTAAATGTCCATTGAAAAACTGCTTAGCATAAATTAAAACTTTATTGATTATCGTAATCATGTTAAAATCTCATAAAAGTCATATATAACTAGATCTAGCAACACAACAAGACCAGTGAGTGTTTTGTATTTGCAAAACATGAGAAATGTGAGTAGAACCAGCCATCTCCATGTTTCCTTACAGACGGAGCAGTCGGGTAGCCTAGTGGTTAAAGTGTTTGCTCGTCATGCCGAAGACTTGGGTTCGATTCCTGACATGGGTGCAATGTGTGAAGTTTATTTCTGGTGTCCCCTGCTGTGATATTGCTGGAATATTGCTAAAAGCAGACCAAAACCATACTCACTCACTCACTCACTCACTCACTCACTCACTCACTCACTCCAGATGAACGATCCGGATTCGCATTGAGATGATTTCACATTTTAGATTCAACTAGCCAGCTTCACTGCTATTTCCATGTTTTTTTCACTGAGCTGAAAAAAACGGACTCCCGACTAAAGGCCCCAAATTTGACATCTACTGACTTGTGACACTTCCTATCGGGATCCTCTAATAGAGATTTAAAATGCACCCTATAAACCATTGATCCATTCCCCCCGATACAGTTCCACGTAAACAAGTAGGCCCTCCTCCTACATATGGAAAAATCGAATGATTTTGTTAAAGTAGAGCACTCTATTGATTCTGATATTATCAAGTTAAACCCAGATCATTTACCATTCCCAAATTCAGATAAAAAGACCACGGTTAACAAACACAAGACGTTGAAAGTTGGATTGTCTTGCTTGAAACTAAACCAAGAATGACTGTGATTGGTGCTCATGGCGAGTGGAGGCAGCGCTGATGAGATCTGCTGCCTTTACTGCATCTTGTATCACTGTGTTTAATTATTGATTCTTGACATTTATTGGTGAGATTGTATTGTAGGTGGCGCTAATGTACGCAGTGGCACAGCGGAAAATCTCCCTGTAGGGAACGCTTCAATTAACCTCGTGTCTATTAGAATGAATTGGCTGACTGAAAGACTCTTGGTTGATTGCGAATCGTGTTTGTTGGGGTTTTTTAAGTTGGGAAGAATTTTTGCAGCTGTGTGCTGGCAGCTTTGTTGTAATTTCTTACCCAAATGCGGTAGTAACATGGCGCTGCTATTCATATTACCACACTTTCATTAATAATAATAATAATAATAAAAGAATTTTTGCAGCTGTGTGCTGGCAGCTTTGTTGTAATTTCTTACCCAAATGCGGTAGTAACATGGCGCTGCTATTCATATTACCACACTTTCATTAATAATAATAATAATAATAATGATAATAATAATAATAATAATGACCAAATTCCACTCAAATAAATGCAAATGGTTTTACTAATTTGCTAATTATCCCAGTACACGCTTGATTTTCATTCTCATCTCCCTGGGGAGTATGCAGTATTATGTTATGAATGGCATGTGAATTTCATAATGCCATATCACCTCAGTTTAGTTACTTTAGTAGTCATTTGTGTCAACACCCTGAATGATTGCCTTTTGTTTGTTGTTTAACACCATACTCAGCAATATTCCATCTACATGACGACGTCTTCACTGGTCTCTTTAGGTGAAATGTTATGGGCACCGCACGTGCGGATATTGTACACAATGGGAGTAATTGTAAACATAATCGGGGCGAACCGCAATCATAGGTTTCTGGCGTGCCCAAGGGACGCAACTCAGTACAGCGAATCTTGGCGCCTTAGAGGTTACACACAACCAAATGTTTTCCCATAGACTTCTATAGTAACGTTATATCTTTTTAAAAAATAACTAGGCATTCAACAGCCATTACATTTACATATATGCACAGTCTGGCCTTAAAGCTGCAATAAAAACACAAATTTTGGCTAGGTTAGTCAGCTCCTTTTCCGAGTACAGGAAGCTGAACACACCAACCCCAGTTCCGCACCAAATGTCGCCTACTTGAAAATATCTGTGCTCACATAAAGCACAAGTCATCTTGTTAAAAAAGTCAGCACCAAATATTAAAAAATATGGGCAGTTTTAATTGCTGGATGGATGTACATTTAAAAGACATAAAAATCTTACACAATATCATCCAATGACAGCCTGCAGATGTCTCTTGATCTGCACTGAAGGCTCCCTACGAAAACCGCACTGTCACAACCAGTTCTGATTTGGTGTAGTAGAACCTAGACGACTGGGCCAACCGTGCCCCCTATCTTTTAGAAGGTTCCGTAGCTATAAAAGGGGATTTATCATTGTCGCTAAAGCTCCATATCAGAACGTAAGGCAATTTCTATCTTGACAATACAAAGAACAAAAAGGGGTTCTTTTGACAGATCGTAAAAATCTCAACTACTTAAACAGTTAGCTGCCACGGCTCGGACTGCCTTCTAGTAAATAACATGTAATTAGGAATCGATTCCTCTGCACCGTCTTAGACAATGTAAATCCATGAAATTGATGTTTTCTAAAATGAGTATTTTACAAATAAAAGAAATCTTTTTGCAGTGCATGGCTTGAATGTTAGTATTGATCTGTAAGTAGCCTGATCTTGTTAATTATTTACAATTTTAGATGGAGAAGAGAGAATATTTTGTTGATACTGTGCTTAGATTTCATCTATAATGGACATACTCACTGATCAAACATCGAGGGAATTAGAAAATTGGATAGTGAAAAATTATTCCTGTTGAAATATTGATGTCTATCAATGGTAATGTCATATTTGACGTTTCTTGGTTGGCGTCAACTTGACTGGAATGGTAAACTGGCTTTGAAGGATGTTAGTGGGAACAAGTTTGAATCAACTTGTAAGTTGGTGCTTTTATGCAGAACATAAATATTTTAAGGTGAAATTTCTTAGACTTGTGGATAAGATTGTTACCAAAGTGCCAGTATTCTGAGAATTGCCGTTTTGAAAACTGCAAATGTTCTACATAATTTGCCTGGATTTGTATTTTTGCCTGGAATCTAAAATCAGACCAAGCCATCATGAATAGAAGTTTTGTACAAAGAACTTGTTATTAATAATTTAAAATTTAGAACATTCAGAATGTGGATATAGTCTTTAAAGTATTGAAGAATAGGCCAAAAACGAGCTTTTGTGTTCACAAAATCCATTATCGCCATAGTTACGAACATATGTACGCATACATATAGTTGACAAGTAATTCAGTACTTTTGGCCAACCAAATACCATAGGATAATATCAATGTGTTGACAGATAGTTTGCAGCTTGGTACGCGACCATGGAATTATTGAGCGTCTGATTGAATGTGAAAGGACCAAATTAAAACTCCGTCTCCCAGACACCATGGGTTTATCTTGGGGCCTAATTGGGTATCTAGACCTGCAGATGGTGTCTGGTCATCTCTCTTAACTGGACACTTGACCAGTAAATGAGAGGTGAGGTAAAATGGGTGAAACATTGTGTTCAATATTATTAACCACCAGCACGAAGTTGAAGGGGCATATAGGAATAGGTACTGTCCATCCGTCCTTCCGTACGTCCGTTATGTTTCGTTTCTCGAGCTATCGTATCCAAACATGGCACATGGATAGGTCTAGTGGTGAAATGGTGCCTTTAATAGTTTGGGATTTTTTTAAAAATTATTTTTCGAGTTTCCATGGCAACAACTTTGACTTAGACTGAAAATGGTGGTAGTGCTCCTTTTCGAAGCTGATCTTGAAAACCGTTACGGTAAATATTTCTTGCCTTGCACACAACCGGACATGTCAGATTGGCGGGGATAGGAGAACTTCATGCTTGTTGCACAGATGTTTGTTTGTTTGTTTGTTTGTTGTTTAACGCCCCACTCAGCAATATTCCAGCTATATGACAGTGGTCTGTAAATAATCGAGTCTGGATGAGACAATCTCGTGATAGACAACATGAGCATCGATCCACGCAATTGGGATCGATGATATTCATTAACCAAGTCAGCAAGCCTGACCACCTAATCCCGTTACTTGCCTCTTACGACAAGCATAGTCGCCTTTTACGGCAAGCATGGGTTACTGAAGACCTATTCTACCCCGGATCTTCACGTGCCTGCACAGATGTAGCAATGTGTGAATGCCTGGTTGTACTAGTCGAGACTAGTCGGGACTAATGCTTGTTTTATAGTACTAGCCCACTGAGATACCATGCTGCAGATTAACATAAGTACCCCACTCAGTATACTGACTGCGACATGACCAGTCCTTATTTTGTTCCCTTAATGCTGAGCACCAGGCAGGGTAACAACAAGTACCATGTTTTCATATGATGCATGTGGGGACTGAACCTCTGATCTTCCGATCTCCGGGCAGACGCTCTTATCACTAGACCATGGCGGCAATCTGGCCATAAAGGAGGTTTGATAGACATAAAGCTGACAGGTTGGAATTGAAGGTTGTTGCCAAAGAATAGCCTCATTTTAGCAGATTCCCAAAGTAGGCGGATGATAATTTGGCCATGTTAGGGAGTCCTGAAGTGTTGACAGGAAAAGACGAAGCTGTGGAGTTTGAGGAACAGCATGACATTTCCAATTCTGTTGAGGAAGGACCCAGATGTGGTTTCATTGAGACATGGTGTTTGTACTGATTGGTTCTTACAAAGCTATTCTTCTAAATGTGGGTTGTCATCGTGGATGTTACTGGGAATGTAAAACCAGATACTTCAGACTCTGGCCCATCTGCGTCGTCCTGGGTTTTGAGTGGTTGGTTGGTTGGTTGGTTGGTTGAGTGAGTGAGTGAGTGAGTGAGTGAGTGAGTGAGTGAGTGAGTGAGTGAGTGAGTGAGTGTTGAGTGAGTGAGTTAGGGGGTAGGTGAGTGAGTGGGTGGCTGAGTTAGGGGGTAGGTGAGTGAGTGGGTGAGTGAGTGAGTGAGTGAGTGAGTGGGTGAGTGAGTGAGTGAGTGAGGGGGTAGGTGAGTGCATGAGGGGGGAGGTGAGTGAGTGAGTGAGGGGGTGGGTGAGTGAGTGCATGAGTGAGTGAGTGAGTGAGTGGGTGAGTGAGTTAGTGAGTGAGGGGGTAGGTGAGTGAGTGGGTGAGTGAGTGCATGAGTGAGGGGGTAGGTCAGTGAGTGAGTGAGTGAGGGGGTAGGTGAGTGAGTGAGTGGATGAGGGGGTAGGTGAGTGAGTGGGTGAGTGAGTGGGTAGGTGAGTGAGTCGGTGAGTGAGTGAGGTGTATGGGTGTTCTTTGAGTGAGTGAGTGAGTGAGGTGTATGGGTGTTCTTTGAGTGAGTGAGTGAGGTGTATGGGTGTTCTTTGAGTGAGTGAGTGAGTGAGGTGTATGGGTGTTCTTTGAGTGAGTGAGTGAGGTGTATGGGTGTTCTTTGAGTGAGTGAGTGAGTGAGGTGTATGGGTGTTCTTTGAGTGAGTGGGTGGATGGTTGAGTGTCCCATTCAGTGAGTGAGTAGATCTGTATTCAAGTGTGTGAGTGGGTAGGCAGGCTGGTTGTCCATTCTATATGTGAATGGTCGAGTGAGTGAGTGTGTGACACGAAAGCTGTGATCTTTTCTCCTATATGTGGGTTGACGGTGTGGATTATGCTGGAACTGCATAACTGAACCAGTCACTTGACACTCTTCCCCATCTGCGTCGTCATGATGCATTCTATGAGTAAGTGAGTGAGTTGAGTTTAACGCTGCTTTTAACAGTATTCCAGTTATATCACGGCGTGTCAGCTTAATGTGGGAGGAAAGCCCGAAGTAATGCTGGTCTCAGACGTTTACCACTTCGGTGAAACCCACGAGCACGGGTATGGTGCTGACAAACCTAGAAACATAATCGGGGCGAACCAGGATTCAAACCCACAATCATAGGTTTCTGGCGTGCCCAAGGGATGCAACTCTGCACAGCAAATCGCGGCGCCTTAGACGACTGGGCCACCCATGCCCCCCTTTAGTTATGTATACAAAGTGAGTAGGCGGGGGTCGAGTGAGTGAGTGAGTGAGTGAGTGTGGGAAATGAGACCCAGGTATCGGTTATCATGCCGTGATACACTTCGGAGGAGATGCTATTAGCTTTGATATCTACTAAAGTTCAAACCAATATTATTTATTACGTTCCGTGAATTATTCTAAAATGAACACCTTGAAATAAACGTTACAAGAATACTAACTAATTGATGTCCGTAATATACATCAATCAATTGTATCTTTGCACAACTAATTGAGAAAATCGTTGATTTCTGCGGTGTTGTCAGGTAGTGATTTATGGGTAGAATGCACCTGTCGCTAATACTAACACCAGGTATGGAAGACTCATTCATCTTGGAGCGCTTGGCAGCTGGGCCTCCACACACTCTGAGATATAAACTGTCTCCACTGTTAATTTTCATTCTCAGCTCCCTGGGGAGTATAGTGACGGGCGCCATAGAGTCATCTAAATGTTTGTCACACTATGGAAGGCCAAAATAATCTTATTTCTGTTTAATTTCTATGTATTGTCTTGGTCATTATGCGAAGAGGTTGGTGGTATATTGACACAATAAACTATAGTGTTATTATACTTGCAAAACAAAATAAGCCCTTTCTCCATCACAGAGCCACAGGAGGAAAACTATATAAAAAATAAACAGCTGTCAGGACTCAGTTGCTATAAAATGAGTGAGTGAGTGAGTGAGTTTGTTTTAACGCCACTTTTAACAGTATTAGAGTTATGTAGTGGCATGCCAGCTTAAGGTGGGAGGAAAGCCCGAAGTGATGCAGGTCTCAGACATTTACCACTTCGGTATAACCCACGAGCACGGGTATGGTGCTGACAAACCTAGAAACATAATCGGGTCGAACAGGGATTTCAACCCACAATCATAGGTTTCTGACATGCCCAATGGATGCAACTCTGCACAGCGAATCGGGGCGCTTTAGATGTCAGTGAGTGGGTACCTGGTAGAATGAGATGGTAGTGAGACTGTAAACCTTCTACCTCCTACAAGAGCAGCTTGGGTTGTATACTCCCCAGGGAGATGAGAATGTTATTTGACTGCTTACTAGTCCATTAATGTGTATCACCACGGACATCCCTTTGGGAATGGCTACAGAGCAAAATAAATATGGATTTAATATAATTGCTTCAAAGTTCCTCATTGGAGTGAATAGTATTGTATCTGTATCAATCACTTGGTAAAACATGTCCAGTTTTACATAATGCTTCTTCTTAAACAGACCACCTCCGTGGTCGAGTGGTAGAGCATCCGCCCGGAGAGTGGAAGGTCCGGGGTTTGATCCCCGGACGCGACATACCAAAAGACTTTAAAAGATGGTACTTGTTGTTACCCTGTCTGGTGCTCGGCATTAAGGGGCTAAAACAAAGACTGGTCGGCTCGGAGTCAGTATATTGTATCTGAGTGGGGTATTCATGTTAAACTGCAGCATGGTATCTCAGTGAGCCAGCACTATAAATCGGCATCAGTCCGGACTAGTACAAGCAGCCACACAAACACACACACACGTACATGCATGTCGCTATATAAGTGCAATAATCTTGGACGCGACTTTAAACCCCATTTCACCTCACCTTCTACTTAAACAGTAGTCACATGCAAAGTCTGTGCTGGGTTGGGTGGATAGGGGTCAAAGGGGCCAGGGGGACATTTCCTTGTTTTACCAAGTTCTCGTTCCATTCATGCCAAGATGGACGAGGCCTTCCTGGTTGTGTATCCTGAAGTTGTCTAAGGGAGACAACTCTAGTTTTCAACTTGTTTCTCTTTGAATGAAGGTCATTTTCCTGCTGCTTCGATAACTTGTTGAATACCAAGATTCGTTGCACTACTTTGCTGTAACAAATGTTTTGAAGGCCAGGAGCATAAACAGTTAAAGCTTACGACCAGTTCAGTAAAGACTTTGTATAAACCATCAGTGTTGCAGTGTCCTCAGTCAGCATCATTGTGTAAAAACTAAGCCGTGGAGGATATGACTTGGCAAGGGGCATAACTCCTGACTCCTTATTTGGTTATCTTGCCATGGTTCTTCAGATTATCCAGATGCCAGGGTTTCCCCTGCACGTTAGTCTACATGCACAACACAAATATATGACATTTTCTCCAAATAAAAACAAATGAGTGATATAATAAGTGAGTGAGTAAATTATGTTTTTAGACAGTTTTAGCAATATTCCAGCAATATTCCAGCAATATTCCAGCAATATCACAACGGGGGACACCAAAAATGGGTTTCACACATTGTACCAATGTGGGGAATTGAACCAAGGCCTTTGTTATGACAAACAAACGCTTTAACCACTAGACTACCCATACCTTTCCTAGAGATTGTGGGGCGGTTGGTGAGTGGTTAAAACGTACGCTCGTCATGCTGAAGACCCGGTTTCGATTCCCGACATGGGTACAATATGTGAAGCCCATTTCTGGTGTCCCCTGCCATGATATTGCTGGAATATTGCTAACTCACTCACTCACTCACTCCTAAAGATTGTTCGAAGCTGTGTCCCAAGGTTTGTTCAAGATACATAAAGATCCAATTACAGCAGTAATTTGGATTTCACACTCTTGTGAGCCTTGAGTATTTGTCTGTAAAATCAAACAATTTCTTGCATCTGTCTCCAATAAAAGTTGTTAATTCATCGTTTTCGTCCAAGCAGGGGGGCGGTCGGGTAGCCTGGTGGTTAAAGTGTTCGCTCGTCACGATGAAAACCCGGGTTCGAGTCCCGACATGGGTACAATGTGTGAAGCCCATTTCTGGTGTCCCCCGCCGTGATATTGCTGGAATATTGCTAAAAGCGGCGTAAAATCAAACTCACTCACTCACTCACTCCAAGCAGGGCCATAAAGAGATTCTCATAGAGATAGTTCTTCAATCAGTTGTGCCCACGTTATCATTTTATTCCCTGATAACTCATTTGCCATGGTCAGTTATCAAATTTCATTAATTCAGTTGTAACAAGAGATCTTAGTTGTAAATGTTTGGTTTGTAAGTCCACGAAATCAAGGGGCGAATGGGTAGCCTTGTGGTTTAAATGTTCGCTCATCACACCAAATAGCTGAGTTCAATTTCCCACATGGGTACATGTGTGAAGCCCATGTATGGTATTGCTTGTTTGTTTGTTTGTTGTTTAACGCCGCACTCAGCAATATTCCAGCTATGTGACGGCGGTCTGTATATAATGTCTGGCAAGAAAACCCAGTGATTGACATCATGAGCATCGATTCACGCAATTGGGATACAATGACAGGCATCAACCAAGTCAGCAAGCCTGACCATCCTATCCCATTAGTCGCCTCCTACGACAAGCACAGCCGCCTTTAACGGCAAGCATGGGTTGCTGAAGACCTATTCTACCCCGGATCTTCACGGGTCTCATGTATGATATCACTCAACATATAAACTGTTAAAAGTGGCGTAAAAACCATACTCACTCAAGATGCCAATAGTGACTGGGTTTTGTTTGCTGCAAATGTTTCAATTTTGTATAGTTTTCACTTCAGCAATACATGCAAAATCAACAAAATTAAGGTTAGTTGACTTACACTCATTACAATATTTCATGATATGTCAGTTGGCCACAGACAGCCTACATGGGCGGATTCAGAGTAGGGTCCAGGGAGTCTCTCTCTATCCCCCCCCCCCCCCCCCCCCCCCACTCTCTCACACACACACCTTGATTTTAAAGCTGATTATCTTTGTTCCTACAGCAAGATTATCAGAACATGATGTTGGTCTTGATGCTGAACTTGAAGGAAACAGATTATGTTTTATGTCACAAAACAGCCAAAAAACACATAACACCCCAAAAACAAATTCCCATTCCAAAAAGATGAAATAACATAAGATTCTACTCCTAACAAAAAAAATCACATTGACAAGGAAGTGAGCCTTCATTAATTTTTCTTTACACGTATTACATACTTCCCTCTTCCTTTGTACACAACTAAATGAAGGGAGATAACTCAATATGACCATGCTGGCTCTGTTCAAGCAGAAAGAGTGTTATGGTTAGAGTGCCTAGCCATTTTGGTACACTGCATTTGACAAGAAAATTGATTTTTAAAGCTGATTATCTTTGTTCCTACGGCAAGATTATCAGAACATGCTGTTGGTCATGATGCTGAACTTGAACATATTTGAGATATCTGATGAAGCGCTGTCCATCCTGAAAATATATGAGGTGTATTTATCTAGTAATGAGAGGTCTTCCGGAGACTGGTTTCTTTTGGTGTGTCTGCCTCTGAGGCAATTATTAAAGCAATAACCAAACTTCCACAGAGCTGAAGATTGCTGTACTTGAGTCATTGACAAGCTTGGAGGAAAGTCAGTGAGATTGGTGTAAACTGCTTGAAGAGTATTCCAGTAATATCATGGCGTGTCAGCTTGATGCTTGAGGAAAGCCCAAGGTGATGCTGGGCGTAAATGTTCACCACTTTGGTGGAACCAGTGAGATAGGTATGGTGCCGACAGACAGCGGCATGACTTTGTTTCAACAATGAGCGGCGCCTAAGTAAATTGAGATACCTGTTCCCCTATCATACATTATGGGCACGGAAATGTTGATTGGGTGGATGTTGGAAATGTTGATTGGGTGGGTGTTGTAAATGTTGATTGGGTGGATGTTGGTAATGTTGATTGGGTGGATGTTGGAAATGTTGATTGGGTGGATGTTGGAAATGCTGATTGAGTGGATGATGGAAATGTTGATCGGGTGGATTGTGGAAATGTTGATTGGTCGGAACGTGGAAATGTTGATTGGGTGGATCATAGAAATGTTGATTGGGTGGATCATAGAAATGTTGATTGGGTGGATCAATTAAATGTTGATTGGGTGGATCATTGAAATGTTGATTGGGTGGATCATTGAAATGTTGATTGGGTGGATCATTGAAGTGTTGATTGGGTGGATCATTGAAATGTTGATTGGGTGGATCAATGAAGTGTTGATTGGCTGGATCATGGAAATGTTGATTGGGTGGATTATTGAAATGTTGATTGGGTGGATCATTGAAATGTCGATTGGGTGGATCATGGAAATGTTGTTTGGTTGGATCATTGAAATGTTGATTGGGTGGATCATTGAAATGTTGATTGGGTGGATCATTGAAATGTTGATTGGGTGGATCATTGAAATGTTGATTGGGTGGATCATGGAAATGTTGATTGGGTGGATCATTGAAATCTTGATTGGGTGGATCATTGAAATGTTGATTGGGTGGATCATGGAAATGTTGATTGGGTGGATCATTGAAATCTTGATTGGGTGGATCATGGAAATGTTGATTGGGTGGATCATTGAAATGTTGATTGGGTGGATCATGGAAATGTTGATTGGGTGGATCATGGAAATGTTGATTGGGTGGATCATTGAAATGTTGATTGGGTGGATCATGGAAATGTTGATTGGGTGGATCATTGAAATCTTGATTGGGTGGATCATTGAAATGTTGATTGGGTGGATCATGGAAATGTTGATTGGGTGGATCATTGAAATCTTGATTGGGTGGATCATGGAAATGTTGATTGGGTGGATCATTGAAATGTTGATTGGGTGGATCATGGAAATGTTGATTGGGTGGATCGTGGCAATGTTGATTGGGTGGATCATGGAAATGTTGATTGGGTGGATCATGGAAATGTTGATTGGGTGGATGGTACGGTTCATTCCAGGGCCCAGTGACAACCAGGAAAGATAATGACCTGGCTGTGTTGGTGTGTACTTGTTACTTGTACTCTAATAAAGCTGATTAATGATGCCACAGTTGGTCAATATCTCGCTTGACTCATTAATTGTAAATATTAAACGGCAATGCCAGAGAATAATCAGTTTCGATTATCTGTCGAAACAGATTCCATTGGGTGTAAAAGGCAAAATACTGGTGAAAATTATACGAATGGATCACTAAAACAAGTGATGACACCAGGTGTCAAAAAGGGTAAAAATGTCCTGCTCTACTGGTAACACTCATCAGTCATCACTCATCACTCAAACAATTCGCGTAAAAAAGAGTTTACAGGTTTTTTAATGTGGCTTAACATTTGTCCACTTAATTATAAATATGAGGAAACAGATAATGTTTTATGTCACAAAACAGCCAAAAAACGCACAACAGCCACAATACAAATTCCCATTCCAAAAAGATGAAATAACATAAGATTCTACTCCTAACAAAAAAAATAACATTGACAAGGAAGTAAGCCTTCATTAATTTTTCTTTACACGTATTACATACTTCCCTTTTCCTTTGTAGTGCACAGTAGTGCTTGTCCTGGCTGTGAGATTTATTTGGGTATGATCATGTGTCACTGTCAACAGTGGCCATGGTCCTCTAGTGTATGGTGCTAGCACTGTCAGACCACACGATGCTGCTCGTACCTGCAGATGGACGAGATGGGGACAAAGTATTGATCCCACGGCTTTGAGGTACATGAGAGAATTGGACCCAAAACATCTGTGATTGGCTTTATTAACTAGACTCCTGGAATGGTTTAAGAAGGCTCCCAGACCGATAAGAAACACGTCACTTTGTCAATAAAGATGGTTTGTTGCAATATCAGGAAGTCGGCCTTCATTGAAAAAAGTTGACGCTTGTTGAAAGGTTTTTGTTGATATGGCTGAGAATGACTCTTGTATGGAGTAACAGAATGTTGGCATTTCAGAAGGAGGTTGATGTCATTACCGAAGGAGGTTGTCATTACTGAATGAGGTTGATGTCATTACTGAAAGAGGTTGATGTCATTACTGAAGGAGGTTGTCATTACTAAAGAAGGTTGTCATTACTGAAGGAGGTTTTCATTACTGAAGGAGGTTGATGTCATTACCGAAGGAGGTTGTCATTACTGAATGAGGTTGATGTCATTACTGAAGGAGGTTGATGTCATTACTGAAGGAGGTTGTCATTACTAAAGAAGGTTGTCATTACTGAAGGAGGTTGTCATTACTGAAGGAGGTTAATGTCATTACTAAAGGAGGTTGTCATTGCTGAAGGAGGTTGATGTAATTACTGAAGGAGGTTGATGTCATTACTGAAGGAGGTTTTCATTTCTGAAGGAGGTTGATGTCATTACTGAAGGAGGTTAATGTCATTACTGAAGGAGGTTGTCATTACTGAAGGAGGTTAATGTCATTACTGAAGGAGGTTGTCATTACTAAAGGAAGTTGATGTCATTACTGAAGGAGGTTGTCATTACTGAAGGAGGTTAATGTCATAACTGTAGGAGGTTGTCATTACTGAAGGAGGTTAATGTCATAACTGAAGGAGGTTGTCATTACTGTCTTACAGGGAAAGCAGGTGCTGTGGTCTTGTATGCTGGATTGTCACAGGAAGTTCAGACATAAGTTACTCATGAAGAACGGTGGGTTCAGTCTTGAAGGGAAAGCAGGTGCCGTGGTCTTGTACCCAGTGTTGGTCTCGACCTGTGCCTGAAATAACTGCCTGCGTGCCTGCCCATGGCTGGTAACTTTTCTGTTGGGCTGTATGAAATTTTCGTGTTCCAGCCTGACTGTCTGGCAGATCATTTTTAGCCAAGTTATGTGTTAAGCTTTATTATTACTCCTCGTTAATTCTCAGGTAATTATTATCATCACTTCAAAGGTATCAAGACAAGTTTTTTTTCTTATTGTTGGTGATTTTTCAATATTTATAATGTCAGAATGCAGGCAGGTAACTTTGAAGATGGGCAGGCAACTTTTATGGGTCATCTGCCCGACTGTCTTGTTGCATTTTAAGATTTTTTCAAACATTGGTCTAGACGGTGTTGGTCTAGACTGTGTTGGTGTAGACATTGTTGGTCTCAACAGTGTTTGTCTACACATTGTTTCTCTTGATGGTGTTGGACTAGATGGTGTTCGTCTAGACAGTGTTGGTCAAGACTGTGTTGGTCTAAACAGTGTTGGTCTAGACATTGTTGGTCTCAACAGTGTTTGTCTACACAGTGTTTCTCTAGATGGTGTTGGTCTAGACGGTGTTGGTCTAGACTGTGTTGGTCTAGACAGTGTTGACTATGCTGTGTGTCCTGTGAAGATGTGGGTTAGAAATGGTCTCAGCAGCCTATGCTTGTCATAAGAGTCAACCAATTAGATCGGGTGGTCAGATTCGGTAACTTGATTCGTCGCGTGTCAGTGTACCCTCACCACATGGATCTTTGCTCACAATATTGATCACTGGGTTATATGGCTACATGCATGTCAATTGTTCATGTCAATGGAATATTGCTGAGTGCAGCATTAAATGACAAAAAAACAAACTCAGTACGCACGATCCAGGTTAGTATTGGCCTTTGACCCGTGAAGATGTCCTGGGTAGGGAGTGGGACTTCAGCAACCCGTGCATGCTGTAAGAGGCGAGTAACGGGATCGGGTGGCCAGACTCACTGACTTGGTTGATGCATGTCTTTGTATCCCAATTGCGCGGATTAATGCTCATGATGTCAATCTCTGGATTGTCTGGTCCAGACTTGATTGTTTACAGACTGCCGTCATACAACTGGAATATTGCAAGGTTCGGCGTCAAACAACAAACAAACAAAATATTCTACTATGTATTTAGTGATAATTTGTTTGCTTAAGAGTCTATTAGTGAGGGAGTGTTTTTATGGTAATTTTAACAACATTCCAGCACTATCACGGCCGGGACACCAGAAATGGCTTCATATATTGCACCCATGTCAGGAATCAAACCCAGGCTGATGGCGTGATAAGCAATCACTGTGACCACTAGGCTACATCATCATCATCATCATCATCATCATCATCATCATCCTCACCCCTTACTAATGAGAAGTAGGGTGTTGGAAATTGTAACAAATCCGTTTTGTGTTCGATTGTCATGTCTAGTTATGACAGGAGTTACGATCATCTTGTGCAAAGATTGCTTTTTGAATAAGCCAAGACCCAATTGTGAGCCTTCATGGAATATATAGCTGAGTGGGACATTAATCAATGTTGATGCCATTGAGAGTGTTGTCATTTAATAAGATAAAATAATAATTAGAACATTGGGTCATGCTGCAGACTCTCGGAAATCAGAAAAGTAGACATGTTGCCTTCAATCTTGTGAAATATTGTCGGAAGAGTACATTGTGGAAACTGTGGTATATTTAGAACAGAGAGATCTATCAAGTAGATACAAAGCTGATTGATTAAGCTCAGTGGTATTGATCTGCAAGACTTTGGGGACAACTGAATCAACAAGAACTCCTATAACGGTATACACGTTGATGTGTGCACTGTATTGGTTCACATGGTTGATAAGTATTGAATATACATTGTGCCTCAACAGATTTAGTATTTATCGACAAAACTAACATTTTATCCGTTTGTATTAAAAAATTGCACTGGCCAAATGTTAAAAAATATTTTAAATAGTGTTCTTTAAAGAAGCAGAATTTCTGCAAACTTTATAATAACATTTTATCTGTTTGTATTAAAAAATTGCACTGGCCAAATGTTAAAAAATATTTTTAATAGTGTTCATTAAAGAAGTAGAATTTCTGCAATTTTTATAATAACAACATTGATACAAAAATAAAGCTATAATCTGTGGGTATTTTTTTCAGGGATATGGGCATCCAATCTTCTTATTTTCTTAAAAGCAGATTTATTCTGTATTTTAGGATTTAAGAACCTTGTGATGACATTTTGATGACATTTCAGAACAACTAGAAATTCTGAAACATTTTTACAACCATAGAAGAAGGGGGTGACCATAGCTTCAAGATTGGCTCCCATGCAGTGATGGTGAAAGATTAAATTGATGAGATATGCTGGTATTGATCGTTGTCTATTGGGAGCTTGCTCAGAGGAAACAAGGGCAGGATGAATTGATTGAAGAAATAACAGTTTTTCATGAAAAGAATACCAAAAGTAGCATCACGTGTCTCAAATTTTATGTGGTAAAAATCATTGACATGCAGTCTGTGTGTATTGTATGTGCGTGTTAAAAGGGATTTTGAAGGATGCGTTGTTTTTTTTAATAATGTAAGGCTTGATGTTAGTAAATATTTAATTGTGAATTCCACAGAATTTTATGTCTGTAAATGTCAGCCTTCTGAAAATGACATGGGTTTGAATCTGCTAGTGAAACGTTTTCCTGTCAATTGTTCTGTCATCAAAGGTGAAGTGGAATGGGATGGAATGTCACACTGCAAGATTATTGCACTTAGATAGTGACATGCATGCATGTGTCAGTGACTAATGTTGGTTTTATTGTGAGATGGGGGCACGTGTGGCTCAGTCGTCTTAAGGCTGGAATACTGTTAAAAGCAGCGTTAAACCCAACTCACTCACTAAATTTATTGTGATATACCATGCTGCAGTTTACCATGAAGAGCCTCTCAAACACAGTATACCGACTCCGAGCCGACCCGTCTTTGTTTTAGCCCCTTAATGCCGGACACCAGGCAGGGTAACAACAAGTACATCTTTAAACATCTTTTTTTATGATGCAGCCAGGGATAGACCTCTGTCTGGAACCTCCGACCTCCGTCTGGGCGGACGTTCTACCCAAAGTCAGTGATAAGAAAACAAAATGTTCTTCATTCCTAAGTGGTGTTTAACTGACAATTCAGTCAGTTTTTGCCAAGCCCTAGACAAAGGAGCCATCAGAATATTAATTAATAAAGATTATGCAAACAATTGGATGTATCCAAGCAATTCATTCAAAAGTTATGTTCAAATTTACATTCCAAATATCTGTTGCTCATTTAATTCAGCAAATGTTCATCTTTCAAGTTTTAACGTGTTTAACATGAAGTAGTTAGCAATATTGGTAATCAATGTGTTCTGATCACAAACCTGCTCAGCTGGCAATAATCACGTCAATAGCACCTTGCAGCATGTGTAATGATTGACACATGACTAATGACATTTCCATGTATATTTCAGTTGACCTAGGCACACATGTGCAGACAGGATCAGTTCATATCAGTATAGTTTTTGTTCCACAACAAAAACTTTGAGCGATGTATTCAGCAATGATGAAAAGATATTTTTTAATTTGGAAAAAAACGTATATTTTTTAGCGTACACACAGTACAAACCTCCAACTTGGAGTTGAAATTCTGTAGCTTTTGTTCAACATTGTGTTATCTCTGGTTTGTATGCTGCTGTCGTATTCAGTGTAAATGTTAGTTACACGATGAGTCTCCACGGGTGGGTGCTTTTTATAGACTGTTAACTCTTGTTTTAACTTTGTTTATCTGCTGAATCTCTTGTTACATCATTTAATTAATGAAAACTGCAGACAGGATGGATTTACGTATTGATTATCTTTATATAGAATGCTTGAATTCTTTTAACAAAATGTGAGGTGTTCCAAGCGAAATGTGCTGTGTATGCGATATATATAGTTCTTGCAATTTTTTTGTAAATCATTTGCAAGACATAGTTTGATTGAATTTAAGATTAAATAAGACTTTATTATCCCAAGGGAAATTCATATTGCACAGTTGATTAGCACTAAAATATGAAAAAAAGAAAATATGGGATGTTAAGATATGTTCACAGGAAAATAGGACTCTAATATATCCACATGTTAGAACAGGTAGAAAATTAGACGTTATCACAGTAACAACAAAGAATGGTTTGATGTTTTTTGATCGATAAAAGAGTTCATCTTGGAACAAAATACTAAGATATAGATTAATACCCAAAATAAAAGTTTATACGATAATGTAGGTCTTAAACAGTAAAACAGTGACCTTTAGTGAATCATGTTATGAAGTTTGTTATACTAGTGGTTGTTATTTTTAATTTATGTGTAATTTTGAATATTTTCTTTATGAAAAATAGTGTTTACAGTCCGTGTATCAATAAGCAATTGAACTGATAATGAAATTTGAACACTGTATTTAGATGTTATTAATGCTGAACTACTGGGCAAAAGAAAGAATTCACTTGATTTGTCACGTGGACACCCGGGTTTCAACACACTGACACACGGGTATCGACACATTGACACCTGGGTATCGACACATGGACACCTGGGTATCGACACATGGACACCTGGGTATCAACACATGGACACCTGGGTATCAACACATGGACACCTGGGTATTGACACCTGGACACCTGGGTATCAACACATGGACACCTGGGTATCAACACATGGACACCTGGGTATCAACACATGGACACCTGGGTATCGACACATGGACACCTGGGTATCAACACATGGACACCTGGGTATCGACACATGGACACCTGGGTATCAACACATGGACACCTGGGTATCAACACATGGACACCTGGGTATCAACACATGGGTATGGACACATGGACACCTGGGTATGGACACATGGACACCTGGGTATCGACACATTGACACCTGGGTATCGACACATCGACACCTGGGTATGGACACCTGGGTATCGACACACTGACACCCGGGTATCGACACATTGACACCTGGGTATGGACACATGGAAGTCTGGATATTGACACATTGATACCTGGGTATCAACACATTGACACCTGGGTATTGACACATGGACACCTGGGTATCGACACATTGACACCCGGGTATCGACACATTGACACCCGGGTATCGACACATTGACAACCGGGTATCGACACATTGACACCTGGGTATCGACACATTGACACCTGGGTATCGACACATAAACACATTGACACCCGGGTATCGACACATTGACACCTGGGTATCGACACATTGACACCTGGGTATCGACACATGGACACCTGGGTATCAACACATGGACACCTGGGTATCGACACATTGACACCCGGGTATCGACACATTGACACCTGGGTATCGACACATGGACACCTGGGTATCGGCACATGGAAGTCCGGATATTGACACAATGACACCTGGGTATTGACACATTGACACCTGTGTATTGACTCTTTGATACCTGGGTATCGACACATGGACGCCTGGGTACTGACTCTTTGATACCTGGGTATTGACACATGGACGCCTGGGTACTGACTCTTTGATACCTGGGTATCGACACATGGACACCTGGGTACTGACTCTTTGATACCTGGGTATCGACACATGGACACCTGGGTACTGACTCTTTGATACCTGGGTATCGACACATGGACACCTTGGTACTGACTCTTTGATACCTGGGTATCGACACATGGACACCTGGGTATTGACTCTTTGATACCTGGGTATCGACACATGGACAGCCCATTGGTACCATGTAACAGATGTATTGTGTCATGTTCCAAAAGTTATGAAAACTTGTGCCTGAAATAAGTTTGAGATGTGATAAAATAATTGATTAAGTAATTGATTAAATAATTGATGAATTAATCCCTGCAATTACTTAATACCATGTCGCTGGTTACTTTTGTTTACTGAAGGTAACAGCGTCAAATATTTGACCTCACTCAAACATACTGTATTGAACAATATGAGCACAAGGGTGAGTTTCAAGGGCAGTGACAGCCTAGATGTTTGTCAGTGTTTGGTATCTATGGTGTCAAAGTAATAATAAGTTTGTGGGATAGTACAGAATTATACTGTGTCCGCCAGTGGACTTGTTATGGTCGCTGAAAATGTGAACTAAGCCAGGTATTACATGATAAACAGATGCCTAAAATCTCTACAGCGGCATTATGTCTGGACAAGCTGGCTGACTGACTCGTGTGGGTGTTTACAAGATGCCGCCTTGCCAATCAGATAGCTAGAATCCTAAACAAACGGACCCGTGAAGATTCCAGGGTAGAATAGGTCTTGAGCAACCCATACTTGCCGTAAAAGGTGAACTATGCTTGTCGTAAAAGGCGACTAACGGGATCCCAATTGCGTGGATCGATGCTAATGATATCAATCACTGGATTGTCTGGTCCAGACTCGATTATTTACAGACTGCCGTCATAAAGCTGGAATATTGCTGAGTGCGGGGTAAAACAACAAACCAACCAACCAACCTAAACAAACGATGATAAATTGTGATAGCAGCCTGACAAATGGTAACAGAGGAATGTGCTGTTAGCGTTCCAATACTGGTTCTCAGTGAAGATGAACATGGTTACCACTGTTGTTGATATACATCAGCCAGACACTGTCAAATAAAAGTGACAAAACCCTTTCCATAATCATAAGAAATCTCTGCTAAAAGCAGCGTCTACTTTACGAATGGCAGGATGTTCAGCTCACTCAGACAATATGCTGGTTTAAGCCACTGTAAATAAGTGTACAACTTTTTAGATTTGTCAGAGGGTACTAACACCATCGCTGATCGATTCTGTGTCTGGTACAGACTTTCTTGGTAAAAATATCAAGAGGGAGGTTATATGATTTAAAAAATCATAAAATTTAATTAATTTTTTAGGGTGGAATTTTACTCCCGATATTACAATTTTTTATGAAAATATACAAAAAATGAGATGTTTATTTAAGGGATGTTTTCATATGAGCACCTATTTTAAAATTGATTTATTAATGCAAAAGGTTAGAGTCTTGTTTGTAAAGCAGAGAAATTTAAGTGGTCCAGTTGAGAAGAATTTCTTTCAATATAGCCTTCCTTTCAAAGATTTCAAAGAGAATCAAACAATGCTTACTCAAAAGTTGTTTGATCAACATTACAACATTCAAGGCCTCAGGACAGCTTTCAAAACGTTTAATGGTAGACATGTGGAGAACATATCCAAAACGACTTCAGCAACAAAAATGATGTCTGATGCAGTTCCCTATTTTTAACTTGTACCATATGTTCCCATGGGTTTTTTTCAGATGAAGAATTGACTTGCCTTTACATGTGTTTGGGAAGGGTGCCCCCAGTGGGGCAGGAAAGGCTCACCTTTTTGCGAACACCTGGTATCATCATTATTTGATAGTGATCCATAAACACATACTCGTGATATGGTCGGAATCGTAAATGAACCCTTGTGGGGATTTCTTATTATTATGGAAATAGATTTGTTGCTTATAGTTCCTTGTTTTAGGGGGCGGTCGGGTAGCCAAGGGGTTAAGGCGTTCGCTCGTCACGGCGAAGACCCGGATTCGATTCCCGACTTGGGTACAATTTGTGAAGCCCATTTCTGGTGTCCCCAGCCGTGATATTGCAGGAATATTGCTAAAAGCTGCGCAAAATCATAATCACTCACTCACTCCTTGTTTTAAATGTATTTCACGTACAGTTCTGAGTTGAACAAGACTCAGATTTTGACTTACTTCTACCATGTTTTCAAATCCATTTTTAAAGCATCAGTTTGATGCTTGTTCAACTAAGATTCCTTTGTGAACATGGACCAAAGACTATTGTAACATACAATGTTTATGGCAACACCACAGTCTACAATGAAAGTGTTTCACTGTAATGTTTGACCTATTGCCATGGGTCGGCAGATAGTTGTAAAATGGCTATGAACTCCCCTGCTTAATGGATCAGTACAAGGAGGTTTACTTAGAAGTCATCAATAACAGCTCTACATCACCGTGTCCTTCCTACGAGGATCGGGGATGGAGAGTGAGTGTGTTGTGGCTAAGGCTAAAGTGAACTGTGTACAGTTTTTTCCAGATGCAAAACATTGCGTTCTGTTCACACACAAATTAAGAGGGTGGCCCAGTCGTCTAAGGCGCTGTGATTCGCTGTGCAGAGTTACGTCCCTTGGGCATGCCAGAAACTGATGATTGTGGGTTCGAATCCCGGTTCGCCCGGATTATGTTTCCAGGTTTGTCAGCACCATACCCGTGCTCGTGGGTTTCACCGAAGTGGTAAACGTCTGAGACCTGCATCACTTCTGGCTTTCCTCCCACATTAAGTTGACACGCCGCGATATAACTGGAAATATGTTAAAAGCAGCGTTAGACCCACCTCACTCACTCATTCACAGTCTTGTTGGACGTCTAAAAGGATCATTAAATTTATGAAAATTGTGGATTTTATGTTGCATATCTGACATTTCTAGTCTGGTAAGACACACACTTAAAGTTCAGGATGTCAATGGTTGATGTCCTTCTTGAAGTCCCCATTTATAGTTGGCTTGTTTGTTGTCTAACGCCGCGGTCAGCAATATTACAATTGTTTAGATTGCTTGGTTGGTTGGTTTGTTGTTTAACGCCGCACTCAGCAATATTCCAGCTATATGAGGGCCAAGATATCAGAATGCTTATGGATGCACACAGTTCCAAATTATATATAAGGTATCACTTCTATAGGAAGACAACCTCAATTTTCAAAACACAGTAGGTTCATCTCCTCAGTAGGCCTAGGTAGGTCCCTCATATGCAGCTAATTCTTGTCAATGGGAAGGCAAAACTATGTAGTGGTCAGTGATATACTGTAAATCTTGAAATTAAAGCGACAGTGAATTAAATGTGACAAATGCAAGTGGTCTTTGTTCCTATTAATAAAAATTTTCATTTATGTCTCCAACCATATGACGTCCTCACTGCACACTTTGGAAAGCGGAAATACCAACTTGAATATAAACACAAACACGGTTTATTAAGCAGCAGTTGTAACAAGTATATAACAATGTCATTTAAAGAATAGGAATTACACAATAGGCATCCGGTGGCATTGCAGCTGGGGTCTAGAGTTCTACCCAATTGTATCAAACTAGGCATCATTGACCTTTCCAATCAGTGAACTGTTGTTTGTTCAATTATTTTATTGCCTTTGAACTTCCTTCCCTATGTCACCAGAAATAAACTTGACACATACCCTTGTGGGGAATCGAACCTCAGACGTTCTGCGTCTTGAGTGAAAGCTAGGGTGACCTCCCAAATTAAGTAGTTGATGAAGTAGGGTTAGTGGGTTGTTCTTTAATGCCGCACTCAGCAATATTCCAGTTGTATGACGGCGGTCTGTAAATAATCGAGTCTGGACCAGACAATCCCGTGATTGACATCATGAGCATCAATCCATGCAATTGGGATACGTTGACATGTATCAACAAAGTCAGCGAGCCTGACCACCCGATCCCGTTAGTCGCCTCTTACGACAAGAATAGTTGCCTTTTACTGATTGATGTAGTAATTGATGAAGTAATTGATTGATTAAATAATTGATTAAATGATTGACGAAATAACAACAGCAATCCCTGCAATTACTTAATACCACGTCGCTTGTTACGTTTCTTTTACTGAAGGTAACAATGTTAAATATTTGACCTCACTCAAACATATTGTATTGAACAATATGAGCACAAGGGTGAGTTTCAAGGGCAGTGACGCCCCAGATGTTTGTCAGCGTTTGGTATCTATGGTATCCCTGTAATTGCCGTCAGATGTTGGTGTGTGACAAGTGCAATCTACGTCAAAACTGCCCATCAAATTGACAGCTTCCGTCCACTGATCACATCCATGCACTCAATTTCACTCGATAGCAGTCAACATGGATCAGATGTCAGGCTGTTATGTTCATAAAACAACCAAAGCTTCCAAACATGTCGAATCGTCCTTTACGGCTAATAAAAAATTGATCGTTAAGAGCTCATTTTCATTAATGCCTTTCTGAGAGGTCAATATTTGCAGTGTGGTCATTACGTGACAATATGGTTTAAATGGGTGAATTAATCCCAACCATGATGATATTCTTAGCAAAATGTTTTTCCGCCACAGCCATGAATTTCGTGTAAACGCTGTTAGTGTAATGACTGTCACTGGTGTAAGGAGTTTGTAATGTGGTAGAGGGTAGGGGGGCTGTGATAGGAGTTAGGGGGTTGTGATAGGAGGTAGGGGGGTTGTGATAGAGGGTAGGGGGGGATGTGATAGAGGGTAGGGGGTTGTGATAGAGGTAGGGGGGGATGTGATAGAGGGTAGGGGGTTGTGATAGAGGGTAGGGGGTTGTGATAGAGGGTAGGGGGGTTGTGATAGAGGGTAGGGGGTTGTGATACAGGGTAGGGGGTTGTGATACAGGGTAGTGGAGTGGGGGTGAAAGAGGGTAAGGGGTTGTGATAGAGTTGGGGGGGGGGGGGGGGGTGGGGTTGTGACAAGGTGGGGATTGGTTGTGACAGGTCAGAGGTTGTAGAGGGTAGGTTTTTTTTGACAGGGTAGGGGGTTGTGACAGAGTTGTGTGGGGGTTGTGACAGGGTAGGTTGGTTGTGACAGAAGGCAGGGTTTTGTTCTTGAGGTTATGGCGTGGGATCAAGGTTCTCGAGGTTATGGCATGGGGTCAAGGCTGTTTTATCAACATGTTAAGACTGCTTTTGTAGAGATTCTCAAACTAGGCTTCCAGCTAGGGTCTTTGTTACATGGAGATTAAAACCCAGAAATATCGGCAGAGGGCGAAATGTCAACATGTGATTGCACATTTTGTTGATTAAACGTGATTCGAAATGCATTGAAATGATGAGCTGTAACTTAACGGAGTTGTCAGGGGTGCTTCCTGTTTTCCTTAGTTTGTTGTTCAGCACGGCACTCAGAAATATTCCGGTTAGGAAGATTCCAGATGGTGGTCAGTAAATAATCGAGTCTGAACCAGACAATCCAATGACTGACATTATGAACATCGATCAACACAACTGGGATACAATTACATGCATCAACCAAGTCAGCGAGCCTGACCACCTGATCCCGTTAGTCCCCGAATGTTAGTTTTCTGAAAACCAATCCTGGCTCGGATCTTCACGGAGTTGTGTAGGTGTGCATTGATTAGTGATTGGATGTGGTTTAATGATGCTTGTAGCAATATTCCAGCTGCAGTATGGCAGGGGATAAAAGTATGGACCACACACATTGTATAAATATGGAGTTAAACTCCGCCCTTTGATCAACCAACGTTTTAATCACTAAGCTACACTTCTGCCCTGTTTATTGATTAGTGTTGGATGTTGGTTTGGAGCTGTTTATTGATGATGATTGGAGGTTAGCTGGAGGTTGTCGGATGTAACTGTATGATTCAGGTACCGTATATGACCGCGGTTAAGCCGACCCCGTAGATAAGCCGAGGTGTTAACTTGACCATTGAAATACGAAAGAAAATGATATGACCCGCAGATAAGCCGAACCAGGAAGTGAAAGGCAAAAAACACTGCGAAGTTGGACTGCAAGACATGTGCCGGTACTCGCAGATATTCAAAAATATAAGATGAAAAACATAATTATATTGGAAAAGTCATTATTATTTCTAATAAAGATTTAACAAACCAGTCATCCACATTCATAATGTGGGAAGCTGTTTCCTGTGGGTTTTATTGATAATTTATAACAATAATGGCTCTAGTCGTGGCAACTTCCAAACTTTCGGGAAGTTGTGATCTATCGGACCGTGATTCAGGCAATGTTTCTGACAGATCACGATCTGATAAATACTATCATGAAAGTGTATCACGTGGATAAGCCGACCCCTTTCTACAGAATCTTTTTTCTGGTCCTCAAAATTCGGCTTATACGCGGTCATATACGGTACCATATAACGGGAATATAGTTCCAGTGAAGATCCGGGGTAGAATAGGTCTTCAGCAACCCATGCTTGCCGTAAAAGGCGACTATGCTTGTCGTAAGAGGCGACTAACGGGATCGAGTGGTCAGGTCACTGACTTGGTTGATGCATGTCATCGATGCTCATTATGGCAATCATTAGATTGTCTGGGCCAAGACTCGATTATTTACAGACTGACGTCATATAGCTAGAATATTGCTGAGTGGGACGTTTAACAACAAACAAACAATCAGTAGAGCATATATTACTTACTGTTACATGTTAAATGTAATTGTGTGGTTTTGTAAAACATTTTCTTGGAAACTCTCAGAAGTCAAGCTGCTGGACATGTTTCCCTGTCCAAGTACCCTCTATGACAGATGTTAACTTCACTTGATGTGTGACATGTGCGCCGAACTCAGGACCATGTGAAAGTCTGAAGCTCTCCCCCAGGGAAGAAATGTGTGAAAATAGATTGTATTAAATATCTGGGGATTGAAAAATTTACTCTTATGGATTTTCTTTGCGGTCTATTTGCCACGAGGCACAAAGCAAATTAAAAAACAATGTTGTCAGGGTCCATTTGAAGTTCATTTCTTAAAAACATTCTTACAAGTTTTTACAAAGATACATACAAATAAAATTTACATAACCCTTTCCATTTTCTTAAGAATTCTCCGTCCAAATTGTACGAATTGTACAATTCCGACAAAATTTAAGCATGTGTTTGAGAAGCAGTATCAATAAAGGATGATACCAGATGTTCGCGAAGAGATAAACATAACCTACCCTACCGGTGGCACCATCACAAACACATGCAAAGGCAAGTCAAGTGTTTGTACAATTCCGACAAAATCTTAAGCGTGTGTTTGAGAAGCAGTATCAATAAAGGATAATACCAGATGTTCGCGAAGAGATAAACATAACCTACCCTTCCAGTGACACCATCACAAACACATGCAAAGGCAAGTCAAGTGTTTGAAAAATGTGAATAAGACATATTTTCAGTCATTCCCGTATGCTTCTTAGCAATAAGTAAGTGCAAAAAAATTGTCAGGCCATATTAACATGAATTATATTCTGCGTCATAGGATGCTGTGATATGTTTCTTTTTCTCTTACAAATTTCATGATAGAGCTGATTTTCCTGAACATGTTTAGTTTTTTTTATGAGGAATACTGTAATAGACGTGATTAGCCCCCATGGTTTAACCAAGGGGGATGGTTAAAATTATACTTTTTTTTACCTCTTTTTGCTTGTATTTATCCGAAAACCTTTAGGTCTGTGGAAGTCAGTATTTGTCAAAAGCTGCAAAATTGGTTTCCTTCTAATTTCTTGTTTAAAAAATGGTATGGAAATTGCTTTTACACCATCTCATGTTAAATAACTCATTTTGGCATCTCTCAGAAATATGGTTTTTTTGCTGTAACCAGTTTGTGTAATATGTGTAATAACATCGAATAGCCTAATTTGTGTAATGAGTATGTTTATTTCATGTGATCAATATAATCAATAATCAATAATAAAGGTGCTCATGAATAAGAGACATGTTATTTTATATTCTTAGGTGGTATGTGTGCATTTCTGAAGCAAAAATATTTTCGCAGGAATTTTGAAAATATTCTTTTTTTCAAAATGTTTTTTTGAAACATTTTGGGGTACAGGGTTTGGTTTTTGTTACATTTTGGTATGGCTTTATCTGCAGACATTGTGGATACACATTTCATCCTGATAAATGCACTGTTGTTGTATATTTCTGTGCCTCATGAAATATACAAGGGATAGAGAGAGATAGTTCTGTTTCTTTAATAAGGTTGCTGCTGCTGTTATTGACGATGATGATGATGATGACAACAAAGATGATGATGATGACAACGTTGACGACAATGATGATGATGACGATGACAAAAATGGTTATGATGATGATGATGACGACAATGATGATAACGACAATGATGATGATGATGACGACAATGATGATGATGGCGACAATGATGATGATGACAAAAATGATGATAACGACAATGATGATGACGACAACTGATGATGATAATGACAATGATGATGATGATGATGACAACAATGATGATAACGACAACAATGATGATGATAATGACAATGATGATGATGATGATGATTCTGTTGTTAAAGTTACCACTTTGTCTGTTATTGAGATCAGTGCTTTATGAGCAAGCGGGAGTGGCTGGTATTTAATCTTCTAAAACAATACACACAGTGAGTGAGAGTGAGTGATTATGGTTTTACGCCACTTTTAGCAATATTCCAGCAATATCGCGATGGGGGACACCAGAAATGGGCTTCACACATTGTACCCATGTCAGGAATCGATGTCGGGAATCGAACCCAGCCCCTCTGCGTGACGAGCGATCGCTTTAACCACTAGGCGACCCGACCGCACCCAATACACACAGGATTACTGGCGGAACCCTAAGGGGATTTAAGTGCAAGAGAATGTACTGGTAGAATGTGATAGCATTTATTTGCATAAACATGAAAAATTATTTTTTACACATTTTATGATTTTGTATTTTGTAACAAATCATTCAGGAACTTTCAGGATGACAAGTAGCTCAGAATCAAATCCTGTTTATATGGAAGCTAAGTAAAAATATGAAAAAGTATATTATGATATGATTATCATTCAGAATTGAACTATTTATCCCACCGCTATTTATCCCAACAGGGCTCAGTCATAATTATGTCGTGAGAATCTCATTGGGCATTTTGGTTGTCAAAAAATGGTGGGCTCAGTGGAATAGCATCGATCAATTCAAGACCAAAGCACTGGGGGACCCAGGTATTTTCTACATTGCAAGTATGTCACGAATGACGAGAAATTGATCTGGCTATTGACGACAACCCGATCCAAGCCATCCCCCAAAATCAATACCCAAATGAATTGGCCTTAATTTGCCATCGGTAGACATACCAAACTAACACCTTCATCTGTAGTTTGGGAGGTGTAACATTGGTGTTTTATTAATTGATGAGACTAAACGTCTAGGTTTGTGTTGCGGCTACCTGTCAAACACAAACGGGTCCAACTTGGCACATATGAACCTGAAGTGGGCCAATTAGTCGAAGACGGAGTTGTTTGAGGTAAAGGCGGCGGTACCGGAACGGTTCGGTAATTTCGGTTGGACCAAGAGCGTCTATGCTTCATGTATGATATGGATTTTCACGATAGAGACGCAGAGATATGACAAGAAGTGAAAACAACGCGGAAATCGAATGACTTAAGCAGATGGTCCAAATGAAGCTCTCTTTTGAGTCCCTTCCTCTTGGTGAAACGACGGCGCGAAGTGATTCCTGGAATTGATGTGAACTAGATGGGGAAGAGATGCCTGTACTTGGTTCCAAGGGATATAATTGACATACTTTGGATGGTTATTCAGTACATATTTGAGAGATTTGATGAAGAATTTGTGAGAATTTGACATCTGATGGACACAGAATTGATGGCTGGAGAGTCTTGTTGATGATTTACCAATAAATTTGTGTTTGGGAAGATTGAAGATTTTATATGAAATTTCTTTTCTTGTCCTACTCTGGTATCTATAAGACAATGACAACCTGGAAGACAGGGTCCTACCAAAATGAAAGATGTAGGCTAACTATGTGTGAAGAAGATTCATATTTTGGATTTGAAACAAGGATGTAGCTCGTCAAAAGGATCCGAAACTTTTATGCAAGGAAAAGCACATTTTTGTATGTCCAATTATGGTGTTAATTTCAACCAAAATTGGATTAAATCTTATGACCTGCAAATTACAGTGCCTAATTTATCATCGTTTAATGGTTGATGGTTTTTCTCAAGGAGGGGAACTATATGTTCTCGAAGCACTTGAGTGGTAAAATTGGACGCTGGTGAAAATTCGGAGGCATTGCTAATGGAAGTAATGGAAATTTACCATTTTGTGGAAGTGCCATAGTGGGAATACGATGCATCTGATGCTGTCTCTGTGGAGAGATGCTGATTCTGCTCTACGGTTTCGGTGCCAGATTATGGCTGATTCTTTTCAGTAAACCATGTATAGATTGACGTTTTAGATGCTTGAAGCATTTTCGAAAGTCTTAATTTGTGATATATATTCAATGGTACTGCTTTAGAACTAGAGGTAAGAATAGTTTTATAATGATTTGGAATTTTTGAATTCTTTGTTGGTGATATTGTCTTAAACACAAATCTAAAAAACATTCTGTATATTTCTTTTGAAAATTGATTTCAAATGATCAAAATAAGTTTTAACATTTCAATGAATATATTATAGTCAGTGTTGATGATGATTATTTTGATAACATATGCTTTACATGTTTAAGTATTTTATAATGGTAATTTTGCTGAGATATACAATATAATTTTAAGATGTAAGTAAAATTTAAATACTGTAAAATATGGCTAGAAATTATCTGAATATTTACTTTGAAAACTCTGATTTTGTATAATTATTACAAAAAAACACTTTAAAGTGAGTGTGAAGATTATGAAAATAAATGAAATTTATGGAAATATTGGAACATGGTCAAGAACAGCAATGTTAATCCTCTGTTCTGTCATATCTTATGTCCGACATCAACAGAGGGAGTAGGTGTTAGCAATCTAAACATAGCAGCTCTCGTGTGACATTAGTCCCAATTCCTTGCCACTGAATTTCTCCCCAACAATGACTTAATTCCACCCTTCCAGGGCCTGAGAAATAGCTATCCGGTGAAGGATTATTCCAGCCAGGACCACTGAAAGTGGTGCAGGAAATAACCATGGTTATCTGAATTATCACTACCTTATTCAACTTAATAAATGCTGCAGGCCAAAAAATTAGTAGTCTCACATTTACCAAATGCAATAACTCAACATGAATTAATTTTTTTAAACAGATGTATGAAGTTATTTCAGTCAAAACGAATAGATTAAAATTGATTGCTGGCATGTTTAGAATATTTTCAGTTTATAAAAATTAGGCAATGATTGTTTACGTATATGTTCCAATGTTTTTTTTATGAAAAAATAAGAATTGATATGGTTTTCTGTTTTCTTTTTGGGGTTTAATTCAAATAATTTTAGTTTCACGTGTTTGTGGCGTTTTTGTGTGAAGTACGGTGTAGGATACCAGCTCAATCTCGGTAGGAAGCTTCAAGATTCTTACATGTTTCCGTGGGCCGAGCAATTTACTGTGAGTGTTGTGACCAGTTGTTAGGGGAACCTACAATCATGAAAGATTTGAGAATAATCCTTAGTGGCATCTTGCCACTCTAAGGGTTGGGCTTTTGGTACTTGGTAGATATTCCCACATTTTGGATATCAAAGAATATGTCAAGGATTGTGTTTTCTTTGAACTGGCAGGTTGTTGTTTTTAGGATATTGTGTAAAATAAATAAATAAATAAATAAATAAATAAATAATCACTGTAAAAGTATTATGTTTTTATTTATTATTTAGAAATAGAAAGTTTTGGCCTGACAAGTGAGATTTGTTGTCAAGAAAGTAAAAGCATGCTTGCTGTAAGTGTGTAATTGGTTACCATGGTAACAGTTTCTGTTTGTTGATTGTTATTCATGAAAGTGTGATCAGTATCAAAGGGATAATAAATTTTCACGATTCTGACAAAATATTTTTATTTTCTGGCTTTTGTCAAGCTTTTGTACTACCTATATCATACAGGTTGTTTTGTATTTTCTGATGTGTGTATAAAAAAACATGACTTAATCTTTCTTATTGTGGAGTTGGACTTTAGATTTAAGAAATGCCACAGCAATAACAGATTTATCAAAAATATCTTATATTTTGTCTGCTAAATAAAGCAGGTTTAATATTAGTTCTAATAATTTAGTTTAATAGAAGACTTATCTGAGCCAGCTTCGACTGTGGAGCTTTGTAGAAAAAAACATTGTTGATGTTGTGGTGAAAGTAAACATTGGATGAAAAACAGGTTGTTTTCTCATATTCTAAATTTGCCAGGAAAGTACAAGTCAATGCTTTTCAATCAAGCCAGTAGGACATTACATATTTACTTCACAGGAAAAGTCTCCTCTAAATTTAGAGTTAACTTGTTTTTTTCTAAAGCTAATCTCACATTAAATGGCAGACATGCTTTTGGAAAAAGGTGATCCACCAAGTGAAGCGTTTAACTAAACTTTTGTGTTTTGTTCGTTTTCCTTAAGTAGGATGACTTAACTTGATTGATGGCAACTGACAAGTTATATTACCTCTTCAAGGGGAATGACTGGAGTCGCACCTTTTCTTTAGCCAAACAGGCGATTTGGGATGGATTTGGGAAAATCATCCAAGATGGCATTAATCATGACCTTAGATTCAGTGACGAAAGCAATTCACATGCGCCTGTTCTATTGATTGGCGTAGTGTCAATATCGCAGATGTCTGTCAGGGCAATCAAAATTGAAATCGAGCACCTGTCGTAAATTTCAAGTGATCTGAAGATTTACAAATGTGGACTGTTTTATTCTATAACCAAAGCATGTGACCATAGTTTATGAGGAAGACAAAGAATTAGGGGATGAAATTGACTTAAAGAGCTGCTATCAAGGATCTGTTGAAACTGCTATTTATTACCCTAGAAAAATGATATTATACTATTTAATGCCAAAATGGGAAAACGATTAACTTGAAATGACCTTGAGAAATGAAAAGGATGCTGTACTAACTGGCTAGAGAAACCTGAAGAAAATGGATTTTTTTCAGTTTAGAGTGTTGGCAAAATCATTCATTCAAAAACTTATAAATAAAAAATAACATGGCATGTTAAGGTTATTCCAGTGCTTGGAACCTAAAAGACTTTAGAAATCGGTAAGATTCAAAACATTTGGTTCTTGCACTGAAGAATTACAAAGAAAAGCCTTCTTTAGTTAATTCAAATATTTGCCTGGCGCCTTGTTTGCCTTCTTTTCATGTTAAGTTACAGTTTCCCAGAACTGACACATTATGAGTTATTAAGTCCAAACTCTTTCATTCCAGGCGTTGAACCGATATACAAAACAGATTACAAATTCTAATCACACCAGGATCTATTTTACTTGATCTCTTTCATCACGATAACGTTTTCCTTTCTTGACATGATCGATACTGACGACATACAACTGATTATCCTTTCAGAGTTTATAATTGGTACAAATTCTCCAATATAAATAAAATGATATCATGAAACAGAACTAAAATATCATTGAAAATCAGATTTTAATAAGCAAAAACAGTTGATATTGATGCAAGGATGTTTATTTGGTTGTGATATTTAGGACCAGTGTATGGAGTATAAAAACATAGAACATCAATGCCAGAAAATAACCAGTCTTGATTATCCACCGATACAAATTCCATTGGGCATAAAAGGCAAAATAAGTGTGAAAAATATATGAATGGATCACTGAAAATCAGTAATGACACAGATGTTAAAAAATGTCAAGTTTAAAATGAAAATATTTTTTTCATGTTCAGTAAGACTTTAATGTCCGAACAGATGTAAATAAGTCGAAAAAGGTATTCACGACTAATATAATTAAACCAAGATATTTAAAATGCTGTCCGAGTCTGTACATAAATCTGCCATATTTTCAACGGAGTATTCATTTTTGGAAAATACCTAACTGACATGATAATACAGAGGTATAAATCGATGAGCGCAAAAATCTAAATTTAGATACATGCTTTAACCATATGTTCATGAATTTGAGGTTATGATTCAAAGTCTTGAGTAATTTGTAAGTCTAGCCATTTCTTGGACTCCATGTTAACCCCTAACTGTGGACTTGAGAAGTAGAGAGAATACTGCCCTTTGATCACAGTTAAGTTGCGAGTTGGGGAGCAATTGGAGTTTGGATTGAGATGTGAATTATTTAGTGTCAGGCTTTGCTGATTGTTGCTATAAAATCACAAAAGTGGGAGACTTATTACGGATGAAGGGGCACAATTGATGAACATCAAATTTGAAATCCCATAACGACAGCATTTACATTGGAAACCACTTTAAAGTTTGTTGAGAGTCTGAAATTTTCACCAAAATTTGTATCCGGTAATATTGTTTGTGTCCGGTAATATTGTTTGTGTCTGGAATGGGGGCTTTATGAGAAATAATGTCAGGAATTTTTGAATTTTTTTTTTGTTAAGGCTACAACAATATATTTTCCTTTTTGGGAATATTTTTGGTCAGTATACAAGTGACATAGAATTAATATGCTTGTATGCTTACTCAAATAATGATCTTACATAAATAGCTTTTTATATCATCAATAACCTACGTCAAATATTTGAGTAATAATTATAATAATAAGAAATAATTTTGAGACCGGGCTTTTCAGGTTCCAGAACATTGATGGTTGCTCCTTTTCATTGTGATTTTTAATTGAGGTCATGGGGTAAGGTGAGGTGAGGTGAAATGAGGTTTAACGTCGCGTCCAAGATTATTGCACTTATATAGCGACGTCATGGGGTAAGGGGACAGTTGGGTAGCCTTGTGGTTAAAGGATCATGTTGAAGACCCGGGTTTGATTCCCACATGGGTACAATGTGTGCAGCCCACTTCTGGTGTCCCTCCATACCACACCGGCCCTACCCCCCTCCTTGATATTGTGGAATATTGCTAAAGGTGGAGTAAAACTATACTCACTCTTTTGTAGGGGTGGAGGTCAAGTTTTGTTCTTTGGGACATAATTAGATCCAATATGGCATCTTAACGAGGATAAATTTTTCAGAGTTGTATACTTGTTTTAAAAACATGTAATGTAAATATTAAATGTTAACTTTCCATTAATAAAACAAGTATAGGAACTCGTTCACTGATTTTAATCAATATTTGAGATGGTAATTAAAGTCTGGTTTGTAATTCAAGAACTAGCTTCGAATACCAGCCTAATCGGTGAAACTGCTGAGCTTTGATGTAGAACCTATTAAAATAACTTTTCTTAACTGATCCTTTTGATCTCAGTGGAGACAGTGAACTCAATCAGAATAATTGTAACATTTTTGTTTCGTAACAAATATAAACCAAGTATTAATAATTAGTCATGTTCTCTTACAGTTTTCTGACGAAAATTCCAAATGTGGAAACTATTTGTACAGTTCTATAAAACATGTTCAACGCGTGGCGCTGATGTCATAGCCTTTTGAAGGTGTTAATAAGCTTGGAACAACATATATAGACCAATGGTAAGAAAATAGACCCTGTTCATTCTGCTGTGAAAGTTGACCGTGTCGTGTCGACAGACATGGAAGCCCCACTGCTAGCCAGAAGACAAGGAGTCAGTGACTGTATAAGGCACGAGACTTGAGTCTGTACTTCAGGGAGTCAGCTCGTCGATTCTCACCTTTAATACAGAAGATTGATTTCACACCAGCGTGCAGGGCGGGAGACTCTTGCGGGATTGATTCGGGTTGTTGTCATATCTTGGCACGGCGATAACAAAACGAGGGTCGTTGTCCAGAACATTTCTTCGTTGATGTGGGCTTCAAAGAAGTTTTTGCTGAGGGAGACAGCAACTCGTTAGCAATGAAGAACGTGAACTACTTTGACGTTTTACGGCACGATTCCAAGTTCAGGGATGGGAATGGATTTTGTATCGTGACTAAATTATTGTTTTGAGATCTGAAAAGTGGATTTTACGTTAACCTTGCCAGGATGATGCGACTACTCCAGGTATATGGTTATTGTTATTATTTTTTACCTTCTGAATATGATGATGTTAGTGTGGATATAATATGTGACATTTCATTGTTGTGTTGGATCACTGTATACTGTGAGAATCACAGAGCAGGTTATAGATCAGGGCCCCATTCCACAAATGATCTTAGCACTAAGACAATGGAAGATGCTTTGTGGAATGGTGCCCTGGTGCTTGAGAATATCATCCGTGCTTATGTCACTGACCACTGCATAGTTTTGCCATCCAGTTGACATGAATTATTTCAGGGATGAACCAAGGTACCTTAACATAGACTTACAACAGTCTTTGCGCTAAGATGCTTTGTGGAATGTTTATACTGACAAGTTGTGGTTACTTCTATATATGTGATGATAATCCTATATTGTGGTTAGGCCACGCATTTTTTATGTTTCGTTTCACGCCCTTTTGATGTGATATGTTACTACAATATATCAACTCGTATTTTCATGCTTACTTTTAGAACAGTGATAATAGGTTGTTTTTTATCGAATCTTGTAACCCCTCAGCAGTTCTGCGTCAGACTAGGTCCCGTGCCATAAGCTTCTGAGGTCATATTACAGGGAGAAGATCATATAACATTGAGAGGGTCATATTACATGGACGTCATAAATAGAGGAAGATGTAATATTACTTGGTGAGGGTCATATTACATGAAGAGGGTCATATTACATGGAAAGGGTCATATTAAATGAAGAGGGTCATATTAAATGAAGAGGTCATATTACATGGAGAGGGTCATATTACATGGAGAGGTCATATTACTTGGAGAGGGTTGTATTACATGAAGAGGGTCATATTGCATTGTGTGGGTCATATTACATGGAAAGGGTCATATTACATGGAGAGAGTCATATTAGATGAAAAGGATCATACTACATGGAGAGGGTCATATTGCATGGTGAGGGTCATATTACAGGAAGAGGTCATATTACATGGAAAGGGTCATATTTACATGGAAAGGGTCATATTTACATGGAGAGGGTCATATTACATGGAGAGGGTCATATTACATGGAGAGGGTCATATTACATGGTGAGGGTCATATTACATGGTGAGGGTCGTATTACATGGAGAGGGTCATATTACAGGGAGAGGTCATATTACAGCGAGTGGGTCATGGTCATGCGCTATTACTTATATTCCAATCACATCACTTCAATGAAGGAACAGCAAGAGTGGAATCAAACCCCGCCTTTGTCGTCATGAGTGAACGCTTTTACCAGTAGTCTGTGCCACCGTCCTTGGGTCATATTACAAAATACACCAGTTTATGTTGAGGGTCATGAAAAAAAATGGTCATTTTATGTTATGATATTGAAAATAGAAAATAAAATATATAACTTTAAGACCAAAAACAACTGTGGAAGGGTTAAGAACATTCAATAACTCGGAGGTTTTCCTTTTTTAGTTAAACAAAACAAACAAGCCATACTTTTTAGTACAACTCCATCAAAGCATCATTGCCTACCCACCCTCCTCATCCCACATCCTACTGCCCTCTGTGTAATCTGAAGCGTGAATGCATAACTAAATACTATTGATCACAGACAGGTAACGGACAGATGTCTACATGCATACGCCAATCCCTTTCTGCCGACGGCTTTAGAAAATCCTCCTGCTTGCCCACATTGCTTCTTCGACAGTATGCTTTGAATATTATTTTTTCATCTCTAATGTTGCCTTGTCCAAGTCCATCATGGATGAAATGCCATTTGCGATTGATTTCTTCTCCGATATCGACATTATTTCTGAAAGGAAACTCACCTGTTAAAAGAGGCCTACAAGTGTGATTGATCATGATTTCATGCACAAAATATTCCCATTTTGTTTGATGAATGTGTCAGCTTCAGCAATTTGGAAAGCTGAAAATGATTATTTACATTTTCAGAAAGGAATCACTTTAGTAAATTACCCCATTTAAAATATTTAGTGTGGGGGCCAGACATAAAACTCCTTCTTGAATTGATGTTAATTCATCTGATGTGAATATTGTGATCTTAATTCTGTTGCACAGTGAAAGAAATATGAAAATTGTTTTGTACTTAATGAGGGAAGTTTTAAAAGTTCAACCTATGTTACCAGGGAAACGGAAAAACATTGGAATACATTCTTGAAATTCCTGGTTAGAAATGCTCCCTTGTGTTAGTCAAAAGATGCGGCTTAACGTACCAGTGGTCAGACTTGGTTGTTTGGTGTCGTCATTCCCTGGGAGTGTTGGTTGTTGTAGTATCTGGTTGGTCTTCAGCAGCCTATGATTGTCATAATTCAGTTAAAAAAAGATTTGATCCAAACTCACACACTCTTCAAAATAGTGGACTTTCTTGGGTAATCTTGCTATTATGGCTTCTGACCGTGACCCCATGAAGATCTGGGTAGGTCTTCAGGAACCCATTCTTGCAGTAAAAGGTGACTGGATCGGGTGGTCAGGCTTGCTGACTTGGTTAATGCATGTCATCGATCCCAATTGCATGATCAATGCTCTTGATATCAATCACTGGATTGTCTGGTCCAGACTCAATTACTTACAGACCGCTGTCATATGGCTGGAATATTGCTGAGTGCGGCGTTAAAGAACAAGCAAAAAAAAAAACCACTTACAAGTTGTCTTAAGGGGAATAGTACAAGGCAGACTAAGAAAGAATTTGAAGGTCAAAGGTGATGTTAAAGGTCATGGGGGTCACAGACACATAATACTACATAATCTTCAGCACTGTGAAGATCTGTCTTTTTCTGGACAAATCTTATGAGTTACGTATTTATATAGACAGAAATCATCTCTCATATTTTTATTATTGGACATATCAATCTTGTCCTGTTAACTGGTATTTTATTCTCATTATGTTCATGCCTCCTATATCACCAAAAGTGATGTATTGTCAGTACCCTGAAGCAGAAGTATGTTTATTGATAACTAAAAACTAATAACGATAATTATTTGGATACGATCATTGTGGCCTTCAGCCAGACATGGACATTTGTTGTTTGGTATGTAATGAGATATTAAAGAAAGTCATTCTCAAAAGTTCATCTTTTTCAACTGCTATTGAGATAGAACATCTCCAAATGGGGAACAAAAATAACCAGATATTTCACAATATCCTGTGTAAAGAGCTCAAAAGATTGCTGGACAGAATTCAAATTTGACATTTTGTATTGGTTTGAAGCTTCGGTGAAAAAGAAGATGAAAAGCAGCAGGGTCCGTGTTCATCCTTATCAAAGACCAATACACTCTTCGTCTTCAAAGATAGTCTTCAGCAACCCATGCTTGTCGTAAAAGGCTGCTGTGCTTGTCGTAAGAGGCGACTAATGGGATCGGTTGGTCAGGCTCACTGACTTGGTTGATGCATGTCATTGTATCCCTATTGCTTAGATTGCCCATGAAGATCTGGGGTAGAATATGTCTTCAGCAACCCATGCTTGCCGTAAAAGGCGACTATGCTTGTCGTAAAAGGCGACTAACGGGATCAGGTGGTCAGGCTCGCTGACATGGCTGATGCATGTTATCGATCCCAATTGCGTGGATCGATACTCATGTTGTCAATCACTGGATTTTCTGGTCCAGACTCGATTACTAACAGACCGCCGTCATTTAGATGGAATATTGCTGAGTGCGGCGTTAAACAACAACAACAACAAAAACAGATTGATGCTCATGATGTCAATCACTAGATTGTCTGGTCCAGACTCGGCTATTTACAGACCTCCATCATTTAGCTTGAATCTTGTTGAGTGTGGCGTTAAACAACGAACAAATCATATCACAGCCGTGATCATTGGTAGAAGAAGCTTATTGTACAGCCGTGATCATTGGTAGAAGGTGCTTATTTTACAGCTGTGATCATTGGTAGAAGGTGCTTATTTTACAGCCGTGATCATTGGTAGAAGATGCTTTGTTTGTATGGTCCTCATGAGTGTCCTCGTTGATATTGCAGGTGGTGCAACAAGGCGACCCCGAGAGATCTCGCCATGTTAAGGACCTCGAGGTCAGTAATCAGGAACTTCAGCAGGAGGTCCATGAGCTAGAGAAGGCAGTCCAGAGAACCAAGCATTTGGTAAGTGTCACATTGTGTGATTGCATATATAGATGAACCATTATAAATATACATTTCAGAATGGCAAACATTTGCATAAAGTTCAAACAACAAACTGTCATTTGCACATTGGTGCCACCTTTAGGGTCAACTATCACAAGACCTGTGATGATCCAGGTTAGAATAGGCCTTAAGCTACCCATACTAAAAGGTGACAATGCTTGTCGTAAGAGGTGACTAACGGGATCGGGTGGGCAGGCTCACTGACTTGGTTGATGCATGCCATCATATCCCAATCAGTGCTCATGATGTCAATCACTGGATTGTCTGGTCCAGACTCTTATTATTTACAAACTCCCTGGAATATAACAAACACCTATCACAAGAGGGTGTGGGCCTTTCAATTTTCATAATGAGCTTTAAAATGAGATGATACCGTAACTCCCCTTATTTATACCAGACTCATCTTTTCTTGCATGAGTTGTCTCATGTAGGATTCATGCTTGCACTTTTACTTTTGATGATGCCAGACTTCACATGATGCCGAACTTTATTTGGACATTTACTTCACCATGGACTTTTTCTCAATCTTTAAACTTTAGCATGCCACATCTTATATACACTTTACAATGACAAATGTCTCTCAAGAACAGGGCGGTCGGGTAGCCTGGTGGTTAAAGTGTTCGCATGTCACACCCGGGTTCGATTCCCGACATGGGTACAATGTGTGAAGCTCATGTCTTGGTGTTTGCTGCCGTGATATTGCTGGAATATTGCTAAAAGCGGCGTAAAACCAAACGCACTCACTCTCCAGAACAATGATAAAACAGATAAAATGCCAAACTCAATATAATGCCATGACCAATTTTGGCACTTTTGGACCAGTCGTTTATAAAAGGGGGTGGTGGGTCGGAGGTTTTTGATGTGCTGAAGATAATGACCCTCCCACAATGCTTGTCATACTTTTTTTACCCTCCCTGTGTCGTTATATATTTCTTCTCGATCCCTCCCTCAATAGACAAAGTACACATCACCATATATATTTTATTATAAAATGACCATAAGGATATGACCCTCCTCAAATGTGTGTTTCATTATACCCCACCTCAAAGTGGAAGGGGGATGTAGGAATGGATGCTGTCTGTCCTTCCTTCCGTCCATCCGTCCGTCCATCTGTCACATTTCGTTTCCAGTAGAACTCAAAAACCCTGAGAGATATCTTATTCAAACTTGGCACAAGGATAGGTCTCGTGGTGAACTGGTGCCTTTCCATAGTTTGGGATTTTTGCAAAAATTATTTTTCCAGTTTCCATAGCAACGACTTTGACTGAAAATGGTGGTAGTGCTTGTGTCTGGGGCAGATCTAGATAACCGTACAATATTTCTTGCCTTGCACACAACCGGACATGTCATATTGGCAGGGGATAAGGGGACCCTAGGGACCGACAAATTGTTTGGGTGACCCTCTCCTGTTGATTGCTGATTCCCTCTGACACCCCCCACCCTGCCACTTCCCCTTTTAGGGGGCACGGGTGGCCCAGTAGTAGGTGCTGCAATTCGATGTGCAGAGTTGCGTCTCTTGGGCACGCCAGAAACCTATGATTGTGGGTTCGAATCCCGGTTAGCCCCGATTATGTTTCTAGGTTTGTCAGCACCATACCCGTGCTCGTGGGTTTCACCGAAGCAGTAAACGTCTGAGACCTGCATCACTTTGAGCTTTCCTCCCAAATTAAGCTTACACGCCGTGATATAACTGGAATACTGTTAAAAACAGCGTTAAACCCAACTCACACACTCTTCCCTTATAATAAGTGAGCTGTCCTTAAAGAGGTTGGAGTTTTTGCAACAGGAAGAAGTTGGTTATAAAACCTATATGGAACATACATGCGCCTTGGACTTTGGAAACAAAAAATGATTCCTCAGGGACTTTGTTGTGTGTTTAACACAGAGACCGATTCCTCAGGGACTTTGTTGTGTGTTTGACATAGAGACCGATTCCTCGGGGACTTTGTTGTGTCTTTGACACAGAGACCGATTCCTCAGGGACTTTGTTGTGTCTTTGACACAGAGACCGATTCCTCAGGGACTTTGCTGTGTCTTAAGGAACTGCATCCATTAGGCTTAATCACCCCAGCCTTAGCAAACCCATGACTAAATACCGGTAGAAACTCTCTCGCCATCAGGGTCAATACAAAGGCAGTTTGTTACACGTTATTGACTAGCAGCTACGGTTATTGCATAATTAAGATATTATGCTTGACGACGTAAATTAGCTTTACGGTCACTGAGCAACAACAATTCATGCGATCAGCAGGGTTATCATTGCATTGTTTATGGTTTATTTGGTAAAGCAACGGCCATGTTTGTCTTATGCCATACTGTATTAAATCTGGTTTAGCACAGAATGATTGCAAGTCAGTATGACGACAATTTGAGCATGTACTATTTGTCTGATGACATCTTTCCAACATGATGGTATTATCATGATGTAACATTTATACTAAGTTTTCCTATAATAATTAGATCCACATACAGTGCTTTTAAGAGTTATCATGGTGTAATATTTATACATCATTTCATATAATTATAGTTTAGCAAGTAATACTTATCATCAGGTAAAATCCATATAAAATATCAGTAGTTTCAGTTATAGCTTTTTAGATAGATGCTAGCCTAAGGTAACGAGAACACATCTTCTAGACACGCTATTCAATAAGACAAAAGTTATGTCTTCATAGTTTAATAGATTTAAAGCTTTTAGATAAATACTAGCCTAAGGTATCAAGATCCAATCTCCCAGACATAATATCCAATAAAACAAAAGATATGTCTACATTGTCTTATAGATTGCCTTGAACTATTTTTATTTAAGTAAATCTGTCATCACCTATATTAGAATAACATTCAGCAATTACTTCAATTTAGACTCATTAAGCATTAGGATTAGCCCCCATACATTTATTGTTTGTGTGCAGACATGTTATAAGTATGACCATACTTTGAGCATGTACTATTCGTCTGATGACATCTTATCAAAATGAAGGTATTTCGAGCAAGTACTATTTGTGTGAAGACATGTTATAAGTATGATCATACTTTGAGCATGTACTATTCGTCTGATGACATCTTATCAAAATGAAGGTCTTTCGAGCATGTACTATTTGTGTGAAGACATGTTATAAGTATGATCATACTTTGAGCATGTACTATTTGTCTGATGACATCTTATCAATATGAAGGTATTTCGAGCATGTACTATTTGTGTGAAGACATGTTATAAGTATGATCATACTTTGAGCCTGTACTATTTGTCTGATGACATCTTATCAATATGAAGGTATTTCGAGCATGTACTATTTGTGTGAAGACATGTTATAAGTATGATCATACTTTGAGCATGTACTATTTGTCTGATGACATCTTATCAATATGAAGGTATTTCGAGCATGTACTATTTGTGTGAAGACATGTTATAAGTATGATCATACTTTGAGCCTGTACTATTTGTCTGATGACATCTTATCAATATGAAGGTATTTCGAGCATGTACTATTTGTGTGAAGACATGTTATAAGTATGATCATACTTTGAGCATGTACTATTTGTCTGATGACATGACATCAGTGTGAAGGTGTTTCAAGTTGTGCTCTGTATGTGAAGACAGTTATCAGTGTCAAGGTACTTCACACATGTTTGTGTGACGAAACTACATCGTTTCATGAAGTTTCCCCTGGAATCCACAGCAAGGGCGGGTAACTCTAAATCATAACTCACCTTAAGTCTTTTACATGTACGAACATGAATTATATCGGGCAATTTAAAATATTAATAAATACAATATATATATATGTATATACGTCATGTATATAAATTCTTTGAAATTTATCCAAGCAGCTTAATGTCAATGAAAAACATGCTGAAAAGTGAAAATGACTGCGAAAAATATTACATGACCTGTAAGCACCATTTTCCAAGAGGAGGGTCAATTTTATCAACGAGACAGCCTTGCATCTTCGGTCCATTTCCGAAACTAACAAGGCATGGATAAACTACGTCAATTGCCATGCAATTTCGTACAGTTACGTAAGTGGGGGATTAAGTCACAGTTAGAAGGCAATCAACCAGAAACAGGCATCAACAAGCGTGAGATAAACAAAACCAGTTCTATTACCACTACCTTTTATTCCGTTGCTAATTGGGATGAGATAAGGGTGATTTATACATCTAATGCCTGAATTAATGAAGGATTGAGATTGATGAAAGGTAGCGATAATTGAATGGCTACAGAACAGATTACACTTGGCAACAGGACGAAGCTACAGAAGATGGAATGTGCTGGCGACCCTTACTGTTGAAGACATTCCCTTTGTTGGTTTAACCTTTGGGATTTTGTAGGATGGAAAGAGTCTGATGTGGCAGACGTTGTTGAAAAGAATGGTAACTGGTTTGAGATCACCAAGTGAATCTGTTTGATATTTAGATGGAATGTTTTCATTTACAATAATGTCGTCTTTGGCCACAAGAAAATGACCTTTAAGATGTTTGTAACTTGTCTACTGTTTTTCTTTTGTGTCAAGTTTTGTCGTTTTATTTAAATGTGGTTTGTGGAAATGATTGTGTATGACTCTTGCGATATAATTTCAAAGACTGTCGGATGACTCATGCTTAATAGTTGTTCGATTAGGTCACAACATTCAAGGCCCTTGGTGTAGCCTTCATGGTAGGCATGTGGAGGACGTTTCCAAATTTGATACATCAGTCACAAAAATGAAGCCCAATGCAATTTCGTATTTTTAAACCACGTTCCCATTTTTTTTCCCAGGTCAACATTTGACTTGCCTTTGCATGTGTTTGTGATGAGTACACTGGTGGGACAGGGTAGGCTCACCTTTCCGTGAACATCTAGTATCATCACTGTTTGATAGTGATCATACGCATGCTCATGATATGGTCGGAATCGTACAATCGGATCTGCTTTCAGCAGAGATTTATGATTAAATTGGGATTTGTTCTGTCACTTTTTTTTTATTGTAAATTCAGATTAGGTTTCTCGTGAGTATTTGCATTAGTCATCAAAAAGACTGTAGATGGATTAGAGCTTGACATGATGGGATTATTCTTTAATATTAATGTAATCTATAATGTAATATTTTTTGTCAAAAAGTTCAGAGTATCAGGGATGTAAGAGATTGTTTCCAAACCTTTGATTCATATGTCAATTTAATTTTCCAGTTTCTTTAAAGCAGAATAAATGGTCAAGAATCAGGAGACAAAAACATGACATTTTTTATCCCCCTGCTTACAGATCAAAGAAATGTCATGTTCGTTACACATAACACTGACACCAGGCTTTAATCTTTAATGGCATTGAGTAGTAAAGTTCAAGATCTTGTCAAGCTTCGTTTGAAAGCAATGAATAGAGAACAGATTGGTGCCTTGGTTTTGTGTCCTGTTTGTGTTTTGTGTTCTGTTTGTGTTTTGTGTTCTGTTTGTGTTTTGTGTCCTGTTTGTGTTTTGTGTCCTGTTTGTGTTTTGTGTTCTGTTTGTGTTTTGTGTCCTGTTTGTGTTTTGTGTCCTGTTTGTGTTTTGTGTTCTGTTTGTGTTTTGTGTCCTGTTTGTGTTTTGTGTTCTGTTTGTGTTTTGTGTCCTGTTTGTGTTTTGTGTCCTGTTTGTGTTTTGTGTCCTGTTTGTGTTTTGTGTTCTGTTTGTGTTTTGTGTTCTGTTTGTGTTTTGTGTCCTGTTTGTGTTTTGTGTTCTGTTTGTGTTTTGTGTCCTGTTTTGTGTTCTGTTTGTGTTTTGTGTCCTGTTTGTGTTTTGTGTTCTGTGTGTGTTTTGTGTCCTGTTTGTGTTTTGTGTTCTGTTTGTGTTTTGTGTCCTGTTTGTGTTTTGTGTTCTGTGTGTGTTTTGTGTCCTGTTTGTGTTTTGTGTTCTGTTTGTGTTTTGTGTCCTGTTTGTGTTTTGTGTCCTGTTTGTGTTTTGTGTCCTGTTTGTGTTTGGTGTCCTGTTTGTGTTTTGTGTTCTGTTTGTGTTTTGTGTCCTGTTCTTCAGGAGTGGTGAGGTAAAATTGGGTTGAACGTCGCGTCCAAGATTATTGCACTTACATAGCGACGTGCATGCATGTGTGTGTGTGGCTGCTTGTACTAGTCACGGCAGATGCCGATCTGTAGTGCTAGCTCACTGAGATACCATGCTGCAGTTTAACATGAATACCCCACTCAGACACAGTGAGTAGGTAACTGTCTGTACTAGCCCGCACTGATGTCGGTTTAATAGTGCTAGCCCACTGAGATACAATGCTGTTGTTGTAACTTCAATACCCCACTCAGACACAGTATACTGACGCCAAGCCGACCAGTCCTTGTTTGAGCCACTTAATGCCGACCACCAGACAGGGTAACAACAAGTACCATCTTTAACGTCTTTTGGTATGACGTGGCTGGGGATCGCCCGGACCTTCCGCTCTCCGGGCAGACGCTCGACCACTAGACAACGGTAGTCTCTGCAGAAGTGAGTGAGTGAGTGAATTGGGTTCAATACCATGAGGGCTCTGAGTCAACTTACTGTCAAACAGTCAACTACATGGGGATGGGCAGTTGCAATAATTGACCTGGCTGAGGTGAGGCAAAATAGGTTCTATGTCACATTCAAGATTATTCCACTTACATAACGACTTGCATGTGCAATGTCTTTTGGTATGACACAGCAAGGGATTGAACCATTGACCTTGTGCAGATTAATGCTCATGCTGTCGACCTCTGGTTTCTCTGGTCCTGAGAGATGATTGTGAGAAAACTGATCAATAACATTCACTCACTTTTGGCAGTAAAATAGAAGTACTGAAAAACTGTACTTCAATGAATTGTTTATTAAAAAAAGGAACTTTTATTAGGTCATTTTTTTAGGTTGCTGTGAGATATGGTCTTATGAAAAATTAATAAGCAGATTTTTATTGAAATTACTGCACAGGGAACACGGCCAAAAGATTTAGAGAAATTACAAGAAGCTGATTTGATTTTAGAGAGAAAAAAATCTTTTTAAATCCACATGGGAAATCATGAAGACCACATGGCGAAAGTACATCATGCTAAATTACGGCTGCAGTCATTAGGCGTACATTTCCCACCGACTGAACCAGCCATGTACTGAAGCTCCTTCCCCGTTGATGTATATTTCATGCTGTAGATAACATGTTGAGTGGATATCTTGAGATGCCATGACTACCCATTACATACCGTCAGGAATTGGAGATTTGAGACCCGCTACAGGAACTGAGGCCAATTACTGGTATTGATGTTTAGTGCAGTTCACTCATGATCAAAATTAGCTGCAGTAATTTTTGCCAAATCAGCAAAAAATAGTTTGGTATGTATGTGATGGTATTGGTGATGGTATGGGATAGGGATGTATCATTAATGATATGTTGTATCATTAAGTAATCATTGTACAATTATGATCAAGTTATATCCCAGAATGTTTTTGCTGAATCTGCACGTTTGGTGTGCTGTCTGGATAAGGACCTGTTGATAGGGATGTGTCTTTTAGAAGTGAAGTTTGTCTTGTAGGCGTCCTTGTTGTGTACTGTTCTAATTAAAATAACTCAATTAATTTTCCTGAACAATCAGCTTAAAATATTTCGTGATATTTCTGTTTTATAGAATCTTATCACAACCATGTTGGTTGGTTGGTTGTTTTACGCCGCTCTCAGCAATATTCCATCTATATGACGGCAGTCTCTAAATAATTGAGTCTGGACCAGACAATCCAGTGATTGATATCATGAGCATCGATCAACGCAATTGTGATCAATGACATGTTTCAACCAAGTCAAGCGAGCCTGACCATCCGTTCCCGTTTGTCGCCTCTTACGATAAGCACAGGGGTTGCTGAAGACCTATTCTACCCGGATATTCACGTGTCCAATGATGCGGCTTAAAGCAACACTCACTCACTCACTCACTCACTCACTCACTCACTCACTCACTCTCGGGTTTGAATCCGATTTTCTACCCAAAATCAAGATCCTTGGTCTGCCCCCATGTGCAACAAATTGGTATGCCTACGAGTGCATCATGTAGGTTTTGCTCCGCTCACCTGAATAACACAATTTGATATCGGTAAAATGCTCACGCAAGTGGCTATTAAACTCAAGTAACAATCTGAAACACTGTCTGTCCCACGTAGAGGTGTCTGGCTCATATCACAACTGTCTCTATCCTTGCTCATGAACCTGATTATGTAAGGCTTTGTCTGCATGTGGAAATGTAATCAATGTAAGCTTGATTCTTGGTATCGTCGAGATCAATGATTCCTGTGATCAGACGTGCGTCTGTAAACGAAGGGCCCACATTCACAAAGCAGTCTTAGCACTATTTTGATTATTTTCATGCTTTAATATGTGCTTCCAATAGTCTTGGCGTTATGATCGCTTTGTGCAGGTGGGCCAAGGATGGTACCGGTATGTTAGGAAAATCTGCTTTTCTGTAGTGCTCTGATTACTTCCGTCTTCAATAACCCTGTTTGTCATAAGAGGCGACTAACGCGATCCAGTGGTCAGGCGGGCTGACTTAGTTGATGCATGTCATCATATCCCAATTGTGTAGATTGTTGCTCATGATGTCAATGTCAGTCTGGTCCAGACTCGATTATTTGCAGACCGCCGTCATATAGCTGGAATATTGCTGGAGTGCGGCATTAAACAACAAAGAAACAAATTTCAGCAATGGTCACTCCTTTTGTTTTTTTTATGGCAAAGTGTTCATTGGCAGATTAACAATAGACTTTGATGAAAGGATCCAGACCACCATTACAAGGTCAGAAAGGGCAGACAACTTATTGTAGTTTAATCTGGGCAAGTGTTTTTTTCAATTATTGTAAACTCACCCAGTACAAACATATAATTTGACATGAGGTCAGAATGTTATAGTTTAATCAACCCAACACATTGATGTACATTAATCTTTCATTAGAGATGCACTTTGTGTGTTTGTCATCATAGCATGTTTTTTAGTGAATCAACATCCAAAGAATAGATGTAATGATTATTTAATACTCAAATCCACAACCCAGACTCACAAGCTCTACCAACAATGCCTTCAAAATCAATGTAGTAGGTGTTACAGGACATTTGACCCTTGTGAAATTTGACCTCCTACATGGCCATGTAATGATGTTGTATTTGAACATTTATTTGTCAAATGAGTTTATAAAACAATAATCAGAAGAAATAATATCTAAAACTAGTCATCAAATAATATATAAACCTCATCATCAATTATTCCAGAATGATAAAAGTATTTGAACAGTTTTGAAAACGGTTCATTATTTCACAGGGAACAAAAATAGGTTTGTACTCATTGTTGGCTTGATTGACACAGGCTAACTACACCAAGCTAAAATCCTGTGACAGAACAATGCATGTCAGTTGGCTATAAACAAACTTGCTGCTTGTCAGAGAAGAGGCAGGGTAGAAGATGTGTTTGGCTGACTTGATATAAACTTAAGGGTGTGCGTTCAATAGTCACGATGCTCGGGGTAATAGATTTCCGGCACACCGTTTGCAATGCACAAACAAAGGTAAAAACATAGACATTGTATATGTCAGTGTTTACACTGCTCAAGCAAATTAGAGATTGCCAAGGTTACATATACATTTTGATATTTACTGATATTGACATAGGGTCTTGAAATAGTTCTTTTGAAATTTCTCACGTCAATAATTGGGAAACATGGAGAGAAATAAATGAAACAGAAATTTAATTTGCCATGGTTAATGTGTCATATTACATCTAGCCTTCAGTCATGACAGGTGCTTCATTGTGGAATACTTGGACAAACATTCATAGCGTGATAATTGACTGTGTCACTTGTTCCCATGGAGATATTGGTAATTTTCACATTTTCATATTTTCCAAAAATCGATTATTTTTATAAAACGCTTTACAAACTAGGTTTTTGAAGAACAAAAATTATGAATTTTAATGATCTTGACTTTTCATGTATGAGAATTCCTAAAATTCCATCAATTCATAATTTATGGGGGGGGGGGGGGAAGAGGTTATGTGATGTGGACAGGCCAGACAAAACCACTTTACATGACCTCTTTTGAAAGACCTTAAAATGTACAGGTATACTGTGCAGAGGGAGGGTAATCATGAGAGGGAAGAGCAAAAAGAGGCCCAGGAGAGGTTATGTAATGTGTTCAGGACAGACATAAGCCATTTAACATTACCTCACTTGAAGCCAGAAATATACAGGCAAGGCCGGGTAGAGGTTATGTAATGTGTTCAGGACAGACAAAAAACACATTTTATTTGGTTATTGTGTGACACTGGTGGTATAAATTGTTGCCCATGCTGTCAATCATTGGTTTGCCTGGTCTAGACTCAATTGACCCTTGAAGATCTGGGTTAGAATAGGTCTTTAACAATCCATGCTTGTCGTAGGAGTTGACTAATGTGATCCGGTGGTCAGTCTCGCTGACTTTGTTGATGCGTGTCATTGTTATCCCAATTGCGTAGATCGATGCTCATGATGTCATTCGCAGGATTGCCTGGTCCAAACTTGATTCGATTATAGACAGAATGCCATCATATAGATGGACTACTGTGACATTTGAACGATGTTCACTCATACAAGTTGTGTCACTTTGCCGTAGCTCCAATAATAATAATAATAATAATAAAACTACCAACTAATCAACTCATCCGCTAACAAGTGAAGAAGTGTTGTTGCGACCATGACCTGTGTCACCCATGCTGTGGTCCCACATTATGCTGGTGTGAAAATCTTTTGAATGTGTTTCCAAACAGATTTTATCAACAGATTGGCCAAAAGGAGGAATATTTGTTGATAATATTTGCCATTTTGATCAGTAAACAATCATCCGAAACAACCTCCATTCCTGATCGGTCAGTAGTGTTAGCAAAGCCTCCTGGTCTGAGAGTAGCCCATTCATGGCCACGCACAGACACATACAAGTCTGTGTCCGAACATACAGGGATGTGACCAACAATATATTGATGTTGTGATTCATCAGGCTTTTGACAAGGTGACCTCCAGCCACAGGAATAGATGGTATATCATTTTGTCTTCCTTAATTTTAGGACCTGTTGTAGTGTTTGATTTGTGTTTATTTGTGTGAGAGATTTCTTCATGTCTTGTTGGGTTAATATGCCTCCATGATCCTGGGAGGTATTTGTTGTGCAGAGTTGCATCCCTTAGCCATGCCTGGACTTGCTGGTCAGAGGTTTGAATCACAAATTTACCTTGGTCTGTGAGCACAATAACTTGTGGGTTTCACCCAAGTTACAATCATCTAGACCTGTGAAGATTCCGGGGTAGAATAGGTCTTCAGCAACCCATGCTTGCCGTAAAAGGTGACTGCTTGTGGTAAGAAGCGACTAACGGGATCGGGTGGTCAGGCTCGCTGACTTGGTTGATGCATGTCATCGATCCCAATTGCGTGGATCGATGCTCATGATGTCAATCACTGGATTGTCTGGTCCAGACTCGATTATTTACAGACCTCCGTCATATAGCTGGAATATTGCTGAGTGCAGCGTTAAGCAATAAACAAATCATAAGCATATATGTCATGTTGAGCTTTTCCCCACGAAGCAGCTTGATTTTATTTGTATGTACAAGTGATTCAAGGCCAGTGGTCTTGTTTTTATTTTTCTCATGAAGTATCTTGCAGCACAATACTTTTCTTCACCATGCATACATGTGTTTGTATGGGATAGATTTTCTCATTGTGTCGGCCTGTGCACTTAAATTTGCAACAGATCAGCTGATATTCTTTGCTTGTTTCACGATAACCCTTCTTGAGATTGCTACGAGTACTATGTTAGCTGTAGTTACTCTTTTTATGTGGATTATGGTGGACACATAAAAAATCATCATCATCATCATCATCATCATCATCTTCTTCTTTCAGTGTGGATAACTGGAAATATGTGTTGGACAAAAAAATATTTATCATCATCATCAATTTGGATAACTGGAAATCGTTCGTGATCACCTTGATTTTTAAAAATACTATAAATTAATTGCTCAATCAGAGGTGTACACATTTTTCTGAGCAAAATCCACACCCTAAAGCATGTACAAATCACTACATTATAACCCCAAGCAATAGATCAGTGTGAACTTTGCATTTTCATAGTGTCTCTACCAGGGAAGATCTGGGGTAGAATAGGTCGTCGGCAACCCATGCTTTTCGTAAGAGGCAACTAACGGGATTGGGTGGTCAGACTCACTGACTCTGTTGATGCATGTCATAGTATCCCAATTGCATTGATCAATGCTCATGACGTCAATCACTGGATTGTCTGGTCCAGACTCGATTATGTACAGACCTCTGTCATAAAGCTTGAATATTGCTGAGTGCTGCGTTAAACATCGAACAAACAAACTAACAAATCATTGTGTCTCTGTGTGGTGTACATTGACAAAATAGTGTGTTTATTAGTAGTTGGAAAATACACCGATGCATTGGTGGACTGCAATGATTTACTTCTCGATACAAGTATCGTTCACTATCACACACTAAGTAAAAAGTATCGATATTAACCTTAAATGTATTCTTTAATAATTGTTGCACAAAACACTAATTACTAGTGAAAATTAGTAGTGACAACAATAATTTTGCTGAAGTATGTCATCAGTGTGCCAGGTATTTGGCCATCCTGTCTATGAACAAGATGGCTTACACACCACTGATAAGAGCACATGCAAAATCGTGATTGGTATTGGATCGTGAGCAAGGTATCGTGATGAATATCGGATCGTGATACGTATCGTATCGCACAGTTGGTGTATCGTCCCAGCCCTAATGTTTATCTCCTGATTATAACAGTCAATGTTACCTTGACATGCTCAGCTATGAACACACAGCATGTGGTAAATGTGATGATATTCTTTAAAGAAAACCTTCTTTTTTTACAGGATGCTGACCTGAAACAGAAAGCGGAACAATGTGATATTTTAAAGGCTAGCATAGGAAAACAGAGAGAGCATAATCAAGAATTAGTAAGTGCATTTTCTCCACTTCACTAACCTGAGGGGTAAACTTATTTAAAAAACAAGTTTTATTTTCAGGACTTCACTCAGATAGTTCTAGGTCATTTATAATGCGCCATTCCACCCATGTGAATGCTCATGGGACCCGTGAAGACCTGGGGTAGATTAGGTCTTCAGCAACCCATGCTTGTCGTAATAGGTGACTGTGCTTGTCGTAAGAGGCAGCTGAGGGGATCATGTGGTCAGGCTCACTGACTTGGTTGATGCATGTCATTGTATCTCAATTGCCTGGATCGATGCTCATGATGTCAATGACTGGATTTTTGGGTCCAGACTCGATTATTTACAGGCTGCCATCATATAGCTGGAATTTTGCTGAGTGTGGCGTTAAACAACAAACAAACAAATGTTTGGTGTTTATGGTGTGGAGAATCTGATCCTTCATTTCAAGGGACATCGGGTGGCCCAGTAGGCTAAGGTGACACATTAATGATTATGTTTCTTGGTTTGTCAGCACCATACCTGTGCTCATTGGTTTAACGATGGGATAGCCAAGTGGTTAAAGCGTTTGCTCGTCATACCCAAGACCCAGGTTCGATTCCCTTCATGGGTACAATGTGTGAAGCCCATTTCTGGTGTCCCTTGCCATGATATTTCTGGAATATTGCTAAAAGCGGCATAAAACCATACTCACTCACTCACTCACTCACTCACTCACTCACTCACTCACTCCAATCTTTTCTGATGAGTCAGCAGAAAGCCACATTGGGATTTCCCGGATCACTGTCGGATATGCAATCCTTGGGATTTGTATTAACAATAGAATCCAAATAAGAAAACTAACCAAAAGATTTGCTCTTGCTCTTGAAAAAGCCCAATTTTTCTGGTTTTGTTTGAAGACAGAACAGAACAGAAACTCTTATGATATTTTAATTTGCAGGAAACAGACCTCAAGACTTCAGAGGCCAGAAATACTCAACTGACGTTTGAAGTAGCCGACCTCCACAACAGATTGAAAGACTACGACAAGGTAAGGCAAATTGTGCTGGCTGTCAGGGCGTCTAGGCCTTTTTGTTAGTATTGATCACAAACCGAGAGCGGGTTTGATGTAATCATTTTATGAGGGCTTCATTGAATATGATAATACGTCCATTTACATTGTACCAGATCAGATACCCCTAGTCAGTGTGCTCTTGAATTATATTCTCAGCTCCCTGGGGAGTATACAACCCAAACTGCCTTTTACACGCAAAATCCTACCAGGTAAAAAGAGGCATAGTTTGAACAAAGTCACTTGCCTAGTGAAGTACATGTAACATGAAGTTCCTGGGGAGAGTAGGTCTTCAGAAACCCATAGTTGCTGTAGCAGGTGTCTATGCTTGTCGTGAGAGGCGACTATGCTTGTCGTAAGAGGCGACTATGCTTGTCGTAAGAGGCGACTATGCTTGTCGTAAGAGGCGACTATGCTTGCCGTAATAGGCGACTGTGCTTGTCGTAAGAGGCGACTAACGGGATCGGGTGATCAGGCTCGCTGACTTGCTTGATGCATGCCATCGTATCCCAATTGCATGGATCGATGCTCATGATGTCAGTCACTGGATTGTCTGGTCCTGATTTGATTATTTACATGCCATCTGCGGCATTAAACAAACAAACAAACATTGTAACCTATGATTCAGTGATGGGCAGGACCAAAGCCCTAGAAACACTTGGGATGCCGAAACATCCATCTCCATAGCAACCAGGGGGCACGGGTGGCCCAGTCATCTAAGGCGCCGTGATTCACTGTGCAGAGTTGCGTCCCTCGGGCACGCCAGAAACCTATGATTGTGGGTTCGAATCCAGGTTCGCCCTGATTATGTTTCTAGGTTTGTCAGCACCATATCTGTGCTCGTGGGTTTCACCGAAGTGGTAAATGTCTGAAACCTGCATCACTTCAGGCTTTCCTCCCACATTAAGCTGACAAGCCACGATATAACTGGAATACTGTTAAAAGTGGCATTAAACCCTCACTCACTCACTCCATGGCAACCAATGTTGCTCACTGTGTATATGGGCACGTTGCCATAATATCCATTGAATGCAAGGTCTTACGAGATTAGATTGTGTCGTGTTCCTTGCTGTTTCAGTTATCTTATTACCGAAATATTTTTTCAGGATAGACACATACCGTATTTCCTCTATTAGAAAGTGGATTTCCAATACACACCGGTCACTCATTGACACCGATCATATCCTGTGTAAAAAAAATAGAAACCTGGCCTCTATTAGACGCTGGGTCTCTGATACTGCTAAATGTTGATTAATGGTGACCATTTCCTGAAAATGTATTGTTTGTGGCACCGAAGTCTTGGGAATCGGTAAGGTAGTGAGCTGCAACAGTGCCATTTTTAAACAGAATAGACACCAGGCCTCAAATACACGTAGTGTCCACGCCTGTGGGAAATTAATAGGAATTGGTAAGGTAGTGAGCTGCTACAGTGCCATTTTTAAACAGAATAGACGCCAGGCCTCAAATACACGCCACCACGCCTGTGGGAAATTAATAGATGCCGCAGCTTCTTATAGAGGAAATACGGTATTCCCTTGTCAAAGAATTATTTAGCAAAGAGCATTATGCACGTTTTGACCATTGGTTGGTGATTTGGGGCTTTCGTGTTAATTTGCTGATTTGGTTGCTAAGTATAAAACTGTATATTTTTTAATCGGGGACATTTACAGAATTATATGTAGGTGTCAGTAGTTAAATACCAATCTAAACAGCTTTTGGCAAGTTTGTAAACGAAGATTATTTACTTTATGTGCCCTGAGGACGTTTGTTCTATCAGATTGTAATTGAAGCTTTATCTGAAAATCTTGCAGTCTGCCTGAGTAAGGTTGGGATACGAAAACATGTTTTCTTTAGTATCAAGGCTGCTAACGGACCGAAATAGAAGAGGTTTGACGTTGATTTGGTTCTGCTGCATATTTCCCAGACATGTTTGTTATGTATCAACTATCACATTGCTCTCTCAGCATTGCCCCCCACCTCAGCATTCATGAGATTTAATTTCCATTTCAAGGGGAGAGAACTCTATCTGGTAGGTTATGCACAGGGTGAATGGTTATCAAATGTATTTCTTTATATACCAAATATTACCTATATTTTATATCTATCATAATATATGCTTCTCATATTATTCTCTCTCTGGCTTTTAACATACAATATTTCTGTGTGATTTGTATACAGATTATATACATTTTCTTTGAGCTTTATCTCAAAGGGACTTTTTTATTTTTACTTTAATGTTCTATATGGAATATGGATAATTTCTCTTTCAGCAAAATAACATTTTGATCAATTATTTTAGATTTATATTTAAAATTTCAATCACACAAGGGCATGTACAAAGCAATAGTTAAGGTTAAGCTGGTTTGATTGATGCAGTAATTCACAATGAATATCTGTCGTAACACTGCAGTATTTCAACCATATCATTGCATCCATTGTGTCCGTGTGTGGATTCAAACCCAGTTTCAAGTGAACCACAATCCACTGGGCTATATCATGCCACTTGAAGAAACAACGTTTAAATTATCAGGATTATTTGTCTAAGGTCATACAATTTGTTGAGAGTGGCTTCCCTTAACCATGCCAGGATCCAAGTGGCTTGAACTCAAGATTCTCACTGAATAAAATCTTTACGTTTGCACTCATGTGGACACTTGAGTTTCAGTAGGTTAGGTGTGTCGTAACAGGTGATCTCCGTGGATCTGGTTGTCACTGCTTTCCTATTGTTGTCTGCAGTGTTATGTGTTCATGATTGGATAAGCTGTCTGTGAAATTAACATTGTTGACATATTTATTAATAAGAAATAGCTTCAGTACTTTTTGTGATTATTGGGTAATAAATGTAAAAACTAGTGTGCCATGTGGATTTACAATGTACAAACTGATTTTTACATTTATTCCTCCATAAATACCAATTTACTGAAGTCATATCCAAAGAAGATCAGTTCGATGCCAACCCCATACGGCGCTATCCTTACCAAACATTAAGCGCCAAAAATGTACCATGAGTGTTGCTATGTACATGGTTCCTTGTTCATATAACCATGTTTAAACCTTCAACGCCTATTTTATCTTACGTGGTTCTGCAACATTTCTGTGACATATTTGATGTGTTTCGGTTGATGGACAAGTTTAGAAAAAGATTCCTGCAAGTCAATATGAACTTGGTTATTTGCCTTAAATTTTTTTGGCAGATTTTTTTATGTTCTACACACCTAAGCATTGAGAATGGCAGAAGATTGTGCGGCCAGGTTAACTTTCATGACAACGTATTTTGCACACATGGCAAAAGAATTACAATAGATCGTTCTAGCAGAACTTGCACGAGAGTAGGTTACAATATAAGTTGTAGCAGAATCACGATGGGTAGATGGGGTTTTATGCGTCCCGTGTTAGTTCTATACCGAGTGGTATAAAATTCAAGCCTCGCATAAAACCCCATGTATCCCGATTGATCCTGCTACAACGAATGTATCTAACCAACATGTTTTAATCTGACATTGTAAAAGAATTAAAACAAAAAATTAATAGAAAACAGCTATTAGTTTGAATGGAGGTTAGCTTGTGACATGTCACATGACTTTCATTGACTCAGAAAAACATGCTGCTTTTTGCTTGGTTGCTGGGTATAAGGGATTTATCCTGTCTCTCAGAAATCCACGTGCAGCCTGTCTTGCTTGTGGCGGGGTATAAGGGATTTATTCACCTGCTGTGAAATTTGTTACCCCCCCCAAGGTGGGATATATTGCATTTTATCAAGATCATGTGACCAATCAGATCTCATCATTCTGACATGGAGGTATGATAACTGGCTGTACAACATCTTTAGTACACATGGCAAAGATCGAATTACAAAAGATTGTGCTCGCAGTGGGTAACCTTGCATGACATTAGGTTACAGCAGCAGCATGTTCAGATTACTTAAGGAGAACAATCTACACTGTGTTTGTTTTTTTAATTTATTTCCACCAACTGACCATAAAGCAAAAATTCTGTAAACAAAACGAATCTGTCCTGAAGTAGCCAGCAGGTCTTGATAGTATAGAGACCAACTTTCTTTAATCACCTTGAGTGACTGAGTGAGTATGGCTTTACGCCGCTTTTAGCAATATCCAGCAATATCACGGCGGGGGACACCAGAATTGGGCTTCACACATTGTACCCATGTTGGGAATCGAACCCCGGATCTTCAGCGTGGCAAGAGAATGCTTTAACCACTAGGCTACCCGGCCGCCCCTTGATCACCTTGAACATATAATGGACAAGACAGGGGCAGTGTTTGTATTTTCTGGTTTTATTATAGTTGATGTTTTGACGTTTCATTTCGACCCGCGTACTCATACAATATTGTTGATGTCATGTTGAATAACATATGCTACTAAAAACAAGTTAAGGAAAACATGATTCTTTCATATTGATATAGTTCAATTCTTATGCCATGTTTTCCGATAAGAAATACAATAATGAAAGTTAAGGGTGATCCTAATAACCTTTATTTATTTGTATTTATTTTTGTATATAATTTACCGCTGAGAAAAAAATAATAGTTTCATAAAAAAAGTATTCATACACATTGAAAGCCCTTAGGAGATGTATGTTTTTTTATCACAATTAACACATACATTTTGTACAGACTGGTAACAGCGCCCAGCACCACTTGTTTTCTTATGATACAGGAAGCATGAAGAAATTACTTAAAGTTCATGAGCATTAAGATGAAGCGTACATAAAATCTGCAATGAGATGACTGAAGAAATAGTATTCAAAGGGTTTCAGGATATATAGCTGTTTCAGACATGGTCGTTACTTGACTTAGCAAATGTGGTGTGTTATATTTGGTAAACCCTCAAAAGGGAGGGGTTGTAAGGGTTGGAGTGAGAGGAGCAATTAGCCAGTAATTAAGTTACCCGTTCCAAGTAATTCCATAGAAATATAATGCAATCTGGCACGGAGGTTCGGTAATGCCGTAATGCCCCCACTAAGTCTAGTCTTTTTGTCTAGACTGGATCTTTAAGCGCCTCCTTTCGGTTTTTAGAAAGCTGACCTTCATTAATGCCTACCACTTAGCTAGATGTATGCTCAGTGATGCTGTGTGGCAGTTATTTGTTTATTCATATTTTTAAAGGGTGATCAAAAAAAAGATGGAAGGATTTAAGTATTTTTCAAAAAATTCTTTTACCATGTTTGCTTAAAGGAAACACTTATACTTATTTAATGCCATATGAAAGAGTGATACGAAAAAAGGATGAAAATATTTTTGCATTTATTGTTTTACCATCTTTGCTTAAAGAAAAAACTAATATTTTTGTCATGCCATGTGGTATTCATTCTGACTGGGGCTGTTGGGTGGTGTATTGGTTAAAGCAATCGCTAATCATGCTTAAAGCCTGGGTTTAATTCTCCACATGGGTACAAAATGGTAAGTCCATTTCTGGTGTCCCCATGATAATGCTGGAATATGGCTTAAAACAAAACTCACTCACTCACTCTGCTAGGATACATACAAACTCTCATGTAATTGACAAAATCCTCATCCTGAAAACCCTTTCCTTTCAACAAGTACATAAGATGCTTTTAATGAGAGTTTGTTATGCTAGGAATTGTGTGACATTAAACCAAATAGGGTTAACTATAAATCAGATGGGACAGATACACTTTAAAGACCTCACAAAAGCCGTCAATCTAATTAAGCTGTGCATGTCTTGTCATAAATTAGGTTTGTGTCATAAATGTGATTTGTTTAGATGTAAATTTGATTAGGGTCTCTTACGGAACGAAATCTATTCGATCATCCTGGACATCGAGATCATTATAGAAGTGACCTATTCTCGCTCCAGTTTTTTATTGTTTTGTATTATAAAAATGATGTTTATAGTACCTTAATATTGTTTGGATAGAAATGTCAAAGAAAATAATTTTTAAACTCAGAATCAGCGTTATGTAATACATGGGATTTTGAAGGCAATTTGGTGTGATAAGGCCTCAGGGGGAGCCATTTAATATGTTTGGGTTGGGTTGTTGTTGGTTTTTTTTTCAGCAAACAACTTTTGTGCATACAACTTGATGCAAAATTATTATTTCTCAGTAGATGATATCACTAAGTTAATACATCTTTGCGAAGTTAATAGACAAATGTAGTTAATATATATTTCACATATTTAGATGATATCAACAATTTCACATATGTAGATGATATCAACAATTTCACATATTTAGATGATATCAACAATTTCACATATGTAGATGATATCAACAATTTCACATATGTAGATGATATCAACAATTTCACATATGTTCAGTAAACTTCGGTTATAACGAACTCAAAGGGACCACTAATTTTAGTTCGCAATAACCGTGGTTGGTTATAAGCATATATACAGCATATATACAACAAATGGCTTGGACTAAAAAATAATGTTGTTATATCAGTCAGTTCATTACAAACGTGTTCGTTATAAACGTAGTTTACTGTTGATGATATCAATATGTTGACACATGTACACAATATCAATATGTTGACAATCACGGTAGTTAAAGGGCAAGTTCACACGGAAATGAACCATTTTTTCTTGTACATTTTCCACATTAAAAGTGTTAACATAGAAGTGTCATAGACAAAAATATAAAAACATCATATTTAATTAACATATTTTTGGCACTAAAACGATTCATATTTTTCACATTTACCAAGTGTTCTATTTCCATAACAAAAACACCATGGCTTATGCCCCTTGCAATATGACGTCATTGGTGCCAATTGATAAACATTATGACGTCATCATGCTTTGTTAGAGCCGCTTCACGTGGGATAGGTACAGTTTTGTGATTCTAGCATCTCAGATGCCAGCCAGAATTGTGTTATGCTGAGACACCACTGCGCCGGAGTGTGTCGTAGACCATGTTGTTTTACCGCAAACTGGTCCTTGATATCTTTTGCGTTGAGAATAGACAGGGACCCAGTTGAATTGGCACCAATTACGTCATAATCTAAGGGGGATAACTCAGGCCTATTTCGCTCGTAAAACGAAGGCCTCATAACGGCATATCACTTTCACACTATTGTGAGCTTCCTACTTTCACTGTGAAAAAAAATGAGTGTATATTTTCAAACACAGATACTAACTAATATCTAAAATTGCGTTTTGTTTAGAAAAAGAAAGAAAGTGATTTTTGCGTGTACACTTCCCCTTTAAACAAAATGTTTTGAATGCCCTGTAAACCTAAAGTACTCTACTTCCCAGAGTTTATCCCAGATATTTGAAAATATACATGTTCCTTCTTCTACGAAAGATGTTTCCTAATAATAAATAGTGCTGCAGTAGCCATTTTTCTTTTGTAGTCAGTTGTAGTGTTCCGTGTAGTGCCGACAAGGACTTGTCCCCCCTTCATTTCTTCCTCATTTCGAGCAAGTGAGGATCGTCTCTGTTGGAGAGATACCTTGAAATCCTCTTGAAAAAAGTCTTGGAGTCTTTGATGCTGATACATGGTCCACTGGCATGTAGTTCTGGGTTTGTTGTATAGATGCCATCTGTGATGCCATCCTTGTTGGTTAGCAGCAGAACAAGGAATAATGAGGGACCATTCATTTTAATACTTGGGGTTGGGGGGTGGATTTCTATCAGAGACTGAATGGTTTTGGGTCCTGGTTTCAAGACTTGTTTCTCTTGAAAGAAAAGCCGAACATTTAATTATTTTTAACGCTTATTTTGACATCTAGGATGCCTCGCAACAAGAGTTTTTTCAGGAAAACCTGTGGCAAAATTATTTGTTTTCAAGTATTTTCTGGAACAAATTAGTTTGTCAATACCAATAAATAATGGTGAAAATAATATGCATAGATCAGTGAAAATCAGTCATGACACCAGGCGTTCATGAAAAAGTTTGTTTTTTTGTTTGTTTTTCGTTTAACGCCACACTCAGCAATATTCCAGCTATATGACGGCGGTCTGTAAATAATCGAGTTTGGACCAGACAATCCAGTGATTGACATCATGAGCATCAATCCACGCAATTGGGATTGATGACGTACATCAACCAAGTCAGCGAGCCTGACCAGCCGACCCCGTAAGTCGCTTCTTACGACAAGCATAGTCACCTTTTACGGCAAGCATGGGTTGCTGAAGACCTATTCTACCCCGGAATCTCATGAAAAAGTAATCAATGTTTGGTATGGAACTTTGCTGCACATCTTATTCCTTGAAACCCTTTATTTCAAGATTTTTATGAAGAAAATTAACCCTCAAATCAATCCAAGCAATGTTTTGGCTTTTTTTTGGTTTGATTTCCATCTCTCATCAAAATGAAAGTTAAGGGTAGATCTTTTAAGATTTTTAAAAGGGAGGGGCCCAAAATATATTCTCTTTCTGTGGGATGGGTTCTCTACAATATATTACATTTGGTTGTAAAGAGTAGGGTCGGAAATATCAAAATCCTGGTGGACATACATTGTCTACAACAAACTACATTTGGACCACCCTGGCCTCCCCTCTGGATCTGCCAATGGCAGTAAAACAAATACACGCCTATCTCTGGCCTAAACATAATTGTCTGACCACAAGAAACTCATTTAGCCTCCAACCAGCAGTGCCTGCCTCCCATCCCTGATTGAGTGTGTGGTATTTCTAACTTGTATTATCAATATCTGTGCAGTAATGTATTTTTAAAATATATTAAGGAACTATTTTGGTCTGTGCCAAGATTCTATTAATTTCGAAAGAAGGTTATGTCTAATACATCAACAAGATGAATCATGGCAGATTCTGTTGCAAGGACGTTAGAATCAGTATTCAGATATCTACAAAATGGCATCTGCAATAGCGGTTTCAAGTCTACTTGAGGGCAAGAGCTGAAATAAATATTTGACTTGATTTTTCTAACTGTTCTCTACAGCTGGCCTGCTCTAACAAAGCGATGGTAATAAGTTGATTAGTCAGTGCTAATGACAACCTCGCTCCTTGATAAAACTCTCTCTAGCCAGGCTTTCCTTTTAACGATGGAGTTGCATGAGACACTGCCATCATGGCCTCCTCGAGGAGTTTAACTCTTCCTCAAGGGTCAAAGACCACAGGAAATGATGGAATAAATACCTCTTCAGTTTCTGTCGGTTTCATTTTCGATGTTTCAAGAGTGTTAACTGTGAAGAAGTCGTTTGGCAACCTTTGACATTTTCTGGCCAGAGATTAAGAATTTCCTGCTGTGAGGTATTTGTTTGGTTCAGAAAGTCGTTTTGAGATGAATGCACAGATTTGATTTCATGACCATTTTGATTTTAGTATTTTTGAAACATGCATGGTTAATGTTTGGTTCTGATTGTGGCCATATTTTTCAAGATGCAACAAGGACGTTCACCACTTACTGCTTACGGTCATGGCATTGGAAGAAATCGAAACTCCATGTTCAACGTGATGCGTTGTTTTCATTTTGACTTTTGCCATATGGAAATTAATTTTGCTGTTGAAAATGGAGAGAAGAAATGTTCAGAGTTCATATTTGCTACTGTTGATGATTTTGAAATATTCAGATACTTGTGTAGTGCTGTTTTTGAAAATTTGTTTGATAATATTCTTTTATTCTTTGCACTTTGTGGATGGTATTTTTTCTCTGAATTTTGTTTGTTTCTTCTTGTCAGTTTGTTATTCAAGGAAACACAGAGAAAAAGCGCAAGCCTTTTTTTTCCATTAAATGAAACAGGAATTTAATCAAGAACACGACCATTGATTGAAATCCAGATCAAAAGTTCAATAAACTGTAACAAGAAATTTTACATGATATGAGATTCGGTAATCTGTATCAATATTCGGATGGCAGAAAAGCACCAAATTTTCATATCCACGGCAATCTGTCGATGTGTTAAAATAACAAGTTCTCAACTTCAGCCTTATTATAGAAAACATGTCAAGTTGACAGATTTCATCTCAAATATAATTGTACATCAAAATACATGGACGTCTTTTGCTTGAGATATTAGATTTTTGACACTGGAAAGTTGTTGGTTGGACGAAACATGTTGATATGCATTTTGCATAAAGTGTATGAACTTGTATGCGGTTGTAACCATTCTTGCTCAACATTGCATCAAGAAGGTGCTGACAGAATAAGTCATGTTTCATTAAAGAACAATGTATGATAAGAGACCTTTTTGCTCAGTCAGAATTGCCAAATTTTCAAATTGAGGAACTTTTTTATTGTTTTCAAATTTATTGGAAGATTTTTCTTTTTGAAATCTTGAAAGTTTTTAATCAAACACTGTGGTGAAATGTGTTAAGATGCTTGAGCTATTTACCCTCTAAAGCAAACTGTTTAAGGGATATTCTAACTGAATATATTCTTTACTTTACTTTAAATCTACTCGTTTCAATTCCCTGTGTGGATTCTGGGTTAGAATTGGTCCCCATCAACGTATGATGACTGGCTGACTTGGTTTATTCATGTCATCGATCCCAATTACATGGATCGATGCTCATGATATTAGTCACAGGATTGTCTGGTCCAGACTCGATTATTTACAGACCGCTGTCATATAGCTGGAATATATATCAACGTATGCTTGTCATATGAGGTGACTTACTGGATCAGGGTGTGATTACGAAGCCATCTTAGCGATAAGGTGATCGTAACTCGTATATCTTAACATAGAAATACGACAGGCGTTACGCTACGCTGTTTTGTACAACGGCACCCGGGTGGTCAGACTGAGGGACTTTGTTGATTGCGTGTCATTGTGACAGCATGGATCGATGCTCATGATGTCAATCACTAGTTGCCAGTCCAGACTCAATTATTTACTACTGGCATCATATAGAAGGAATATTGCTCAGTGCCGCATTAAAATACACAAAGCAATTTTTTTTCAATCGGTTTCCAAAAACGTCACAAGTTTCCATTTTTCACATGTTTGAGCTTTAGTCTGTGTATTTGCGCTGTGTTTGATGTCTTCTTTCTCTCTTCTGTTTATTCATACCTAAATAAAATAATATTTCTTGAAAGAAAGTCATGAATGCTCTTGTGGAAGTTATGTGTTAAAAAGTTTGAATAATTGTTTTTGTTTTTTGGTGATTGTCTGGTGCTGATATTTCATCATTCATTGTTCAGATTTTGGAAATCATTGAAACTAAACAGCTTTCCGTTTTTCAATCATTGACAAAACTCTTCTAATGATATGCTGTGGAGCTCACTAGCTCTTGATACCTCACAAGTTGATGTCCCTCCCAGACGGGGCAAACTATTTATAGGCCATTGCAATGATTCCAGTGATCGCAATGAGAATTTAATGGACCTTGTGCCAGTTTTATTGCATGGTAATTGCTCGTCAACCTGTGGCTGTTTAATATGTATTCCCAACTATGTCCTAATGTCTGTTTTATACGTCCACCTCCTGGCCAACAAAGTAAATAGATTTGATATCATTCGAAAGACTTAATGAGTTTGAAGAGCCTTGTGGTCATGGTGTTTGCTCTTCATGCCTTGGTCCAGGTTTGGACCCCACATTGTAGACAATGCAGGGCCTTTACTTGGTGTTCCCTGCTGGTTTATTGGTTTGTTGTTAAACGCCACACTCAGCAATATTCCAGGTATATTACGGCGGCCTGTAAATAATCGAGTCTGGACCAGACAATCCAGTCACTGACATCATGAACATCAATCCACACAATTGGGATTTGATGACATGCCTCATCCAAGTCAGCGAGCTTGACCATCCGATTCCATTAGTCGCCTCTTATCACAAGCATAGTCGCCTTTTATGGCAAGCATGGGTTGCTGAAGGCCTATTCTAACCAGGATCTTCATGGGTCCCCTGCCCGGTGTACTCTGAAGTCTGGATGTTTGCTGAGAGTAACATTAATATGAACTACGCCTTGGCAGGCATGTAGACCTGTATAATGAGGCTGCGTCCGTGGTCTAGAGGATAGTTTGTCTGTTCAGAGAGTAGAAGGTCCGGGGTTTGATGGCCGCGTCATACCAAAAGACATTAAAAGATAGTACTTGTTCTTATCTTACCCTGTCTGGCGCTCGGCATTAAGGGGCTAGAACAAGGACTCAGGTCGGCTCGGAGTCAGTATGTAAGATAGTACTTGTTCTTATCTTACCCTGTCTGGCGCTCGGCATTAAGGGGCTAGAACAAGGACTCAGGTCGGCTCGGAGTCAGTATGTAAGATAGTACTTGTTCTTATCTTACCCTGTCTGGCGCTCGGCATTAAGGGGCTAGAACAAGGACTCAGGTCGGCTCGGAGTCAGTATGTAAGATAGTACTTGTTCTTATCTTACCCTGTCTGGCACTCGGCATTAAGGGGCTAGAACAAGGACTGTTCGGCTCGGAGTCAGTATGCTGTGTCTGTGTGGGGTTATCCATGTGAAACTGCGGCATGGTATCTCAGTGCACTGTGAAACATTAATCAAGACAAGCATAGTCACCTTTTATGGCAAGCATGGGTTGCCGAAGACCTATTCTAATAAGGATCTTCATGGGTCCTCTGCCTGGTGTCCTCTAAAGTCTGGATGTTTGCTGAGAGTAACATTGATATGAACTACGCCTTGGCAGGCATGTAGATCTACTGCTGAAACATTAATCTAGACTTGTACAAACACGCACACACGCACGCACGCACGCACGCACACATGCACGCACATGTGCATTCGTGTCAGTCTATAACTGCAATGACCTTGACATTAATCCCCATTTCACGTCATGGGTGATTAATCCTAATCTTTTTATACAATTTCACATGTTTTGCCATTAACAATATCCAGAGCATCTTAGAATGACTGCAACCTTATGCCACCCTAAATCCCTGGAGTTTATGCTAAAAAATACTTCACAACAACATAATTTCATCTGTCTATGACCAAACATCGGCACTGCAGCCGGCACTGATGGTGCAGTTTCAATCCGACTTTCCGATGTCTAAATTACCAAGATTAGTCGTGAACCCGGCTTATCTCAACAATCAACAAGCGTACATTCCATTTCACAAAGGAAGTCCCTATTTATCATGCTCAAGTCCAGTCTGGTCACCCCCTCACGTGGGAGGCGTAATTGAAGCAATGGCTGCTGCTGAAACTAAGTTTGAAAGCGGCTTTACGGAAGTGATGGCTGTTCCCTGATAATTGCCAGCATGCTACATATTTTATTCCAAGATTAATGATGCTCTTGCTTTCAAACTGAAACCCAAGATGCCCTTTGTATATATGTTTCCTAGCTCGCTACTAACGTGATAGACACCCTTGCTGTTTCAACTTGTCAATGTGCGTAAATAAACCAATCCTTTATATATTGTTTTGTAGCATTGGTGTTGCTGTCTGAGAAGAGGTTGTGTGGAATTAGGCTTATGGCCGTACTCAAAATGATGACAGTGTTTATGTGATCATTCTTGAGTTGTTGTCTGTAAACCGTTCGTTCTCCATGCTGAAGGGTTGGGTTTGATTCCGCACATAAGTATAGTGTGGTTAATATTGCATTTTTGTTTACACGTGCAACTTGCAACTTGTAACATTTTTCATTGGCTTAGGGTACCTTTAACGTAATTGAAACAGGTTTGGGTTGTGGGCTGGTGATGATTTCTGTCGTCGTCGTCATTACCATCATCGTCATCGCCACACCATCATCATCATCGTCATTATCATCGCCATCATCATCACCACTATCATCATTGCCACCACCATCATCATCATCATCATCACCTCGATAAACAACAATAACAATAATAATATTTTAATTGTAACTTTGCATTGATTTGTTCTTATAGCTGCGCCCAAATCTCTACAATCCACAAAAAACAAAACCTGGATCAAGGAAATGTAAAAAAGTTTCTTACTAAACTTGACTTAGGTTTCAAAACTACTGTGTAATAATCCCCAAGTCTGCTTTGCACAATCCAAAAATGACATCCTGTCATATTAACACAGGTCGTCATTATCACTGTAAAATAATTAGTATTCCTCAAAAGTCCAGTTTCAGGCTTTCGTAAACACTCTTTTGATAAGGATGAGGTTTTGTCCTCGGGGCATTTAGTTTCTGTCATACTTAAATGGTTTGGTAGAACGCTTCTGGCATTTTTTTCAACAGAATGCATCCTGTTGTTGTCGGCCCTGATTATACCTTCATCACAAGTCCATGCATTTTGATGATCAGAATTGAGATTTTAGGCGGTGTCCATTTTTGTAACTTGGGAGAGATAATTCAAGCAACAAGGATAAATTACTTGGTTAATAAACTCTATGGCTTGTCGATGCATAGAAGATTGTGTTAAATCCATGAAAAAAGGTTTAAAGATGAGAATAATTATTGTTCAGAAATGGAACTCGGTTGCTTAGGAGTCTCTTGGAATTCATTTTGAAGCAGGTTATTGATTCCGGATGAGATCGAGATTGTAGGCTTGGGTTAAATGGTTTGATTTGGGTTGTGGTTGATTCAGAGACCCGGTACCAATAAAGGGTTTTAGAAAACCGATATGGGCATTGAAGTGGATAATAAGGGTTTGAAATTGATCCTGTAGGATTTGTCAAATTAAATTGGTTAATGCTGCTGTGTTTTTATGCAGATTGGGCGAGTGGCAGGTGTTTCCCCTAGGACAGGACGCACTTTCCCTTTTTGAGAACACCTGGTGTCATCACGGATTTTCACTGACCCATTCATATCATTTTTACAGCTATTTTGCCTTTTACGCCAAATTGATTCTGTTTCGGCAGATAATCGAGAATGATTATACTCTAGCGTTGAAGTTTTATATTTAAATGGATTTGAAGCTAAATTAGGTTCAGGAAACCAACTTATGGCGGTTTTGCACATGAGTACACTTGAGACAACTATTTTGCCTTTTTTTGCCAAACGGAACCTGTTTCCGCAGATAATTAAGACTGATGCTTCTCTGGCATTGATATTCTATATATACTTGCTTGCAAAACATGATCAGTATTTTAGTATAACAATAACAAAAATCAAATCCAAATATGTTGAATTTTGTTTCATTTGCCCAATGTTCTACCTTTGACAAATTGTAAACATCTACCAAATCTAACAAAATGTAATGATACCTTTTTATTTAATGTTGACAAATGCATTGGAATGAAAGCATATAATCTTTGGCGTCTACAAATTCCTTATTTAAAAAAAAACAAACTTTTGACGTAACTAAAACAATGTAATATAGAAGAAAGAAGAAAGAAAATTAATTACATTAATGTGTCACACTTTGCACTAAAACAAGATTGGATACAAATGTATTAAATTTATCATACATATGAATGTAAAAATGCAAAGTCCAGTTTCTGAAAGCTAATTAGACACAATAGCGTAGTAATAATATACCATATATGGATTGACACCTGACAAAGGTGTATTGAAAAGTAACCAGAAACGTTTTGTTAGGCTTCTTTTAGATGTTAGAATTCTTTTTTATATTTCTATTCTATCAAAGGCAGTGCAGTGAGCAAATAAATGAAAATAAATTTGAATTATTTTGATTTTTTTTTTATTGTTACGTATTTTTGAAAGCAGTGTTAAACCAAACTCACTGATTAAGTGAAGGTTACCTAAACAGAGAGATAACAAGCTTCATACCTGAGTTCCTTGGGTCCAGTTACACCTCGTTACAGGTAGTTGTTGTGTAAACAATCCAGTGATTGATCACTATACTCAGGGCTTGCAAACGACCTGACACACAATCAAAATGATTGCCAATTACTGAAAGCAATATAGATTTATCAGTCGAAAAATTGTTTATCACGTTAAGGCGACACTTTTTTTATTTCTTGGTTTATGGATTTCAAACTCATTTCAAAAGTGAGGCAGGCCAATTAAAAAAAAAAAAAAAAAAAGCCTCACAATTTTTTTTACCTGAATTTTTTCCTAAAAAGTTACGTAGGTGTGAAAAAAAATATCCTGGCGTAATAAAAGTAAAATAACTCAATTTTTCAAGAACATTTTATTATATCCCTGGCACTCAGCTTGTGTAAGGATGGTAACATAACAATATTCATGTCATGGGTGGAAATGCATGAAAGACGCTGCTATTTTGGCAGCAAATGCATGGGCAACGTTTAACTCTTTCAACACCAGCCAACCAGAAGATTACTGCTGTGACACCAAGTTCCCAGAGACTGTTGTGTGATAGATGAAACCAACATTTATCAAGCAATTATCTGCTGAAATTAACATCTTTGCTACTACATGTTTACACTATTTGAAAGGTCTAATTAATCCTATTGTTTATAAATATGAAAGTTATGTGTATTTCATTATTTAAATAATTCATGAACAACTAAATAAAGTTCATTTTAAATAAATAATAATGTAAGCTAAAACATTCATAACGTCCAAATTAAGCGCAAATCTAACGATTTTTTCGCCAAATATAAGAATTCATAAAATCCACTTACCTATTTCTTTTTAATTTTCATTTGTTTACGTTGTTGGAACATTATTTTAAAAAGAATTACAAATTATATCTGTCATCACCCATTTCCCGATGATAGTGGCTATCCGCTCACTAACATGAGGAAATACCTCGATTTTCAAAGCTTCGTATGAATAACACATACGTCCTGCAATGTCAGTATACATTAAAAAAACTTATATTGTTTCACCGACAAAATCTGCTACAAGGTTCGTGATTGGGCTAGGTTACGAGCTGTGACAAAGATTTCTTATGCATATATTTTGGCATTAAGACATCGTGTCCGAGTGACTTCCCTTTGCTTTACGCTCGACGAAGAAAAGAAATCTTTTTTTGTTTGAACTTTTGTCGAAAAGATCGGTGGTAATAAAAAAAAGGGTAATTTTCATTTTTTATTTTTTTTAACATTAGGACTTTGAAAGAGCGGCGCATCCGTAAAGCAAGAAATAAAAAAAGTGTCGCCTAACCTTCATGCGTGTCTTTATGAGACATTATTTATTTTGTTTGTTGTTTAACACCAAACAATCTAAATAATGTCACATGAAGACATGCATGAAGATTAACATGATAAACAACTTTTCCACTGATGAATACATCAGAGGAAAGATATAATGTAATGGTTTACAGTAAATATAAATAAAAGCGAACAAAACTATTTCCAGAATGTAAAAAGTCTCTGCTAAACGCGGAGTCCATTGTAAGATTCTGACTTTATTAAATAGTGATGATACCAGGTGTTTGCGAAACGGTGAGCGTATCCTTCCCCATCGGTGTCACCTGTCACAAACACATGCAAAGGCAAGTCAAGTGTTCTCTTGAATAGTACCCAAACATGAAAACTGATATTAGATGTTAGAAACGATATCCTACATCGTAGCTAAGTGTTTTATATAAATTATAATATACGGTATAAATCTTGAAATTAACACAAGCGTGAATTAAATGCAAAAAATGGGAGTGGTCTTTGTCCGCATTAATGAAACTTTGTATTTATGTCTCCAAAATGACAATCAACAATCTGCACACTTTGGATAGCGGATATACCAACTTGAATATATACACAAAAACGGTTTATTTAGCAGCAGTTGTAACAATTACCTAACAATGTCATTTAAAGAATAGGAATTACACAATGGGCATCCGGTGAGTTATCACTGCTGGGGTCAAGGGTTCTACCCTCTCGTGTCAAGCTAGGCATCACTGACCAGTCCGATCAGTGAACTGTTGTTTGTTCAATTATTTTTTTGCCTTTGAACTTCCTTAATGCCAGTCAACAGAATAAACATATAAACTGTGTGTTGTTTTGAGGAAAGCACTGTTTATTGTTATTACGGAAGTGCTTTATTCACTGCAAATTGTGTTTGATTGGATTAAAGTTAGGATATGTATCATTCCACTGGGGATGTGGTTGGGGGAGTCGTACTGATTTTGAGTCACATTTCAGGGTTCAGCAGTCTTATCAACCTATGATTGTGGGTTCGAATCCCGGTTCACCCCGATTATGTTTCTAGGTTTGTCAGCACCATACCCGTGCTCGTGGGTTTCACCGAAGTGGTAAACGTCTGGGACCTGCATCACTTCGGGCTTTCCTCCCACATTAAGCTGACACGCCGCGATATAACTGGAATACTGTTAAAAGCAGCGTTAAACCCAACTCACTCACTCACTCACTCTGAGATGAGACTGGAATAAATTCTGTCTGTCTGTTTGTGAGGCTCTTTGAAGAAATCTGTATACTATATACTTCAACACTGTTGCAGGGGTGGCCCTGTCATCTAAGGCCCCGGAATCGCTGTGCGAGAGTTGTGTCCCTTGGGCAGGCCAGAAACCTATGATTGTGGGTTCGAATCTCAGTTCGCCCCAATTATGTTTCTAGGTTTGTCAGTACCATACCCGTGCTCGTGGGTTTCACCGAAGTGGTAAACATCTAAAACCTGCATCACTTTGGGCTTTCCTCCCACATTAAGCTGACACATTGTGATATACCGTAATCGACGAAATAAGCGCCCAGGGCGCTCTCAAAATTAGAAATAGGGGGCTCTTATTAGAATATTATTTTGGTGGAAAAAAACAGAGTTTAAAGATACATTTCGTGGTTTATGCTGATAGTCTGAAATGTTTATGTACGACAGATATATTTTTCTAGAATTTAATTGCCCATAATTAAGGGTGCATATTACACACGAGTGCGTATTGTACGCGAATTAATAAGTCTTGTGAACATTGATCAATCGGAAGGGGTGCTAACTGGGATTGTTCACTAGCCAATATATAAGCAAATACCACCATGGGCGCTTATTAGAGAGGGGCGCTTATTACGTCGAATACGGTAACTGGAATAATGTCAAAAGCGGCGTTGAAACCAACTCGCTCACTCACTCACTTGTGTGGATGAACTGCTTTAATAAGGCAACTATGTAAGACTAGCCATAACACCAGGCTTAGCACCGAAAGGACAAAGTGGCCTTTGACTGTTTGAGCATCTAACAGATGAAAGTCGTGGATTATCGGTGGTACCTAATTGAAAAAATGGCCTCATGGAATATATATCTGATACCTTCGGCCTTGTAGAGAAGCTCTTGCAAAGCAGAATGGATTCAAGATTCAGGCTATGAATCCCAAGTTTCTGTAGAAATATTTTGCACAGAAACAGCCAAGAGTGAATATAGTATCTTTGATGTTGAATTAACTGAGGCTTCTTTCTGGAATTAGAAGGGATGAAGCTGCCTGTTTCTGTTTTTACCAGCTGATATTCCATGTATTTGGAAATGTGTTTTTAGGGAAACTGTTAAAATACTAGTTTTTTTGTTTTGTTTGTTGTTTAACGCTACACTCAGCAATATTCCAGCTATATGGCAGCGGTCTGTAAATAATTGATTTTTAACCTGACAATCTAGTGATTGACATCATGAGCATCAATCCACGCAGTTGGGATATAATGACATGCATCAACCAAGTCGGCAAGCCTGACCACCCGATCCTGTTAGTCGCCTTTTACAACAAGCATAGTCACCTTTTACAGCAAGCATGGGTTGTTGAAGACCTATTCTGACACAGATCTTCAAGGGTCTAAAAAACTAGTAGTAGTGTGGTGTAGTGGATAGAACATTTGCCCAAAGAGTGGAAAGTCAGTGGTTTGTTAAACAAATGGTACTTGTTGTTGCCCTGGCTGGCACATTAAAGGGATACCACAAGGAGTGGTCAGCTCCTAGTGAGTAGACTGTGTCTGAGTTAGGTATCCATTTTAAAATTTGGTATCACAATGTATCTCTGAGATATGCTTGCACTATAGAGCTAGTTGAAGCAGACACAGACACACACATTAACATTTAAACACACACACACATACCTACACACGCTGAGACACACACACATGAACATAAATACACACTTAAATACACACAAATACCACACACATTAACATAAATACACACTCAAATACACACACCACACCACACCACACCACACCACACCACACCACACATTAACATAACATAAATACACACACAACACATAAATAAACACAAACACCAAACACACACACACACACACCACGCCACACAACACATAAATACACACAAACACCACACACACAAACACCACACCCACACACACCACGCCACTCACACACCACGCCACACACACACCACGCCACACACAAACACACACACAAACACACACACGCCACACACACACACACACACACACCACACCTAATGTTATAGTTGTGCAATAAATGTGAATGCGACATTCAGCCAATGACACCTCACCATTAATAAACTGATCCATTTCACTGATGTTTTCTGTGCTGTAATCAGTTTATGAAATAAGTTTGTGTCGATGTGTGGAGTTACTGTGAGTAGAAGGAGAATTTACCCATGAATTTTACTTTCCAAACTTAAAAAAAAAAAAAAATGTATTGTACAAAGTGTTGTCCTACAGTCTTTTGTTTTAGGTTGTGTTTTTATAAGCTTCAAAGTTATTGTTTGTATTCAAGGACTATGTCCATCATGAAACTGTCAAAACTTCTTTGGCATTTTTGTTCAAAGAATTTGAACAGTTTGGTACAAAAGCATTGTTTGTTTCATATATGACATGTAGAGCTTATCAAATGGTTCTTTAAAGATAAAAATAATTTGACAGTTTGTTCCAAGATTTATGTTTGGAGCAAAGTGTTCGTCTGTTTCAATGCCAGACCATTTCATAATGTGTCTCTGATTGGGAGAAATGTACGAATGTCTATTTTGAGCCTTTGGATTTGTTATCTGACCTACATGACTTACTCTGACAAGTCAACCTCTTAAAGGGATAGCCGTGGGCGGCATTCTCGTAAGGATTTTGAAATTCTTTTTTAGAAAAAATGATGGAGCCTTTAGCTAAAAAAGGAAGTAATGAGATCATACTTTGAAAATTATGCAGTACGAAAATGAGCCAAAATTAATTTTGATAGCTTTGACGTAATGTGGATGTGAACATGTCATTAATGTGTATTGATTCAAATTCTTATTTTGGATATTAATGCACTTTTCCTTAATTGAAAGTTGGATGCATGCGATAAATCATGAGTGGAGGAGGTCGTGAAGCTTCATACGGATAGTGGTCACCTGGTATCGGGGTCGTACCACACAGCGACCTCAGCTGGATGACCTCTTGCTTCTGTACTTTTCTGTTGCATGGTCAGACCACTGGACTATATGCTGCTTATGTTGCAGAGGACCAAGCTCTCTTCTATTTGATACATTGTTGCAGTCTGTTGTCCAATCTCTCTTCTATTTGATACATTGTTGCAGTCTGTTGTCCAAGCTCTCTTCTATTTGATACATTGTTGCAGTGTGTTGCCCAAGCTCTCTTCTATTTGATACATCGTTGCAGTCTGTTGTCCAATCTCTCTTCTAGTTGAGACATTATTGCAGTCTGTCATCCAATCTCTCTTCTAGTTGATACATTGTTGCAGTCTGTTGTCCAAGCTCTCATCTTGTTGATACATTGTTGCAGTCTATTTTGCAAAAAGTTTGTTCCAGAAAATACAATAAATATGTTTTTTTGCCTCAGGTTGAAAGTTGTTTGGCTCCATTTTTCAGAGAATTGTGTGTTTTTCTTTATCATCTTTGGACCAACAAAATGATGATGATGATGGTGATGATGATGATGATGATGATGGTGATAGGATGATATGCATGATGATGGGGAGGAGAGGGATGATGATGATGATGGTGATGATGATGATGATGCATTATCATGATGATATGGATGATGATGATGTCAATGCTTCAAGATGACCACAACACCATGACGATAATTAAAGATTGTGATGTCCAACATGGGTTGAAGTTTCTTAAATGACAAGTTCATAGATGAGATATTGATTTCTAAGTACCTAGTTCTGAAGTAGTCGGACACGATTATTGCTTGCAGCATTTCCCATACACAGGGCCGACCCGGACTATCTCCATTTCCAAACCAGTGGCTGGTAGATACTAATTAAGACACATAACCATCAGTTACACTTGTGACATCGGTGGGGTAGTTCAAAGCAAGTCTGACCCTTTAACAAGTAGCCAGACTACACCCCAAGGGTCAGAAGTGACCCTTACGGTCAGACGTCACCCAGTGCATAAGAGGAGACGTTTTAATCCTACAATTATTTGTCATGGATATTACTTAAATTAAAGTCAGTGGTAAGAAATATGTACCACAGAATCATGGAATGAAAGATGTATCGCTTTATGATGGTATTTAATATGTACCACACCATGATGGTATGAAACGTACCGGACTATGATGGTATGACATATGTACCACACAAAGATGGTATTTGTCATGAATATTACTCAAATTCAAGTCAATGGTATGAAATATGTACCACACCATGATGGTATGAAACATGTACCGGACTATGATGGTATGAAATATGTACCACACTATGATGGTATGAAATACATACCACACAAAGATGGTATTTGTCATGAATATTACTCAAATTCAAGTCAATGGTATGAAATATGTACCACACATTGATGGTATGAAATACATACCACACTTTGATGGTATGAAACCCATACCACATTATGATGGTATCAAATACATACCACACAATGATGGTATCAAATACATACCACATTTGATGGTATCAAACACGTACCACAAAATGATGGTATGCAATACATACCACACTATATCAAATAGTCATCCCTTTATCTATCTGTGGTTGGACAAGATGGTCATGAAGGAGCTCTCATCTCATGCCTCCCCTAGACTGGGTAGCATCTGTGGCCAGTTTATTTGCTTTCACAACACTAATTCATCAAATGATTACAATCTAGTATAATGGTCATAACACTTCTCTTTAAGTCCCAGAATACCTTGCTCCAAGCATGGACCAAAATGTCATATGGTCGAGTGGAACTTTCTGTTGAGAATTTATCTCAAGACATCAAAACGATCCAATATTGTCTGTGGTATTTTGTGTCATCCTTCATGGGTTCTTTTCAAGTACTTTGTGTGATGTGTGGCTAGTTGTCATGAAGATAGCATGTTTCCAATGGGCAGCCATTTTGCTTCAATGATTTCCAATTTTGTGCATGATATCTTGTGACATGAAAAATTGGGGCGAAAGCCATAAATGACTTAGAGTATTATGATAGGAAGTTAATGTTAAGATGGACTTTTGTTAATTCATTTCCCATTATTCATGCTGAAGGTGTAGTGTGCTGAGGAAGACAATATGGTTACTATTTGAAGAGAATTTTGTAAAACATGATTTAAGATGAAATGGTCTGTTAACAAAGGAAAATTAATTGAATTTCTTATAATCTTACACATGGAGCATTCTTCACGATTGAGAGAATAATTATAAAATACTATTCTGGCATTTTTTTTTCAATTCTCTGCAGCACTGGTCTTTCATGATTAACACACTCAACCATTTGACAGTTTGGCAAACATTTTAGTCAGATTTATATAAATGTTCCATTGCTTTGACACAGTAATCGTTTTTTTTAATAAAATACTAGTTTTACAAACTTTCAAGTTGGCCTGTTTTTGTTTTTAAAACAAAATTTAATTGTTTTTATGGTGAAATCAATGATTGGAAGTGTGTTTGCATTATTCCAAGACAAAAGATAGAATTGGTATTAAACATGAACTATAGGCAACGGTGACCAGAATCTATGAAATGTTATAGAATAGTGACCTCAAAAACATCAAGTGTTAGCATTTGCTGATCTCAAATATATGAAGTGTTGACAAAGGGTGACCTCAAATGTATGAAGTCTTGACAAAGATAACGTCAAATATATGAAGTGATGACAAAGGGTGACCTCAAATATATGAAGTCTTGACAAAGATAACCTCAAATATATGAAGTCTTGACAAAGGGTGACCTCAAATATATAAAATCTTGACAAAGATAACCTCATATATATGAAGTCTTGACAAAGATAACCTCAAATATATGAAGTCTTGACAAAGGGTGACCTCAAATATATGAAGTCTTGACAAAGGGTGACCTCAAATATATGAAGTCTTGACAAAGGGTGACCTCAAATATGTGAAGTCTTGCCAAAGATAACCTCAAATATATGAAGTCTTGCCAAAGATAACCTCAAATATATGAAGTCTTGACAAAGGGTGACATCAAATATGTGAAGTCTTGCCAAAGATAACCTCAAATATATGAAGTCTTGACAAAGGGTGACCTCAAATATATAAAATCTTGACAAAGATAACCTCAAATATATGAAGTCTTGACAAAGATAACCTCATATAAATGAAGTCTTGACAAAAGGGTGACCTCAAATATATGAAGTCTTGACAAAGGGTGACCTGAAATATATGAAGTCTTGACAAAGATAACCACAAATATATCAAGTGTCAGCAAAGATGACCCCTTTCATATCACGTGTTGGCCAAGGGTGACCTCAAATATTTGAAATCTTGACAAAGATAACCTCAAATATATGAAGTCTTGACAAAGATGACCTCAAATATATGAAGTCTTGACAAAGGGTAACATCAAATATGTGAAGTCTTGCCAAAGATAACCTCAAATATATGAAGTCTTGACAAAGATGACCTCAAATATATGAAGTCTTGACAAAGGGTGACATCAAATATGTGAAGTCTTGCCAAAGATAACCTCAAATATATCAAGTGTCAGCAAAGACATATATCAAGTGTTGGCCAAGGGTGACCTCAAATATATGAAGTCTTGACAAAGATAACCTCAAATATATGAAGTCTTGACAAAGATAACCTCAAATATGTGAAGTCTTGACAAAGGGTGACCTCAAATATGTGAACTCTTCTCAAAGCTAACCTCAAATATATCAAGTGTCAGCAAAGATGACCCCTTTAATATCAAGTGTTGGCCAAGGGTGACCTCAAATATATCAAATGTTAGCCACACTTTCAAGATGGTCTGTTTTTGTTTTTCTAACAAACAGGTATGGCTAGACTTAATGAAGATAAAACTGAATTAGCATAAGATTGGTTGGTTGTTCGGTTGGTTTGTTTGTTTGTTGTTTAACGCCGCATTCAGCAATATTCCATCTATATGACTGCAGTCTGTAAATAATCAAGTCTGGACCAGACAATCCAGTGATTGATATCATGAGCATCGATCCACACAAATGGGATCGATGACATGCATCAACCAAGTCAGCGGACCTGACCACCCGATCCCGCTAGTCGTCTCTGAATTAGCATAAGAGACATGCCACTTAATCGACAATCTGAATGAATAACTTCTTCTACAACCAAAAGCACAAATCTATGTGTTATTTATGTCTCATCCGTGGAAATAGAGTTCCTGTTATTTTAAACCTCTGCGTTATGGGACATACTTTACGAATGTGATATACTGGTCCCTGCATATTCTTCATGCAATAATTCTTTGAAACATCTTGTTGCCATGTCTTGCTACCCATCAAAGTGATGAATGCTGGTAATCGTGGCACTTTTATTGTGCATCTGACATGAACCCATTTGGAGTTAATACTCTCGATGTGGCGATCCATTCCGACATTGCAGCACCTCCGCCAGCCTTCAGTGTGGAGAAAGATTCTGTGCTTGGAGATGGAAGCATGTGTTTTTAAAAGCCTGAAGTACCAAACGTTTGACACAAGTTTCACGCCACTGGCATTGTTCTGGAGTATTGATGTACAAGGAATGGTTTTGACAGATTGCTTGATTCAATAATCCCGTTGAGGGGCTCACAAAAAGCCGGCTCTTAATCAATGGCTTGTAATGGAAAACGTTCATTTCCGACTTCCTCGGTACTCCGTGCAAAGATCCATGAATTCTGACACATTACCAAGAGTCTGTGTACATAATCTTTGCTTGCAAAACATAATTGGCTTAAAGAATACGCCAGCCCTTCCTTGGGGGTATTATTGCCAGTCACATGCTACGTTGGTTTCAATCTCTGCTGGGACAAAAATTTGAGGACGATTTGGGTCTTGTGTCGTGTTGGAGTGCCAATTCTCTTGTTATGCTTAAACTTCTTTATTACAAGGTGCCGGGAAGGAGGTATTTATGTAACCGAGACCTATTGACAATTAATTGTTTTATTGGAACGGTTTGTTGAAATTGAGATGGAAGCTTTTTATAAGTGTTACATTTAAGAAGTAAAAGACGATTTTAATGAACCATGGGTAAATTTGAGACTGCTCTTCAAGAATTGTACCGACAGAATTCAACCATTTGCTTAATGTTTATTCATAGTATGTTGGACCCGTGAAGATCCGGGATAGAATAGGTCTTCAACAACCCATTCTTCTATGCTTGTCATAAGAGGCGAAAAACGGGATCGGGTGGTCAGGCTCGCTGACTTGGTTGATGCATGTCATCTTTTCCCAATTGCGTGGACTGATGCTCATGATGGCCATCACTGGATTGCCTGGTCCAGACTCGATAATTTACAGACTGCCATCATGCTGGAATATTGCTGAGTGTGGCGTTAAACAACAAACAAAACAAATCATATTATGTTGAATTCAACTTATTTTAGTAGGTGATATTTTCTGAAGAAACAAATATTAGAAGATGGATTTTCGTACCACCTTACCCCCAATAACTTAAAAAAAATACATGCTAAAAAGGAGTTGTTCTCATGAAAAAAACAGGAGATAAAAATCTCATCACGGCAGTTTGAAAACATGACCATATTTCCAGGTTCGTAGTATCGTGGATGTCGATTTCCTCAGTGTCACAGGAATGTCTGATCTCGGACTGGCCTCAATTTTGATCCTGATTGGTGTATCACCATGAGAGTGCCCCAGGGTGCAATCAAATACCCATCTTGTTTAGCAAATACATCGAACCAGGACCATGTTGTTCCCGCCCAGCGGAAATGACGACACATTTGCAACACCAACTCTTGTTAATATTGTTCCGTGAAGCTGCTCTGGTTTATTAATGAACTCAAGCGAGAGATTACCTTTCCACTGACCGGGTTTCTCTTTCATCAGCCAGTGTGTTCTAAATTGCTGCATTTTGTGCGACCAAATGGCATTCACAAGTGGGCAATTTTTGCATGTCGTCCTATAGGCTTGGGGATATGATATTGGAACTGTGGTTCCTGCAAGTGTGTTATTGGAACTGTGGTTCCTGCGAGAGTGTTATTGGAACTGTGGTTCCTGCGAGAGTGTTATTGGAACGGTGGTTCCTGCGAGAGTGTTATTGGAACTGTGGTTCCTGCGAGAGTGTTATTGGAACTGTGGATCCTGCGAGAGTGTTATTGGAACTGTGGTTCCTGCGAGAGTGTTATTGGAACTGTGGTTCCTGCGAGAGTGTTATTTGCTGGTCATAGATGTTCCTCTTGTACCTGTCAGTTGTTGATTTCCCGAGAATGATGGACGTACACGTGTCATTATCACGCCTCGTGTTGTCCCATAATGCACTGATTTCATGTTAATTTTTAGAAAAGGAAGGAAGTTGTGTAGAAACGGATTTTGTGGTAGATTGTGGTCAATATCGTCACTGTGGTATTTACATTCAAATGTCATTATCGTACATCATTTTGTCACAAGTGGTTATGTTTTTCAAGACAAGGAAGCAGTTTTTATGAAGATATTTGCATAGGTGGACCCAGGGGAGGGATTCAGGGGGTCTCGATCCCCCTTTTTGAAAAAAACAATTGTAGTTTGTTTTAGACAATTCCCTCCCCTTCCCTTTAATAATGCTTGATCCACTCTTGATTTGGGTATCAAGATGTTAATTTTTTGTTTGTTTATTTGTTTGTTTAACACCACACTCAACAATATCCCAGCTATTTTGACAGAGGTCTGTAAATAAATTAGTCTGGACCAGACAATCCAGTGTTGACATCATAAGCATCTTTCCATGCAATTGGGATACAATGACATGCATCAACCAAGTCAGTGAGCCTGACCACCCGATCCCGTTAGTCGCCTCTTATGACAAGCATAGCCGCCTTTTATATCGAGCATGGGTTGCTGAAGACCTATTCTAATCCAAATATTCACGGGTTTGGGTATCAAGCGAATAAGAAGTGTTAGCTGAAAAAATCAGAAAATTGGGTTGCAAAGATAAATAAATTCCACCCAAAACTTAGATTGAAGGTCATGACATCATTTCAAGAAAACAGTACAATTCCAATACAATTCCAGGTAACAAGAAGAATACAAGATGTCTTACACTGTAAAATATCCTATCAAAAGCAATGTTTTACATATTTAATGTAAAATATGTTAGAAAACCACAGACCATTAATCAAAATAGCTGAATTACGATTTGTGTGGTATGGCACAATGTGCTGGTAGTTCTCCAGGAACTGAAATACAAGACACAATCTATTCTTAGTTGGACCCTTATGGATCAACTGTTCATGAAATGACAATTTCATCTGATGGCTGAAATGTCAAACATCTTGCTGTCTGGTTGTTGTAGGTTGTTGAACCAGTTACTCTATATTGAAAGTGTGTCTGTGAAAGCAAATACAAAACTGTCAAATGAGGCCTGCTCCACTCCCATCTGATCCAAATCGTCCAACCTCAGCGTGTAACATGTACGAGGAATATCGAACCACCAATCTAATCAACACTCTAGCAGTATAATAGTAGATCTACCTGCTTTTATTTCAGTGAAGTGAGGAAGTGAATGTTGTTTTACGCCAAAATAATTGAATAATTTAGTCTGGTACAGACAAACCAGTGGTTGATATTATGAGCAATATCCTACAGTCGACTTGCTACGTCACCAAATTTGGTGAGTGAGGAACAGATATAGTGTGGTATCAGGACCTTATTTTTCTTTTTGAATATGGGGCGGTCAGGTAGCCTAGTGGTTAAAGCGTTCACTCGTCACGCCGAAGACCCGGGTTCGATTCCTAACATGGGTACAATGTGTGAAGCCCATTTCTGGTGTCCCCGCCGTGATATTACTGGAATATTGCTAAAAGCGGCGTAAAACCATACTCACTCACTCAATCTTTATAAATATGTGATAAACACATAGCACCAGTGCCATAATACGATGTCGAGAGATATTGTCACTCTACTGGATGTGAGTTGCATTCATTAGCACAAGTATCATGAGCGAACCGGTGGTTGATATTATGAGCAACATCCTTCAATCAACCACGTCACCAAGCCACTCCACCTAACCCAATTTTTTCACCTTTTACAACCATGAATAATATAGGATGGAGAGTTGACTTTAAAAAATATAATTTGTTCCATAAAAAATTACATATCCTCAGGTTTCTCATATACATCACAGCTTCACAGTGTTGAGGTGAATATTTTTCAAGTGAGCTAGGTTTTACATTGTTTTAGAAATATTCCAGCAATACCACGGAGGGGGACTCAAAAATGGGCTTCACACATTGTACCCAAGTTGGGGATCAAACCCAGGCCTTGGCATGACGAGTGAACGCTTTGCCCTCTAGGCTACCCCACTGCTCTTTGGACTATCAATATGCATATGCATATTATCACTTTAAAAATTCACTGTTTACTTTCAGTAAAAAAAAATTATGATAAAAATTACTTTAATGTATGAAATACACTTTGAAATATTAAGAAAAAAAACAACCCCAAAAATACCCATTAGCCCGAACTGCTGACAGAAGTTCACCAAATATGGTTCAAACGAGAGAATTAAGTAAAAGGGTACCTTTTTTCCTAGACGTCTGCAAGACCACAAAGGTTATCTGTCAGAGCTTAGTCGTGTGTGCAGGATTTCACAAGATTATATTCCAATGCCGTAGCATCAAGAAATCTTGATGTATTTTTTTCCTGTGTGTTAAACATCTCATCTTTTCATATTTTGTATTTCAAAGAGATAACAGTCTTTGTAGCTATACAAGGTTCGTGCCAATTGTCCACTTTGACATCTGTTGACAAAGCTGCGTTGTCAAAATGTCCTTGAGGGTAATTTAAGGAATCACAGATAAGGCACACTGTGGCTTGCCTCGTTACATCAATTCATTGATCTTGACCAAGTGTTATTACTGAATTTCGTCTTTTTTTCGCATGTTAAATGTACTGTGTTTCCCATGGTCGTGGCGCAGTATAATTGCTGCCTTGATGAAAATATCTTCCTCCTGGTATGGTTTCTCAGAAACAATGCCAATTTGAGGCCACTCGTGCTGAAATCAGACATTACCCTGTTGGCCGTGTATTTTTGGTATAATTTTCTGCTGTGCTATAAAAAATTGTTATGGTTCAAAATAGCTTCGTAATTTTTCAATTTTGTTTCAGGTGATTCTTTCTATGAATTTCTGTTTTGTTTATCCTGTATCAGTTTGAACTTCCTCAATCTTTATTTGATATCAAACAAAAACATATTAAGGTTCAATGTGTTACAACAACAAAAATTTGAAAATATGTTTTTTCCCTGGAATTTAATATTTACATATGTTTAGTGGAATTGGTTTTAACATTGTTTTTGTTATTGTGGGATTAAAGGCTATTTACAATCGGTAGCATGGTTATGTTTTAAGATTTTGATAATTGTGAAATAAATAATTCTCTATTTTTTTCATCGTGTATTTCCCACAAACAATTGCAGCTAATTAGCGGAATTTTCCTATCATCACGATTTATTTGATTGTCATCTCGCTTTGAGTGATTTGTTCACCAAGTTTTGTGCCCTTGACATTTCAAGGGGGACACGGGTGGCCCAATCGATAAGGTGCAGTGATTCGCTGTGCAGAGTTGCATCCCTTGGGCATGCCTCAAACCTATGATTGTGGGTTCGAATCCCAGTTCGCCCTGATTATGTTTCTAGGTTTGTCAGCACCATACACGTGCTCGTGGGTTTCACCGAAGTGGTAAACGTCTGTGACCTGCATCACTTCGGGCTTTCCTCCCACATTAAGCTGACACGCCACGATTATAAATAACAGTGATACTGTTAAAAGCAGGGTTAAACACAACTCACTCACTCACTCAACATTTCAAACTGCACATGCAATGCCTGTTTCATATCAACAACGTGTAGTTGGTTGTGTTTGCATGTTGGCTCCTTGTTAAATTATTTACGTCAAAGAAAGACGTAGAAAGCCTGATTTGTGGAAATGATACGAAGACTCTTTGTGCCCTCATATATTATCTTTAACAAATTTTCATTCTTTCTTCATAACATAAAGCAATATGTGTCTTGTCAGATACTTCCTGTCTGGGTTCAAACAACGACAGTGACGCTGACATCTGGTGTCGGCCATATTGACATGTTTAATGACAACTAAGGAATCTCATTACATGTTATATATTATTCATAAACTAATCATGTTCTATGTTTGCAAGAAACTAATCTTTTGAATTGCAATTATTATTTCATATCTATGCTTTGAAATAATCAAAAGGGAATTCCAGTTGAAATATTCAATTAACAACCTTGATTGTAATTTGTGGTAAGTCACAAAAAATTGTAGTGACTTTCCTCACTTCTTCGACATTTATGAACAACGTATTCAGTTATGATGTAGTTGATTTACCTTTTACTTATGATGAATTATTGTTTGTAGATTGATTTCAGGTGCTTTTATTATTGGTCCTGTATTTACTTAAAGATCTATTGTTGACATATTTTACGTTAAGATTTGTTATAATTTTGCCAATCTGTTAAAAGAACCTGCAATCAGAATCTATAATTAATGTTACCATTGGGGGCACGGGTGGCATGGGTGGCCCAGTCGACTAAGGCGCCGGGATTCGCTGTGCCGAATTGCGTCCCTTGGGCACGCCAGAAACTTATGATTGTTGGTTCAAATCCCGGTTCGCCCAATTATGTTTCTAGGTTTGTCAGCACCATATCCATGCTCGTGGGTTTCAACGAAGTGGTAAAATTCCGAGACCTGCATCACTTCGGGCTTTCCTCCCACATTTAGCTGACACACTGTGATTTAAATGGAATACGTTTAAAAGCGGCGTTAAACCCAACTCACTCACTCACTCACTCACTAATGTTACCATCTGTTGTCAGCACACCCATGTCAGTATAACGTCTTTTATACACATACTTGCTACTGCTCATGATATTGCTAGGGTCACTGGTAGCCAAGTAATCAGAGGTGCAAAAATGTTTATGCAGAGTTTCATCCCAGTTGTGCCAGAATCCAAAGATCTTTGATTCAAAACAGGATTTGTCTGACTTATGATCGTAATGATATGTCAGCAGCATGGTCTTTGGTATGTCAGCACCATACCCTTGTTCACAGGATTCACCACAATGGTGGATGTCTGACGTCTGCTGTTGATTCCTCTTTCAATGTGCACACAGTGATGTTGCTAAAATATCATGCAAAATCAAATGATGCACATATTTACTTGAAGATCTATTATTGACATTCCCATATTTTCTTTAAATATATATCACCAACATCTCATTAAAGTCTTTTATTCTTAGTAACAATGTTTCAGGGCTACTTTTTACCCTTTTATGAAATTTGATAGATTTTTTTATTTACCGTAAGATTTTCCATAATAGACAAATGTTTATTTACTTCAAGATTCTCCATCTTAGACAAACATTTACTTCAAGATTCTCCATCTTAGACAAATGTATATTTACTTCAAGATTCTCCATCACAGACAAATATTTACTTCAAGATTTTCCATCTTAGACAAATATTTACTTCAAGATTCTCCATCTTAGACAAATGTATATTTACTTCAAGATTCTCCATCACAGACAAATATTTACTTCAAGATTCTCCATCTTAGACAAATATTTACTTCAAGATTCTCCATCACAGACAAATGTATATTTACTTCAAGATTCTCCATCACAGACAAATGTATATTTACTTCAAGATTCTCCATAATAGACAAATATTTACTTCAAGATTCTCCATCTTAGACAAATATTTACTTCAAGATTCTCCATCACAGACAAATGTATAATTACTTCAAGATTCTCCATCTTAGACAAATATTTACTTCAAGATTCTCCATCACAGACAAATGTATATTTACTTCAAGATTCTCCATCACAGACAAATGTATATTTACTTCAAGATTCTCCATCACAGACAAATGTATAATTACTTCAAGATTCTCCATCACAGACAAATGTATATTTACATCAAGATTCTCCATAATAGACAAATATATATTTACTTCAAGATTCTCCATCTTAGACAAACATTTACTTCAAGATTCTCCATCTTAGACAAACATTTAAATCAAGATTCTCCATCACAGACAAACATTTACTTTAAGATTCTCCATAACAGACAAACATTTACTTTAAGATTCTCCATCAGAGATAAACGCGTATTTACTTTAAGGTCTGTTACGCATCATACCCATCTTGCGTAGACAATGACTGTTGCTTGCTTCATGTCGTCAATGGTGAATACATACCATATCCTGATATTTTTACAAATCAAAACATCGCCTAGATTCAGCATCAACTGTAGCCACTGGGAGTCTATGAGTGATGCGTGGAGATCCACCAGATATTAATCGGGAAGCGTTTGCCAAAGGACAAGGCAGAGAGTCAACAAATCTGGGGGCCGTTGTTTGACAGCTTCGGCATGGAGCACAATCATCAGTGTCAGTTGCATGTTGATTTTAGGCAGAAATTGATTACTTTAATTGATGATCTTGAGTATCTAGTTTTATTTCGATGAAATCACAACCCTGTGTGTTGTACAAATTGGTGATGGTCTTTGTTGATGTAAGAGGCCGGAAACCTAAGATCTGGCCGTGAATGATGTCAATCAATTTCCAAATGTGACTGCTTTGTGCAGTGAAGAAAAACTTAATTGCTATTGTTTATTTCAAACCTTGACATTTCTTAAGCTTGTCTAAAGTTTTACTTTTTTATAGTTTTGATTTCACAAGAGTAAGGTGAGAATTGCTTCTTTTACGAGTTAAGATCCGTTTCATCCGTTATTTCCAATGGCTGTGATTGAGTAAATGATTTAAGGGCAGTTGGATCGGGCGGTTTTACTGATCAAGGGCATTATTTAAATGCCAAACCTGGACTTTGTGTAAATTACTTTGTCAATCATTAATACCAACCCAGCTTCGTCCCTCTTCCAAACCACATCTGAAGCCCCCTCACACACCCCCTCGAAACTACATCCCAACCAGATCTCAAACTCCCTCACAAACCCCTCCAAGCCACATCTCAACCCCCTCCAAACTACATCCCAACCACATCTCAACCTCCCTCACAACCCCCTTCAAGCCACATCTCAACCCCCTCGAAACTACATCCCAATCACATCTCAACCACATCTCAACCTCCCTCACAACCCCCTCCTTACCACATCCCAACCATATCTCAACACGTTTCAACCCCCTCAACAACCCCTTCCTAACCACATCTCCATCCCCCTCCAAACCACATCCCAACTACATCTAAACCCCAATCTAAACCCCACACACTCCCCAAGTCAGATCAAATTATTGAAGAAACTCTTGCATTAAGAAATGTTCAAGAACAGTTACAGTTATTTATTGACCATGACAATCCCCGCAAAACCTTTAAGATCTTCATTTGACATTTTAGTTTGCGCAATCTCAAAGGACACTCATCCCACTGATATCTCAGTGACCACAAACGTAGGGAAAGTTCAAACCAAATCTTGTTGATATACTCTAGCCTGACCTAATGCAGAAATGAGCATCTGCTAATCAGAAATGTTGGGCGTGTTAATGCTGCAATTCACTCTCCCACAGTAGTAATTACTGTGTCCCCAAAGGACTTTGAGCAGGTGACACAAATCAAGGGAGATAATAAAGTGCACTTGCGTTGAAAGGCAACCCACACAAGAGAAATGAGTGCTTCTCTGGTATATTTACGTCGCAATAAGCAAGTTTCAAATTGGGGTTATTTTGATACTACCATGCTTGAAATAGAACAGAGGGTAATATGTTTGACCTTACTGAAACATTTGGTAGAAAATTGTATGTATTGCTTTCTGTCATTGTGGAAATTTGTTTTTATATTTTTACTCTTGGAGTGGTTTCATTGCTATTAAATAGCCCATTTTTTGTTCATCGGTCATCTGTAAGAAGCCTATCTGAAAGATGTGTAAACAGACATAAGTGAAGAATCAAACTGGCCGAGAGGTCTAGTTACCTTTCACTATTCCGCAGCAAAGATTACTGGTAGACACCACTGATGATATCCAAGCAGCTTGTTTCAGATTAGGGGCGGTCGGGTAGCCTAGTGGTTAAAGCGTTCGCTCGTCACGCCGAAGACCCGGGTTCGATTCCCAACATGGGTACAATGTGTGAAGCCCATTTCTGGTGTCCCCCGCCGTGATATTGCTGGAATATTGCTAAAAGCGGCGAAAACCATACTCACTCACTCATTCACTTGTTTCAGATTAGTGGCTATCTAAACTAACTAGATTTAGGGATATAACAACTAGTCCATCCAGATTGTTACTAGCTGTGGACTAACGGACAAGTGACCGTGTCTGTCTCTGATAATGACACAAACATTCACTCAGTGAAGGCAATAATTTCAAGGTTATCATGCATAAACATAAGACTGAAGCTGAATCAATATGACATTCAAGTTTCAAAAGTTGTACGGAAAACCCTTCTCACTGACTGACTCCCCAATCATACACAATGTTTATTCACAGATTTGGGATAGTTTCTCGGATTTAAATCTTTCTGATGTGTTAATGGCTTCTTAGGAACCCATATAGTTTTCAATCCACAATTATTCATCTTTAAAATGGGCAATGTTTTGTGAAAGATTTCTGAACTAATCGAAGTCTTCAAAGGATACTTAGACTAAATGGAATGGAATAAACATACAAATCCAGAGTTAGGGCCCAGCTGTTGAATGTATGCCCACCCTGACTAAGGATTTTTCAAATTGGCTATCTTTGATTGCAAGTGTTCATAGCTGGGATGCTTAAAGTTTGAGAGTGACAACTTTTGTATTATCCTGAGTAGGGGCTCTTGAGTAGTCTTGGAATAACTATGTGTGATTTTTGTAGATTTTTTTATTCATAGTTGGGGATAAGCATTAAATGTTCATCAGCCCTGAGTGATGATATGAAAACAGCTTTTGTGTGACTTGAGAAGGGAAATGAGTACATTGTGGAACAATCGACAATTACATGGAAACGAGATTTGTTTTACTGATTGAGGACCATAATTTTCTTGTTATATGCCCCAAATATGTATTAGCAGTTTGACATTTAGAATATTGGGTAGACAACTACTTTTGCTAGGGGATAGGATTAAGGGAAGGATTCCAGATTAGCCAACCTGGTGTGGTTCTTGCAGCAAGCCAGTGAAGATCCAGGGTAGAATTGGCCTTCAGCAACCCATGCTTGCCATAAAAGGAGACTATGCTTGTCGTAAGAGGCAACTAACGGGATCGGGTGATCAGGCTTGCTGACTTGATGTATATCATCATATACCAGTTTCAGGGATCGATGCTCATGATTCCAATCACTGGATTATTTACAGACAGACGTCATACAGCTGGAATATTGCTGAGTACAGCGTTAAACAACAAACCAAACAAAACTTGCAGCAACTTTCATTCTTCCACCAACAGAGTACAAGCATCACTCTCATTATTTACCTTACTTGATTACCTGCCTGTAGCAAATTAATTATCCGACCACAAACTTACAGTTGACTTGCGGCAATGTTTTGTGTGGATACATGTACTAATTTCCCCACAACTATTCTTTGGCCTTTGAAATACTACCCTATCTCTTGCAGTAGTTAAACAATCTCAAAAAATATTATTAAAAAACTTTTTCATAACCTTTATTGGAAGAAATGTAAGCCGTGCTCTTTATTAACTGTTATGTTTATTGAATACACATGATCATAAGTACAAAAATAAATACTGATAATCCGAAATATGTAAACTCTCAGTTTAATCAGATCGCAATAAAGGTCATTGTGTCTCAATATTAGGTTAATGTGTTTTCTCATGGTTGCCAAGTAATGTGTATGTGTTTGTGTGTGTTGGTGACATAAAAATCTATTTTATATTCTATTCTTGTTATCACCCGTGCATATTATTGGGGGGGGGGGGGGGGGATATATTCGAGCCTCGTCTGTCTGTCCGTCCGTCCGTCCGTAATCATTTTGTTTCCAGAGCACAACTTGAATACCAGTTCAATATCTTTCAACACAAATTGGCCGATTTATGCAACAGGTCCTGAAGTGGTGCCTGTTGCTGTTTATAGATTATTGGCATTTCTTTTTTAATTCCATGGAAACAATTTGGACTTAGTCTCAGGTAGGGCGAGGATGGGTAACTCGGGTACTCGGGTTGAGTGGGTACTGAGAAGGACCCGGGTACCCACAGGACTACCCAAACCCGTCTTTAGTCACATGATACATTTTTTCAGGACAAAAATGATCTAGAACTCTATGGTTACACTACACGTCACTAATGTTCGCATTTCTTTCTGACTATGCACCCATTCCTTTTGACTTTATATGTTTGAATAAAAATAAAACTTCTGTCAACTTCAGTGTTACATGCATGACCAGATTGTTTTATACATGTATCTAAATACATTATGCCAGGACTACGGTCAAACTATTCCCAATCGGACATTTTGTACCTATCTCTTGAGATCTGCAGCAGGTACCCGGTTAGGGTCGGGTAATAGTGGGGTGGGTACCCGGGTTGTAAATTTGGACTCGTCCATGCCTTAGATGGAGGGCTGGATTTCATTTATGGAGCACAACTAAAAAAAATTTCAATGTCCCTCAACAATACTTGGAAGATATATCAAACAGATTCAGAAGTGGTGCATTTTGCTGTTTTAAGTATTTTGGCCATTTTTGATTTTCTGTTTCCATGAAAACAGTAGGACTTCGTCTCGAAATGGGTCAGATGTCATTTTCAGAGCAGAGCTAAAAAATCATGAAATAGTCTTTAAAAAAACATGCCAGCGTTATCAATCATATTCTGAAGTAGTGCCTTGATTTTGAAATTTGTAGGAATATTTTTCCCCTGTTTCCATGGAGACAAAGATGTGTTTGATGCTTGGTTTTCCCTTTGGGCTTAAAATAAAAAAATGGGGATCGGGAATTATGTCATCTTCTTATGACTCTTGTTCTTTTATAAACCTACTGCCATTTTTGCCTGTTGTATCTCTGGTATCTTCCTATGTCTTATAGACCCGTGAAGTTCCGGGGTAGAATAGGTAAAAGGTGACTAACGGGATCGGGTGGTCAGACTCGCTGACTTGGTTGAAGATGTCATCAATCCCAATTGCGTGGATCGATGATCATGATGTCAATCACTGGACTGTATGGTCCAGACTCGATTATTTACAGACCGCCGTCATATACCTGGAATATTTCTGAGTGCGGCGTAAAACAACAAACCAACCAAATCCTATCTTTTATAAACATTACATCTATTAACTGATATTTATGAGAACATTTCTTTGTAATGTTATGTTGTTAGGATAATATTACATGTTCAATTACAAAGATGGTAACTATACACTATCTATTGTATCTTTTTCAGTCAAGTTTCAACAAAAGTAATGTAGTTCTTTATTTTCAGATGCACATTAATTTCTGTAATGACAATTGATAGAAAAGTTGTGAAGAAAATCCTTTTTGTCTGCTTTGATTATGAACTTTGTTATCTGATACATGATATTCATGTGTCTCCCGGGGGCCATGGGTGGCCCAGTCGTCTAAGGCGCCGCGATTCGCTGTGCAGAGTTGCGTCCCTTGGGCACGCCAGAAACCTATGGTTATGGGTTCGAATCCCGGTTCGCCCCGATTATGTTTCAAGGTTTATCAGCACCATACCCGTGCTCGTGGGTTTCGCCGAAGTGGTAAATGTCCGAGACCTGCATCACTTCGGGCTTTCCTCCCACATTAAGCTGACACGCCGCGATATAACTGGAATACTGTTAAAAGCTGCGTTAAACCCAACTCACTCACTCACTCATGTGTCTCCCAAATATAAGGGGGAACTGTTCCAAGGGTTGTGAGTACCTAACCACTAGTTTACTAATTTGTAAATATATATATATATTTTGGAATTAATGTGGACACAATTTGATGAAGATGAGAAAAGTTTGAAGTCAGTTATGTAATATAATTGTAACTGGTACTACAAATGGTTTTGCATTGCAAATAACTTAATTGGAACATGACATGCAAGCTTAGTGTTTCTCATTCCGATTCCTTTGTCTCAACAGATCATATTTGGTTTTCCTAAAAACTAATAATGATTATTATCAGTTGGAGATTGACAAGAGGGTTTTCAATAACCTGGTTTTCCAAACTTGATTGTTCAAATATCGACCGCAATAGTTATTAGGTGTAATTTAATAATAATAATTTTGCTGTTACGTTCAAAATAGCTGAAATCTTTATCAGAATTATGAAGAATGCTTCCTGGCAGAAGTAGAAGCTTCAGAATTACAGTTTTTCGTGACCCAGGGAAGTAAATTGCATGGATTTAATGTGGAGTGTGTTTTTGATTTAGTTTTATTTGTGAGTAAACATTGAGTATAGAAGTTACATGGGTTAAATGTTGTTACTCTTTTGTATGCTGCTGTTTCAGATACAGTTCATCTGATCATTGCATCAAAATTCTTTGAAGTTATATTTATTGGGTATTTCACTGGTAGATTGGTAAAAAAATGTTATAATCTCAGATTGTTATTTCCGGCTCAGTAACGAGAATATATACAATGTAATCTTAATTTCTGCATATATAACAATGCCTAGCAGAAAAGAAAAACAATTTAAATGGTAAATCATCATGTTTTGAGATATTTTATGTCAAATTTCACATTTTTATTGACTGAGTTTGACCTCTATTCGCTGAAAGGATACGATGTAGTTCTTTAGTTCACAAGTGATGTTGACTGATACTCTTACCCTTTCAAGTCGTGTATACACTAATCAAAAACATTAACGCTGCTGCCAGTTTAGCTGCAGCTCTTTTTTTATGTCGTATGTTATGATATCCGTTTTCTCGTTCTGCGATACTCCATTTGCAGCTGCTTTGCACTTGGAGTAGAAAGCAGAACAAGTCAAACCAGTCAACATTATGGTTCGTAATGTGCAAATTTTGAATCTGAAAAGTAAAAGCTGATCCTGACGCAAAAGATATGACATCACAATCGTATATCGAGAAGCACCAAATTCAAAGCTCTCTGTTGTCCTTAAAATACATTCTCCTTGAAGATTTCTTTCGTGTTTTCTGCTCGAAATATATTTCCACACATCCTTTGAATATTGTAGTAACTGCTACTTTGCAGTTTGTAACCTGTAATTGTAGATATAATTATTTAAATATGCCTACCGATAATGACTGAAAAGAGTACTATTCTATGAATATTAGCTTCCGCGTTGATGTAGACATCAAACCAGCTGTTTCAGTCAGTGGGGGTTTATTGTGATGTAATAACCTCGGATTGAACAATCAGAAAGGAGCAATTTCCAAATTAATGGTAGAATCACCAATAGTTCTATCAAAAACAGTTCATGCCATCTTTGTTCCAACTAAGCAGGGAAGCTTCTGTGTTTGTCACTCTGTTTTTTTCCACCTAGTTTCCTGTCAAATGCTTATCTGACGAATCACATGACACATCCGTCTTGTAGCGGTGATCGCTGTGTATACATACTGGTTTAGTCGACTTTGCCCTTAAATGTCATTGTGTCACATTCTCAAATGTCAACAATATTTGTATCTTCAAAAAAAGAAGACACTTGCATAACAACTAGTGTCATTGTAGGAACATGAAACCAGCATGATGCTAACCTGAAACTAATGACATTGAGATGACTCCAATAGTTATGAAACGTCCCTCTGAAATTAATGCATTTGAATTCTCTGTAAAGTAATCCCATTTTGTTTTAATCTCAATTATAAGATCAATTACAAAGGAATCCTAAAAGGAATTTTCTATTTTCAATTACGAAAGAATGTTGACAGTACATATGAAAAGAGACACACATTTACTGCTCAAGATAGAATTGAGGCTGGATAGGAAAAAGGATCTTGTCACAAGATGTTAAGTCCGTTCTGGCTAAAAATGTTGTATTGCGCTTTTATTCTCCAGGAAAGCCATTGTATTTCCAGATTTACCTTTGTACATCTAGTCAAACAATCTTGCCTTGTCCATCGGAAAGAGATCAATAAGAGAAAGCTATTACCATTTCAAGTTTTTGTAAAACCCATGGTTATCTCAGGTAATCTATATGAGGCTTTGTGAAAAGCTAGTGATCTTTAAATATTCCAGATAACTCCCACCTGCTGATACTTAGAGAATTAACCCTTCGGCACCTGACTCACATTCTTTCTTCATTCGTTGCAGGTTAACCAAAGAAAGAAATGAAAAATAGGAATGAGAGAAATGGAAAAAAAATGTGGAAAATGTTTTAGACTTTAATATGGTAGGGTGTAAAAGTCGGAATCATACAATGGACCTGCTTTCAGCAAAGATTTCTTGAGATTATGGAAAGAGTTTGATTGGTTTTATTTAAATGTTGTGTGTGGTTTGAGTTCAAGGTCTGTCATGTTGTTTTTTTTACTTTTCATCCCATTAGTTTGAGAGGGATGATTGGCTGAAGGTGTTTGTGGATGTGTTAATTACTTCTGTACATCTTTTGCAAAGTGGATTGGTTGGCCAGAATGTCTTTTACAAACAATGAACATGCAGATCAATATGGATGTAGAATCATTGTGAAAGCAGTGAAGTCTTGTTGGCATGGACCTGCTTCTCAGGAAAACCTGCCTTCCAGACAACTACTTTGGTTGCAACTTTATATAAAGTAAAGGGACTTTACAGAGAATCATTGTGAAAGCAGTGAAGTCTTATTGGCATGGACCTGCTCGTCAGGAAAACCTGCCTTCAAGACAACTACTTTGGTTGCAACTTTATATAAAGTAAAAGGATATTACTGAGTAATGTCAGCAGGTCCTGCACAACCTTACTGAACTTCTCTCTCCTTACCATCTTCCTGAGGCAAGGGAGTTAACCGACTGCAAAAGTCCAGTTTCCACCCTTGCCAAACTAGGCTGGAATTAGGGAGTTATATTTTGGCTGGACTTACTAGTCTATGCATAGTCCAATCAATATCTTGTAATAAAGTCAACATCCAGTTCATAAATTGCTGTGCAGATTTCGGTCAATTGCAGGATGTGAAAAGTATGTGTACCGTCAACTTAGTGTCAACAAATATTTTCAAAATATTTTCATGTTTTCTATCGAGGTCCTCACGTGTTTTGATGCCCATTTTATTACACTATAGATCATGATTATCAATCGGATTGTTTTCACTAGACGTCACCATTTTATTTGAAGCAAATGCAAGTGATATGAAGAGGTGAAATCTGATTGGTCAATAGGAGGGACATAGAAAGGACATAACTCGTAATAGCCATTGGTGGCGCTACAATCAAACCCAGAAATTCCAGCCTAGTTCAGCAAGTCAGTTTTTTAAAGTCAGTTAACCCCCTTGCCTCGAGAAGATGTCCCCTTGCAAACCTCTCTTCAGCCTTGTCCTCAGATCTGAAAACCAGAACCTTTTGTCTGTCCCTCGCGCCAAGCTGAAACAGTTTGGTCAAAGATATTTCACTGTTCCTGTTCTCACATTGTGGACCAGACTACCAACTCTCTTAAGGCATGCGGGGGGGTCGGGTAGCCTAGTGGTTAAAGCGTTCACTTAAGGCATGGTCCATCCCTGGACTCCTATAGATCCATTCTAGAAATCATCTATTCCAGCCGTCTTACTTTTTTTAGTTTCAACAGTGCCTCATCAGTCCATTATAAGTCACCTTCTGTCCATTCTTCTATTGTATATGGACCGCCTCTGAGGTCTAGTTGTAGAGCGTCCGCCCAGAGAGCGGAAGGTCCGGGGTTCGATCCCCATCCGCATCAAATCTAAAGACGTTAAAAGATTGTTATTATTACCCTGTCTGGCGCTTGGCATAAAGGGTCTCAAACAAATACTGATCGGCTCGGAGTCAGTAAACTGTGTCTGAGTGGGGTATTCATGTTAAACTGCGGCATGGTATCTCATTGGGCTAGCACTATAAATCGGCATCAGTCCGGACTAGTTCAAGCAGCTACACACACACCTTCATGCACATCGCTATATAAGAGCAATAATCTTGGATGCAACGTTAAACCGTATTTCACTTCACCTATTGTATATAAGTTTTATACATTTGTACATTGTAGCACTTTGAGCATGCTTCAATGGATGGACAATAGTGCATTACAAATATTCATTTTTTTTAATTATTATTACCTGTTATTACTATCTAGAGTAATTCTCCATGAACAACATTCTTGATTTACAAGGATTCACTATATCTTGTCCAGAAGTATTGATTGTCCTGAAATATTGCACTCCAGTGATGATACCAGGAATCCTTAGTACCTGAAATTTCCTTTTGGATATGATTAGAAACATTTGGTGTTGATTGAGAGGAAGATGTGAAGACAGTAAAAGGCAAGACAAATTGAACTGATTAATGTGATTGAAAGAAGAATGGAGAGAAGAAAAAGAAAATTCATAATACAAGAATAAGCAGGTAAAGATGGAAAGGAATAGAATAACAAGAAGGTAAATGGTAGTGATCTAAAGCACAGCAAAACACTGTCCAGAGTTGTGTCCCTTGTCTGTGCCAGGATCTCAGGATCCTTGGATTGTCAGCACTATGCCCATGCATGCTCTGTCATTTCAACAAAGTTGTAAATGTCTTCCACCCTGTGTTGAAAGTGGTGTTTAACAACAAACAGAGTTGTGTCCCTTGTTGGTGCCAGGATCCTTGGGTTGTCAGCGCTATGCCCATGCATTCTCAAAAAAGTAGAAAAAGTGTCTCCCATCCTGTGCTGAATGTGGTGTTTAACAACAAACAAACAACCCAATATCACTTTGGGCTATCTTGCAGACGAAACGGATCACATTAGCTGAAGTACATTTCAAAGTAACCTAAAACTCAATAAAGACACACTCAAACTATGATTAAAACATAATTCCAGTCAAAGGTAATCATGGATTATTATATTCATTTAACGAGTCACGATTTCAGTACATTATTTAAATAATCATCAATTTGCCACAGAATTGTGTTCCTCAATACTTTAAGTAGCGGAAGGGTTAAAGTCAATAATCTTTACAACATGCGTTCAGTTAATGTTCTAAATCAGAAGTCATGTCCCTCTCTTAACATTAGAGAGAAAGTGAGTTTCATGTTACGCTTCGAACCAAGTCATTATATCAGGCTTTTGAAGGGTTTACAAAAACAAACATGTTGTTCTATCATAGCTGGAAACATGAAGAAATATGTATTTACAAGTTGATATTAAGAATTTCAGAATTTGATATAGAAACTTTGCTATTTTCTTGTTTGAAAAAAATAATCCCAAGTTTAAGAATCGGAGGAATTGTGACCACAAAATGTAGAATAATTCTCTGGTGTTTAAAGTAATAAGAAGACCTTACTATCGATATGTTTTATTTTAATCTGTCTGGGATTTTTGATAAAGGGTAATATATTTAACCGAGAAAAAGAACACTGTTATGAAATCAGCCCCAATGTACTCTTACATGGAGGATCTGATTGGACAGTTCCAGCTTGAAATATTTGTTTTCTTTTCTGTTTTCAATACATGTTGATGAAAAGGCAACACTCACATTTGTGAGACTCGCACATGTCACAAGCATGTGCTCTCAACTCTCTCAATCCAATAGTTCTGTGGCAGAAACATTTGCTGTTAACTCTCTCAAATCCATAGTTCTGTGTCACAAACATGTGCGGGGCGGTCGGTAGCCTAGTGGTTAAAGCGTTTGCTCGTCACGCCCGTCATGGGTACAATGTGTGAAGCCCATTTCTGGTGTCCTCTGCCGTGGTATTGCTGGAATATTGCTAAAAGCGGCGTAAAACTATACTCACACACACACACAAACATGTGCTCTCAACTCTCTCAATCCCATAGTTCTGTGTCACAAACATATGCTCTCTACTCTCTCAATCCCATAGTTCTGTGTCACAAACATGTACCCTCAACTCTTTCAATCCCATTGTTCTGTGTCACAAACATGTACCCTCAACTCTCTCAATCCCATTGTTCTGTGTCACAAACATGTACCCTCAACTCTCTCAATCCCATAGTTCTGTGTCACAAACATGTACCCTCAACTCTCTCAATCCCATAGTTCTGTGTCACAAACATGTACCCTCAACTCTCTCAATCCCATAGTTCTGTGTCACAAACATGTACCCTCAACTCTCTCAATCCCATAGTTCTGTGTCACAAACTTGTGCCCTCAATTCTATCAATCTCACAGTTCTTAGGTTCTATAGGGTAGAGTTCGTTTCCAGAGCATAACTCAAAACCCATTCACTACTTTCTAACAAAACTGTGCATGTTTACCAGACACATACTGAACTGGTGCCTTTTCCTATTTAGAAATTTTAGAAATTTGTATTTGTTATGTTTCCATGGCAACAAGTTGGACTTAGGTTCTATAAGGGTGGTGTTCGTTTCAGGAGCGTAACTCAAAAACCGTTAAATACTTTCTTACAAAACTTTGCATGTCTACCATGCACATACTGAACTTGTGCCTTTTGACATTAAGCACTTTTATAAATTTGTATTGTTTTTGGTTCCATGACAAGAAGTTGGATTTAAGTTTTAATATATTGTGGGTTCACTTATGGAGTATAACTAATAAACTGTTAAATATTTCCTTGCCAAACATTGCATGTCTGTATGTAAAGCACATACTGAACTGGTGCCTTTTGATGTTAAGGAGTTTTAGAAATGTATATTCTCAAATTTCCATTGCAGCTATTTTGACATGGGCTAAGAGATATATTGGGTCAGTTACCTGGTTTGGGACCATAACGTGTTAAAATGGGCGGGGGATATATATGACTTGGTTGACTATACGCTTGTTTAATTCTTTGAAATAAGAACCTTGAACATTTCATCTAAACCAGAGTACAGAAAACTACAGTCATAACAAACTCAAACAGACCACTAGTTTATCTGTACAGCAAGTGGCCATGACCATAAAATAAGTTTGTAATATCCATCAGTTCGTTATAACCGTAGTTCGTTATAAGCATTTATACAACATCTATACAGCAAGTGGCTGGGACCATAAAATAAGTTTGTAATATCCGTCAGTTTGTTATATCCGTGTTCGTTATATACATATTTTACTGTAGTTTGTTTTTGTTGAAAATGTCATTGACATGTTTTTAGAAGTTTGAAAAACACATGCCATTGTCAGAACACTTTCAGGAACAATCTGACCATATCTTGGAAAATACCAGATGCTTCAATTGCACATGTGTTCATTTCATACCAAGGAATATCATATTCGGTTAATTGCGCTATTGTGCTTTTCAGTTTGTCCATGTCTTTTTGTTCCTTTAAGAATAACTTTGTTTCAAAGAGAACACAGGCTGCAGGAAAACCAGCTGTCTAGGATCGACCTATCGAGACATATCAAAATGTCTTTTTAGGACGTAGATTAAAGGACGTTGGGCTGAGATATAGCTGGATAATGCACCTGTGCCTTACAGCATGAGAACGCAAACCTTTATTGTAACAACTGATGATATAGTCATTACTGGAGCTTTTAGCAAACAATTTTCTTTCATTTGTCAGTTTTAAGGATTTCAGACTTTTTTCCGAATACAAGCATGAGCAACTGTGGATCTATTCTTCCCTGCCATAATTGAAGCTTGTTTGTTTGTTGTTTAACGCCACACTAAGCAATATTCCAGCTATATGACGGCGATCTGTAAATAATCAAGTCTGGACCAGACAGTCCAGTGAATGACATCATGAGCATCGATCCACGCAATTGGGATATGATGACATGCATCAACCAAGTCAGCGAGTCTTACCATCCGATCCCGTTAGTCGCCTCTTACGACAAGCATAGTCGCCTTTTACGGCAAGCATGGCTTGCCGAAGACCTATTCTACCCCAGATTTTCACAGGTCCATAATTGAAGGAAGGTGGGAAGGAGTAAATCCCGTTCTTGTTTCACGCCTTGCATCGCTTTCAAATTTACAAAAATGTACTAAAATAAAAGACATGTATCTTGTTTTACACATTTTATTGACCTTATCGGAGCAGGGGTAATCCAGGCGTCTTATCCACCATAATTTGCTGTGCAGAGTTGCGTCCCTTGGGCAGGATTGACAACTATGGTCATGGTGTCCAATCCCAGTTTGTACCGATTGTGCAGAGTTGCGTCCCTTGGGCACGCCAGAAACCATACCCGTGTTGAGGACCTGCATCAATTCCGGCTTGCCTCCCACATGAAGTTGACACGGCGTGATGTAACTGAAATACTGTTAAAGTGGCATTAAAGTCCACTCTCTGACTCACGATTGCCATTATTTGACCTGATACAGTGGGCAGAAAATAGCATTCTGTATCAAATGGCTGTGCTTGTCAAACAGAATTCTTTTCAAAAGTGTTTCATTTATTCTAGTAAATGTGAGGGTTGACTAATTAGCCTCACACGGAAAGAATTGCATATTACTTGTGGTCTTGTGGTCATTGTATGATGTCCTATCCACATAAACTTCAGTCAAGTGAGCAAATTGTTTCGCTGTAATTTGTCCATAAAATTACCGTAGTGTGTCACCTTTGGAAAATGGACAAGCTTGAAGAACATTCAGTGATCATTTTGGTAATTAAGGTTGTTAAGGAGACTCATATTGAACATTAAAGTTTTTCCCATTTTGAACTAAAATGATTCATTGTGTTGTTTCTTGTAATAAACATTTCAACAGTTTTAATATCTTTCGTTCCATTTTTGAAAGTGGTTAAGCAGGGATATTACCGACTTAATGGCCAATATTTCAGCGTGTAGGCGAAATGATATTTTTATGTGTTAATTTTCAAGGTCAAAAGGAAAAAATTCAGTGTCAGTAAAGGAAGATTTTAACATACCTGTTACTATTCTGTTAATGAAAGTTATTTATGAATTTAGTCATTGATGCATTGAATCATGAAATCAATGACACATCATTGAGTTGTTTGGCTGCTAGTGCTTATTGGAGGAATATTCTGTAGTTCCGAGCAGTAACGTTGAAAAAAAGAGCCATTAAAAGATTTGAACTGTTTCAGAGGAAAATTAACTGAATGCAGTGAAATGGAGAAAAGCTTTTGTATGTTTCAGTGTTAAGATATTAGAAGGAAAAATGTGAATTGATTTATCATTTATGATTCATTACGTGGCACCAGACACAATCCCATATACTTTGGATGCAAACAAAGATGCATTGATTCAGAAGCATTGTAAGGGACTGGTTATTAATTAAACGGGAGGGGCTGGTGAGATTAAAGGGGTTGGTCATGAATAAATGACATGTCTATTTTTTCAAATAGAAAAAAGGGGCGGTCGGGTAGCCTAGTGGTTAAAGGGTTTGCTCGTCACGCCGAAGACCCGGGTTCGATTCCCGACATGGGTATAATGTGTGAAGCCCATTTCTGGTGTCCCCCGCCGTGATATTGCTGGAATATTGCTAAAAGCGGTGTTAAACCATACTCACTCACTCACTCACTCACTCAAATAGAAAAAAAAATAATTGGAACATTTTTGGGTTACTGGTCATTTATTAAGGGGTTAGGGGGTGAAAAAGTGTTACATGTACGTATATCAGGAAAGGGAAGAGGGCAATGAAATAATGTTACATAAAATGGGGGATGTCTGCAAAATGGGATACAGTCTTAAAACCAATTTCACTGCCCCCTTATAAATGACTAGTCCCTATTGTATAACACATGTGCCATGTTTCTTTATGTTTTTATTGGGTGATGAATCACAGTAGGAATATACCCTAAGATAAGGAGTTTGTTCACCTTTTCATGATATCTTCGAGTGTAAAGTTTCTGTTTATTTTCATTATGTTCTAGTTTCAAAACACTGCTCGCTGTTCATTGGATCAATTTTGCTTTTACTTGACTGACTTTCCGATTTTCAGAATATCAGATGTATATGAATATCTTGTGAATATCATATATCGAGAATTTCATATTGCTTCCAATGATGTATATGTAGAGTATCTCGAACCTTGTGGAACCGTGTTGTATCTTGGAGATATTGAAGATGAGGGGTGAACATCCAGACACATCAAGTAGCTGTATTATTGATAAATAACAATATGGTTGCATTTCGCAAGAAAGTAAGAATAAAACATTTGTATGTATATCACTGTCAATCATGAACAACAGTTCAAGTCTTCGAATGGCTTTTAGAAGTGATACACATAAGGAAGAGAAGTCATGGATGTCAGTTTCTGTATTTTGATAAAACACAAATACTGATTTGACGTAATAAGCGCCCAGGGCTCTCTAAAAATTTGAAATAGTTGGCTCTTATTAGAATAAAATTTTGGAGAAAAAAAAACAGTTGAAAGATTGTAAATTTTGTGATTTATGCTAACAGCCTGAAATGATACAAAATAAAAGTTTGTGTGTATTATACACGACAGATATATTTATCCAGAATTTAATTGCCCATAATTAAGGGTGCATATCACATGAGTGCGTATTATCCACGAATAATAAGTCTTGTGTGCATTGATCAATCGGAAGGGGTGCTAATTGGGATTGTTCACAAGTCAATATATTAGCAAATATCGCCGTGGGCGCTTATTAGAGCGGGACCCTTATTACGTCGAATACGGTACATCATCTGCTGGCCTTCCTGGTTAGTTTCCATCTTTTGCTATCTTTTTACTTTTGTTGTTCTTACATGTACATATATATGTTCTCTGCCTCATAGCATTCATTCACCTGATGAAGGAGTAAGCGTATACTCCGAAACGTGTTCCTCATAATAAAGAAGTTGACATCCATAAATTCTCTTCCTTATTAACAACAGTTGTTGCAAAAAAATGTACAATGTATATATGCCTGTTTAGGCATCCCTGCAATCACTATGTAGTCTGTCCACTCACAAAAACAACAAAGCGTCACTCTTGCCTCAAGCTTGTTAGTTCACAGCTCGGATAATGTGAGAGGCGTCATGCGGCCTTCATCCCTCATGACTTTGCTTTGTACTGCAACCAGGAAGTGTTGCCATGTCTTTCCCCACAATTATTAATTTGCAAATAAAGATTACCTTACAATTGGAATAAAACATTAAAAAAGATTAATTGAACAATTTGTTCAAATTGCACTGTACTTTTAAATTGATGTTAGATTTGTTAGGAAAGGTACAAGATATATTTCCGCTTCTCAAAACTGTTAATATACCAAATGCCAACTTCTACATAAAGGTACAAAATTCTATGGTAAAGTTTGGAGGCTAAGGTTTGATGTAGCACTGTGTATATTTGTCTCGAATTCGAGATAAGTGGTAAATTAAGATATATTGGAAAAAAGGGGCGAGATATCAGTACATTCTACATAATGGTGTTCGAGATATCGAGGTTCGACTGTATTTTTGTTTCTATGAGGACAGCTGATTCATTTGTTTAAAGGACATGTGATTGACGAGACCAGTCAGGCTTGTAATCCCATAGTTAAATGACAATGTACAACGCCTATTGCATCATTGATTTCACGGTGTCAAGACAGCTGAACAAAATGTGATGACCTCATCACAAGTATGTTTTCTATCAGAACCATTGATTTGTTGCATATTATGTCATAAGCTCACCGGTCAACATGAACAGTTCGAACCAGCAGGTGTCCATTTCTTTGTTCCAACCCTTGACCGGTGAAATTAACATGGCCCTTGTGTTGTAGATATCAGTGTTGTTGACTGTCGGGGATACATTTCAAGAGATTTGTTTTCGAAACTAACAAAGATGGAGTTATGGAGCTGTGAGATTGATGCTTTCTTTAAGGTGAAACTTATCGTTTTTAACAAAGCTATTTTATCTCCAATAGTTGTCAGTGTGGTTCTGGTAAAGGCTGATCTCCTTGCCTTGGCTCGTCGATTTCATCAGTTGATGTCTATTTCATGATTTCATGATTTCATGATCTATTTCAGTATGAGCAGTGTATATGTCATCAGGTTTAATGGTTGTAAATGTGAACAAGAGAACCTCAGACCTGACACTACTGCTACATTGTGTAACAGAACTTGACTCTCATGCTTTGCGAGACTCAAATGTTAACATATCTGAGTATCCAAACTTTAATATTATGATCATCCGCATACAGAAGATGTGATGAGGAGGATGACAAATAGAGTAAGATATAGAGATGTATTGCTGAAATAGATTCAAGAACTATTGTTGTGGGACTGTTATTAAGTCTGTTATAGAACACCCACTCGTATTCCTTTATCAAATGATCATTTCACAAGGTGAAATCTATTGCTAGAATGCCAATGACATATCTTGAAATATATACATTACATTTGTAAGGTTTTGAAGCTATTTCTGTTTAATAGATTTTCATACATCATTACATGTTATACTTCCCAGTCTGTCTGGGAGGCTGCCTAATTAGAGACCCCTCTAGAGGGACGCACCCTGAAGGAACGTTTGACATCGATGGGCCTCTATTAATCAACTGGAAATTAAATCCATGCGGTGAATGATTTAACAATGTAACGAAAACTCTGATAGTTCTAACAGGTTTCGGAAGGGTTGAATTTAAAGTGAGTTATCATCTGTATACTTATCACTTCCTGATACAACCGCTCTCTCCTTCCTCATCTTGTTAGCTTGTAGGGGGCACAGGTGGCCCAGTCGTCTAAGGCGCCACGATTCGCTGTACAGACTTGCGTCCCTTGGGCACGTCAGAAACCTATGATTGTGGGTTCGAATCCCGGTTCGCCCCGATTATGTTTCTAGGTTTGTCAGCACCATACTCGTGCTCGTGGGTTTCACCGAAGTGGTAAACGTCTGAGACCTGCATCACTTCGGGCTTTCCTCCCACATTAAGCTGACACACCGCGATATAACTGGAATACTGTTAAAAGCGGCATTAAACCCAACTCACTCACTCACTCTTAGCTTGTATATTCCTGCATTATTTATTACAAATTAGATGTCTTCAATGATTTCCAGATTTATCAGATATATATGTTAAAATGTCAATATACTTCAAAGTTGTGCCGTTAACGCAGGAAATTTGAAAAAACTATATGACGAGCAAGCGCCGTCTTCAGAAACAGTGCTCTGTGTGATTTTTGTTGTGGTTGTCGAAATTGCGATGAATTACACGATTGGTTTGATTGAACACCCACGCACACATATCTGTGTGTGTTTATCAGATGATGTCCAAAGAGATAAAAGTAGATTATTCTGGGTTTATTTTTGTAGATTGAAACTGCAAATGGAATTAATCTTCACAGAATGTCAGAGAGTAAATGAAAGTAGCCAGCCAAAGTTGCATGCAAGATATGACACTAAATGACTGTTTGTCGTTATGGTGACAAGTACTATTTTCCTGAAAGAAAATTATTATATTACTGATGCAGATGAAAAATATCCACACCCAAACTACATCAGTTTTAGATGTAAAAGAGTGCTATTTATGTCATGTCATATCATATATTGCTATATTAGCATTCTCCCTTGTAGATTCCATATCTGACGGATTCTGAAGCTTATTAAGCCTGACACCCTCTGACAATTTATCACGTGGGGATTTATTTTTTTTTCTATTGTTCTATCTTAGTATTTTACTGTTGGTAGGCAATCCTTAAAAGTGTCCATCTGTGAAGATCCAGGTTAGAATTGGTTAGGATCGGGTGGTCGTGGTTTGCTGACTTGGTTGATGCATGTCATTTGCATAGACTGTTGCTCATAATGTCAATCACTGGATTGTCAGGTCCTGACTTGATTATTTACAGACCACCATCCTATGGCTAGAATTATTGCCAAGTGTGGTGTTAAACAACAAATAAACTGAAAACCCTTTTTCATATTTTGCCTCTTCTGAAATCTGTAGAAGAAGATGCACTGGCATTGTCTAATTGTACACAGACTAATCTCTTGAAACATTTTCCTTCAATTAAAAATGTGATTCTGATAAGGATAGTTTTCATGGTAAATAAATAGACCAGTATATATAAGCTCTCATTTCTTTGGTTCTGTGTCATTTATTTATGATTCGTAAATAAGCATAGTTTGATAAAAAACATAATTTCTTTGCAAGGGTAGTTGACCAATTTTTTTATTTTTTTCTTTATATGGTAATAAGGAAAGTTTCCATGTGTATTATCTATTCTTTACTTAGTAAATAGGGAAAGCTAACAAGTGTATGATATTTTCTTTACTAAGTAACTAAGTATTGTTTTCAAGTATATCCTCTTTTGTTTACTAAGTAAAGAAGGATAGCTAACAAGTATATATTTTCTTTACTTAGTAACGAGGATAGTTTTCAAGTATATCCTCTTTTGTTTACTAAGTAAAGAAGGATAGGTAACAAGTATATATTTTCTTTACTAAGTAACTAAGGATAGTTTTCAAGTATATCCTCTTCTGTTTACTTAGTAAAGAAGGATAGCTAACAAGTATATATTTTCTTTATTTAGTAACGAAGGATAGTTTTCAAGTATATCCTCTTCTGTTTACTTAGTAAAGAAGGATAGGTAACAAGTATATATTTTCTTTACTAAGTAACTAAGGATAGTTTTCAAGTATATCCTCTTCTGTTTACTTAGTAAAGAAGGATAGCTAACAAGTATATATTTTCTTTATTTAGTAACGAAGGATAGTTTTCAAGTATATCCTCTTCTGTTTACTTAGTAAAGAAGGATAGCTAACAAGTATATATTTTCTTTATTTAGTAACGAAGGATAGTTTTCAAGTATATTCCCTTTTGTTTACCTCATAAAGAAGGATAGCTAACAAGTATATAAATATATATATTTTCATTCCGATATGCCAGGAAATTAGTTCCATATTGTAAAAGTTTTCACCTCTTTGTAATACTAACTTTAAGAATATATATTTTATAAATCATTTGAAATGACTCATCGTCATCATCATCATCATCATCATCATCATCATCATCATCATTTATTATCAGCTCATTCAAGAAATGACAAGTACACCACACTGAATGTTCAAGTGATCAGTGATAACACATTTACACTAACATTATGGTCAGGTATCCTTTGAATACACTATCCAAGGTAATCATTGTTTAAACGTCCATGTGTCCATGGCCATGTTAATTCCTGACAGCCAGTGACAGATATGATACAAACAGTATTGGATCTGTACATCGTGTCGAGGAGCTCCTCACTGTCACAAGCATTGCTGATATTGGAGAGTATTTAAGTAGCACAGCCAGCCTTCACTCAGTCCTCATGCCGCGTGGAATCATTACTACGAGACAAGCAGTTTCGAGAGGCCAGTTTGTCACGATCAGTGGGCATCGAAGGTGTCTCACTGGTTCACAGTAAGAAATCAATGCTGAGGAGGATGCTGCACAAACATTTATTTAAAGTCATGAAAAATTGGCTTTGTTAAATTTTTGTGTCGTAATTTGCGTCCCCTGCTTGTCACCACTCATCACCAATGTTGACAAACGAACGTTCATTTCGTTCCGAGCTTGTCCATAGCGAAATTGACGCACCTGCAATTTCAGGAAAACTCGTCACTGGAGAGTGTGGTTATACCGTATACAAATTATGCCCAAGTTTATGATGGGCTGTCATGATGAAGCGTACAGATGGAAGCATCACTAGAGTGGGGAGGGGTCTCGTTAATGTGGACTGGTCAGGCATGGATACCGACCACGGCTGTGGATTGCTGTACCTTGTATTAAGACGACGGATTGCAATGGATGCTCCCTAGTGACGGCAGGTGTGGAGAGTGTATTCGAGTGTGATATGACCCTGGTTCCTATGGAGGTGGGGCGCCATCTGTTCATACTGCATCTACACGTTGAAGTTCTCAAGATCATAAACGTTGTATGGTGCCAGTTCCGAGCCTTCAGATGTAAGGTAAATAAAAACGGATCATTGTACTTGATATATCCCTGCAATATATCCTGTATATCCATACAATATATCCTGTATATCTCTGCAATATATCCTCAGCACTCGATGCCAGTAGTTTCTTTATGGGAATTCTTCAATAGATCTATAAGGATATCAGACCGTATGGAAACAATTTTGACATGGCATATAAGGAGATATGAGAATATTGTTTTTTGTGTGTGGTTTATTATTTCTTTACTCAATAAATAAGGATGGTTTTCATGGTAAGTAAGGAAATCTGAGTATATATGTTGTCATTTCGTGCTGATTATAGCATTCCGTTACATAGTTGGAATAAAAAAGATTCTATGCAATGATAGTTTAAATATATATGTATTTCATTTTTTCTTTCTTATATAATATATAAGGATACTTTCTTTTTTTTTGTTTTCTTTACATGGTAAATAATGCTCTTTCAAAAGTATACCATCCTTTCTTTACAAAGTAAATAGTATAGTTTAGAAGTTTACCATTCTTTCTTTACAAGGGAAATAAGGATAATCAAGTATACATATACAAGTATATCATCTAACATAGTTACAACAAACATTAAGAATTTCTTCATGTGGTACATTTTGGAGAGTTAATAGTTCTTTTCATGGTAAATAGTGTAGTTTGCAAACCTGTATTACCTTAACATGGTAAATAAAGATAGTTGACAAGTATTCAATTTTTCTACAAAAAATTATTTACTGACGGTTGGCACCAAAATTCAGGTTGGTAGGTTAAAAAAATGTATTCTAATTTAAAATAAATTGTTTAATTTCCTCTCATGATTTTTTTATATTTTTGTGTGTTGTGGAGTTTTTAAGATAATTTTTAAACAGGTAGTAATTATAGTATTTATCTATTTATGTTGACAGTGATATTAAATGAGTTTGGTTCCTTTTACGTATTTCCGATCGGCAGAATAAAAATGTCCAGTATTTTTTCACATTTCAAGTTTTCTTAGAGGATTCAAAAACCAAGTTTAAAAAAGTCTGGTCCTAAATGATTACTTTTTTTATGATGATTATGTAATACTGTTAACATGATGATGACATTAATAATGGTAGAATCATTCATGTGAATGACAGTGATTGTCCAAGATAATGATAATTATTTATGAAACAAATGATCATCTTAGATAACTCGCTCTTTGACATGATAAATGATCAACGTACGTCATTATAAACTATTTGACACATGCTACATTAATATGTCACATGGTTAATAATTATTTGATGTAATGAATGATTATCTTCCATGATAAGTCATTATTTTACGTGATAAATTATTATTTTACATGACCAATAATTAATTTACATGATGAACTATTATTATGCATGCTGTGGCATTATTTTACTTGATGAACTACTCGGGGCGTTCGGCTAGCCTCGTGGTTAAAGCATTAGCCTGTCACGCCAAAGACCCGGGTTTGATTCCCGACATGGGTACAATGTATGAAGCCCATTTCTTGTGTCCCCCCACCGTGATAATGCTGGAATATTGCTAAAAGTGGCGTCAAACCATACTCACTCACTGATGAACTATTCCTATGAGACCCGTGAGGATCGAGGTTGGAACTGGTCTTCAGGAACCCATCCCATCTGAAATGCGCACCATGGTATACCATGGTCACCAAGGTTTACCATGGAATACCATGCTAAACCATGCTAAACCTTGGTCACTTTTATTTCTTACCATGGTGTACCATGGTATACTATGGTAACCATGCTACACCATGGTCAACAGAAACCATGGTCATTGAAGATTTTACCATGGTAGACTATGGTCATCTTAGATAAATCCATGGTAGACCATGGTCATCTTAGACAAATCCATGGTAGACCATGGTCATCTTAGATAAATCCATGGTAGACCATGGTCATCTTATACAAATCCATGGTAGACCATGGTCATCTTAGATAAATCCATGGTAGACCATGGTCATCTTAGACAAATCCATGGTAGACCATGGTCATCTTAGATAAATCCATGGTAGACCATGGTCATCTTAGATAAATCAATGGTAGACCATGGTCATCTTAGATAAATCCATGGTAGACCATGGTCATCTTAGACAAATCCATGGTAGACCATGGTCATCTTTAAAAAAAAAACATGGTAGGCCATGGTCATCTTAGACAAATCCATGGTAGACCATGGTCACCTCAAACAAAACCATGGTAGGCCATGGTCATCTTTAGAAGACATAGCCATGGTAGACCATGGTTACTTCAAACTGTGATTAAAAAAATGAAAATTTACCTCCTGTTTCATCATTTTGAATTTCATTTATGAATAACAAATAATGGTAACATCAAATGAAAAGTTATACTATTGTATCAGTATCAGGCTTGCTGACTTAGTGGATGCGTGTCATCATATCCCATTTGCGTGGATCGATGTTCATGATGTCAATCATGAAATCGTCTGATCCAGTACTATTTTCAGACTGTCGTCATATAGCTGGAATATTGCTGAGTGCAACATTAAACAAAAGCCCAAACAAGCAAAAACTATACATGCATTGTTTAACAAGAAAGCTCATGAAATGTCACCAGATAGAATTTTACAAGGTAATATATGGAGCGTAAAGAGAGACATATTTTTCAAGAAATTTGTTTTTAAGTTTGGTGCTTCAATCAAAGGCTGATATGATACTGACAACAAGCTACAGTACACCCACAATTGGAAGGCTGTGTTGCAATACCCACCAGCCATGACAGATGAACTGTAGTCTAATGAAGTCATCAGGTGTTCTTTAACATTTTCAGTGGTATATTTTCTGATGGAAGCGGGGGCACGGGTGGCCCAGTCGTCTAAGGCGCCGCGATTCGCTGTGCAGAGTTGTGTCCCTTGGGCACGTCAGAAACCTATGATTGTGGGTTTGAATCCTGGTTTCTGATTATGTTTCTAGGTTTGTCAGCACTAAACCTGTGCTAGTGAAACGTCTGAGACATGCATCACTTCGGGCTTTCCTCTCGCATTAAGTTGACACGCCGTGATGTAACTGGAATACGGTTAAAAGTGGCGTTAAAGCCGACTCACTCACTCACTCTGATGGCAGCCATAGTTACCCTGCTTCAGAGTGCTCTGACCCATGAAGATTCCATGGTAGAATTGGTCTTCAGCAACCCATGCCTGCCGTAAAAGGCGACTAACGGTAACGGGTGGTCAGGCTCGCTGACTTGATTGATGCATGTCATCAATCCCAATTGCGTGGATCGATGCTCATGATATTAATCACTGGATTGTCTGGTCCAGACTGGATTATTTACAGACCGCCGTCATATAGCTGGAATATTGCGGAGTGCGGCATAAAACAACAAACCAACCAATCAGAGTGCTCTTCCACTACAGTTCTAACTGACCCACATATCAGTCTGTTCCTCATCATCCAAAGGGTCAGTTTGGCGTTCCACACTCTGCCTGATGTATAGACATCAGAGTCATCGCTCAAGAAAGTAGACACCAGGGGCAATTATTTTCCCAGTAGATGTAGATGTATCTTGTCATGATGTGCAGGAAGTACTTGGTTTCGCCAATAACTGCATCATAAGCTTATCAGTGTTTGTGAAAAAAGGAAGCTATAAGGACCTTGGGAAATCGCTGACTTTGACAATTATGGTAACTATGATATTAATAAAAAGAAGAGAAGAAATATGATGATAGGTTTCATTGGTCTACAAAGAGTTATGATATGAGACATGATATGAGACATGATATGATATGATTACATACAACTATATATCATATGATATGATGAGATACGATGAGATACGATGATATATATGATATAATATGATATATGATATGTTATGATTTATGAGATACGACAATATATGATATATGATGAGATACGATTAAATATGATATGTGATTATATTATATTATATTATATGATATTATATTATATTATATCATATCATATCATATCATATCATATCATATCATATCATATCATATCATATCATATCATATTATATTATATTATATTATATTATATTATATTCCAGATGATATGATGTGCCAGATGATGTTCTATATGATGATAATACTACAATGAAATAATAACATACAATAACCCTCACACATGATAATGAAAAAACACACATGCAGTCACACACGTTGAGGTGAGGTGAGGTGAAATGGCTTTCACTCCTGCCACTGTTATAGTGCTACCAAACTGAGACACCATGCCGTGGTATAACAAGGACACCTTATCCACACACATTATACTGACAGGGAGTCAGCCAGTTCATCCTTTTCCCCTTATTGCTGAAAGGCCAGGGTAACAACAAGTACCATCTTTGAACATTATCAGGGCTACTTCTTTCCCTTTATCCGGTGAGTGAGTGAGTGTGGTTTAGCTTTATTCCAGATATATATATATCACGGCAGGGGACACCAGAAAGGAGCTTCACACATTGTACCAATGGCAGGAATCAAACCAGGTCTTTGGCGTGATGCCTCAGCAAACGCTTTAACCACTAGGCTACCCCACCGCCCCTGAATACTGAGTGAGCACATTGTGTTAATATTTACATGTTGCTATGTTTACTCATGGAAGGATACCCATGAAGATCTGGATTAGAATTAGGATTAGGTCTTCAGCAACCCATGCTTGGCGTAAAAGGTGACAGTGCTTGTCGTAAGAGGCGATCAGGTGGTCAGGCTTGCTGACTTGGTTAATGCACATGATCATGTCCCAATTGCGTGGATCGATGCTCATGATATCAATCACTGTATGGTCTGTCCAGACTTGATTATTTACTGACCGCCATCATATAGCTGGAATATTGCTGAGTGCAGCTTTAAACAACAAACACGGGGTAGGATTAATGTAATATGATGAGGATGCCAATGGGATTAACAGGAAAGAAGCCATTCAAGGACAATAGAGGTGTAATGATGAGATGCTGACTATGATAACAATAAGGCAATCAAGATGTCATGAATACTTTCGGATATGGGAGCCATGCCAATTCACACTTGTCAGAGGGGGGGCACGGGTGGCGCCGCGATTAGCTGTGCAGAGTTGCGGCCCTTGGGCACACCAGAAACCTATGATTGTGGGTTCGAATCCCGGTTCACCCCGATTATGTTTCTATGACTGGAATACTGTTAAAAGCGGCGTTAAACCCAACTCACTCACTCACTCACACTTATCAGAGGGGTACACAAAGTACGTGATCTAGACTACCAGTTGTCGGACTTTCATTTTGTGGAAGACTCGGTGGCTGAGTGGGTTAGTCACTGACTTTGAATCTCCTAATATAACACTTGATAAATCAAAATGTCCACTTGTGGTTGATGATACACGCTGGTAGATAGTAACTTTTGATTTCAATAGTTTTTTTAAGTTTCCTCTTTTTCCAGTGGCAGATGAGGGTATTGCTTTGTTGCCAGGAAGAGTGGCACCAGATGTTCTGTGTGCCTATGGGGTGTGAAGTCTTCAGACATTCTCAGACAAATATTGCTTTCCTGAAATATTCCAGATTATTTCAGATTTCAAGAACCACCAACAGTTTCATTGTCCTATGCGCTTGATGTACCATATTCAACGTAATAAGCGCTCAGGGCGCTCTCAAAATTAGGAATAGGGGGCTCTTGTTAGAATATAATTTTAGTGAATTTAGTGAAAAATAAACAGAATTGAAAGATCGTAAATTTCGTGGTTGATGTTGACAGCCCGAAATGATACAAAAGAAAAGTATGTGCGTATTATACACAACAGATATGTTTTCCAGAATTTAATTGCCCATAATATAAGGGTGCATATATCACACGAGTGCGTATTATACACGAATAAATAAGTCTTGTGTACATTGATCAATCGGAAGGGGTGCTAATTTGGATTGTTCACTAGCCAATATATTAGCAAATATCGCCGTAGGCGCTTATTGGAGTGAGGCGCTTATTACATCGAATACGGTAAATACCACTGCTTGTGAATGTCAAGAGGCAGCATACTGTTGACAACCTGTTGGTCATACAATCATAGGTAACTTCTCTGTAGCGGCCGTAAAATTTCCGAGTCCGGTGATGGGATTCGAACCACGGATCTCCTGAACCGAGGTCGGACGCCTTGTCCACATGACCAAAGAGGTTAACCCCATCAGCAAGCTGACAAGGTAAGGGATGTCATCTGTGGGTTAACTCCATGCCCTGCTACATACTCCCCCGTCAACAGAAGGCACGTCCCGGGCCGCATAGCAGGGTACTGAGGCTTATTTTGCTCAAATTTGATATGAACGTGCTCAGCCCCACGTTGGGCGCCAATGTAGCGGCCATAAAATTTCCGAGTCCCGTGATGGGATTCGAACCACGGACCTCCTGAACTGAGGTCAGAAGCCTTGTCCACATGACAAAAGAGGTTAACCCCGTCAGCAAGGTGACAAGGTAAGGATGTCATCTGTGGGATGACTCCACGCCCTGCTACATTGGCAAAAACAACCTTTCTCTGTTATTTAAATATGGCCCAAACTATTATGAACAGCCTACGAACAATTGGGATCTGAACTTTAAAATCAGTATGGATGCCAACAGGAAGGATGAACCTTTCAGAGTAGGTTCAGACCATGCGTAATGGTGTCATATGTAGATTACACAAACTGAAAAAGAAGAAACTGAATTGGAAAAAGCCATGAAGAGTTTGTAGTTGTGATTGACAAGGCCTCAAACACCATACCCAATGTTAGGGCATCTTCCCGAGGCAAGAGAGTTAACTGACTTTAAAAGTCCACTTTCCACCCTTGCCAAACTAGGCTGGTATTATGGAGATACATTTTGGCTGGACTAACGAGTCTATATATAGTCCAATCAAAATCGCGCTCCGAAATCGAAATCCGGTTCATAAACTGTCATGCCGATTTCGGTCGATTGGAGGATTTGCAAAGCATGTGCACCGCTAACTCGTTGTCAGCATATATTTTCTATATCTTTTCATGTTTTTAATCAAGGTGCTCACATGATTTGATGCACTTCGCGATGTAAGACTCGTTTTATCACAATATAGAGATCATCAGATCGTCTTGACTGGGCGCCGCCGTTTTGGTTGAAGCAAATGTAAGTGATACGAGAGGTGGAATCTGATTGGTCCATAGGAGAGGCATAGAAGGGACATAACTTGTAATAGCCACTTGCGGCGCTACAATCAGGCGAAGGAATTCCAGCATAGTTTGGCAAGGAGGGAAACTGGACTTTAATGGTCAGTTAACTCACTTGCCTCGAGAAGATGTTGACAATAACAATCTTTGTCAGTTATTCAATAATGGACCAAAATATCGTGAGCAGCATATCAAAGCTTATTTCCAAATTTGGGCCAAAAGAGAAGAGGAACCTGTTGAATATCTTTCAACCATATCTTTGGTAGAATGCACAAGCTGAAAAAGAGGAAAATTGGAATAAACCCTTTATGTCCCAGCCAGCTGTCATCCTAAATCTGTTGGCCCTACATGAAAATTTTGTAGTTTTTCCAACTGACAAGAGCTGTTATAACATAACCATTATAATATTAAGAGAGCATCACAACATTAATTTGTTTGATGTAAGAATTTGGAAGGAGTGACATATGAAATAATGCCACATTTAAGGCCACTATGTTAACTGAGGAAGAAATCTGGCCAAACCATACGTCTGTACTATCAACTTTTGGATAGACTCTAAAACCTGAAGACACGTCCATTTCTTTTTTGTACTGGACTCCAAAGCTCCATAAAGATCCATAAAGATCCATACAAGTGTAACACCAAACCGATTATGTTTCTAGGTTTGTCAGCACTAAACCTGTGCTCGTGGGTTTCACCAAAGTGGTAAACGTCTGAGACCTGCATCACTTCGGGCTTTCCTCCCACATTAAGCTGACATGCCTAATATAACTGGAATACTGTTAAAAGTGGCGTTAAACCCAACTCACTCACTCATAAACATGTGCTCATGATATTGTCAGAATCCTACAATGGACTCTGCCTTTGCAGATATTTCTTATAGCATTTATGGAAAGGGTTATATTCCCTATTCTCCTATTAATGAGGTATTGCAGCTAATGACATACCATCTAATTACATTACCGGAAATGGTTTCTTTGCCTGTCGTCCTGGTATTATCTGCACATCAGGATGTTTTACACTGACAGGCAGCTGATTATTATCAAAAAAACATTTGCAGGTGTATCATTTTTGTGTGAAGTTCACATTTTTTAGCATGAAACCCTATAGATTCTCATGACTTTTTATGGATCCAACCAATCGGATTTCATGTTTGAAGGTCTTTAATTATATGCCAGTTGGAGTGATTCACAACATGTTGATCAACATTGTTGCCCAGTTTTTACAAAGGGTTTTACAATTCACGAATGTATTGATGTACCGTATTCGACGTAATAAGCGCCCCGCTCTAATAAGCGCCCATGGCGATATTTTCTAATATATTGGCTAGTGAAAATCCCAATTAGCACCCCTTCCGATTGATCATTGTACACATGACTTATTTATTCGTGTATAATACGTATGTTATATGCATTCTTAATTATGGGAAATTAAATTCTGGAAAAATTATATATCTGTCGTATATAAACATTTCAGGCTGTCAGCATAAACTTCGAAATTTACGATCTTTCAACTCTGTTGTTTTTAACCAAAATAATATTCTAATAAGAGCCCCCTATTTCTAATTTTGAGAGCGCCCTGGGCGCTTATTATGTCGAATACGGTATATCAAACTTACCTCTGGTGGTACAATACGTGGGAACACCTAACCATGTACTTCCTCTATATCTCCACGGCTCTGGTCTTAATAAGGCTCAACAAATATACTTACAATGAAAAGTGGACGGACAAATTTTCAATATGCGAAAAACTGCTTGAAAATTTATCAATCTGAAACAAGTTTATGACAATATTTACATGTTTTTTTACCTGACCTTAACCTTAGTCCTTCTTTGTATTTTGGATCATTTGTGAAAGAGCTTTTGGGGTTTTCTAGTTAAAAGGGCTTAATATTTTTATACATACAAAATCTAAAGATAAAGCTAACAAATATTTTATCAGTATTAAACTATTTGTGGCTCAGCAGTTTTCAATTTTATTTGTTTGTCCTGCCATGACGAAAGTTGTCACTAAGTGATTGGCATATTAAGTGGTTATATTTATGGTGTCAGCCTGGGAGATTGTTTTGATCCTATTTCATTGATATTTTTTGTCAAAGAAATTAATATATTTTTTAAGAGAGTCGCAAACATGATAATAAGGTTATCTAGAGATTTCAATTTTTATTTCAAAACACTTGTGTTTATACGGACATCACATTTATTTGTCACATGGGGACATAGTTGTATGGTGGATGGATTTGTGCTCGTACTCCTGTGTACACTGCACATGTCACAATCACGCGAAGTTAAGCAAGGCTGCTTGCAGAGAGCAGTTGGTGTTCGTTAGCTTGTCACCTGAGAGTTTCTAGGGCTTCCTTCCTGCCTACACTGAAGCACATGTAGCACATGTGGTGTCTCCTTAGACAAGTGTCTTTGTTCGAAATATGCCTGTTTACCCAGCAGTGAATGGGTACCCGGTAGGATGAGATGGTAATTTTACTATAAACCTTCTAGCGCCATACAGGCAGCTTGGGTTGTATACTCATTGTTAATTATTGTCATTGGTTTCTCTGTACCATAGTTTGTGGGTTTCAACAGGTAAAAAAGTCTACAACCTGATTCTCATCAGGCTTTCTGCACACATTAAACTGAGATGCCATGATGCCACTGAGATGCCATTCAAAGCTGAACTGAACCAGACACAAGTCACTTACTTCCAGGAGGGGGCAGTCGGGTAGCCTAGTGGTTAAAGCGTTTGCTCGTCACACCGAAGACCCGGGTTCGACTCCCAACATGGGTACAATGTGTGAAGCCCGTTTCTGGTGTCCCCCGCTGCGATATTGCTTGAATATTGCTTAAAGTGGCGTAAAACCCATACTCACTCACTCACTCACTTCCAGGATCACCTTTGTCTTAAATTTTGAAAATTTTAATTTGACTAAATTCTGCTAGTTTTATTTAATTTAAGGCCAGGTAAAGGCTCTCCCCCTTTGAAGTTATTACAAACTCGACATAATAAGAAAGGAACAGGATATCTTAGTCTGTCTCCAATACGCTGGAAAATATATTAAAAAATTAATCCAACTCAAGCCTAGAATGATTAAGCAAGTCAAGATTGCCACAGCTCTTGGAATTATATTCAGCTGCTGAGATTAAGTGTGTTCTAGGCACCTTTTGAATTTTACTTCCTATATAATTTTTGAATAAGATAACTTTATTTCTGGGACTAAATGTTTCATCTAGGGATTCTGTGTTTGAAGGAATAATGCTTGTGTTCTTCAGAATGTTTTTAGGCCTGTCAATAAGCATAACGGTTTATTGTTGACGGCTCTCGCGCCCTCGCTAGTTTGCCTTCTGACTGCAGAGTCAAACAAACCTCATTATGTCATGGCTCCAACTTGTGAAGTAATAGTGACAAAGTAAAGACCCTCTGAAGTGAGGGTTTCAACATCAATTCTGCTAACATGTCTGTTCCTACCATTGTTGCGGTGATTCTGCTTTTAGTAGAGGTTTCTTTTGATTATGGAAATGTTTTTTGTCACTCTTTATTTACAGTTTTGGACTTTTGTTGCTTCTGATTCTGTTCGACACTATTAGATTTAAACCCAGCCTTGATATGATGCTGAACAATTATATTGCTTTGATCTTGGGAAAATTGGTAAAAAATATGGACATTAGTTTTGTGAGAGGAATTCAAAGATCTGTAATGTAAGGATGCTTGGGAGTTGTGTGAGTGGGTTGGATTTAACGAGACAAACTAAGAAAATATATTATATATACCCATGTCAATAAATACCACCGTATTGACAATCCTATATGGTATACAGATGGACTTTTTTTTAAATCGGTTTAAGAATATGCTGACTTCCAAACATTTTAATGTGGAAAAATAAATAAATGAAAAGGAGGTTGGGTTTTTTTTTCAAAGATCAGAAAAAGGTTAAACATTTAATAACAACTAATATACTGTCACCATCAACATAATTAATTCAAAATACTGAGAATGAAAATCAAGAGCACAGAGATCGTTAGCTGGGGTATAGTTATAATGCAACACTTCGATCAGACATTGAGTATGGAGTTAGGCTATACAGGTGGACTATTATTATTATTAATTGGAATTCATTTTAAATATCTTTTTCACAATTTTTGTCCCACCACCTTACCATCCCAACCAAAAAATATAAAACCTGTCTGTACTTAGTAACTAGAGCTATCAATACATACATGATTATAATAGGACAAAGTTGTTGTTGCTAGAAATCTGCCATCTTTGGGACCCGTGAAGATCCGGGTTAGAGTAGGTCTTCAGCAACCTTTGCTTGACGTAAAAGGCGACTATGCTTGTCATTAGAGGCAACTAACAGGATCGGGTGGTCAGGTTCACTGACTTGGTTGATCTATGTCATCATATCCCATTTCCGTAGATTGATGCTCATGATATCAATCACTGGATTGTCTGGTATAGACCTGATTATTTACAGACCTCCGTCATGTAGCTGAAATATTGCTGAGTACGACATTATACAACAAACAAACAAAAACTAGGCATGGTCATAAAATAACATAACAGCTCATGATTAGTCTAGTCACCTGATAAAGTAATTATATTACAACAGATGCTGGCTCTTTCGTATTATAACAAATTTTACGACATAATATATGGAGTGCAGAAAGTGCCAAATTTTTCAAGAAACTTAAATTTGGTGCTTCATTCAAAGGCAGCTTGACCGACATGCTGAAGCCATCTTTAGAAAATATGACATGTACACGAAAATACATCAAGCACAGAAATTGGCTCAGCTGTTGAGGTGATATCTATTACTGTCACTCAAATTCTGAACTGGTTAAAAATACCACCCTACTTCTCAGGCAGGCTTGATATACCTGGATTCTCCAATGACAAAATGATAACTATTACTGGCAGTGTTGGATCACTGACGAAGGTACGGATGTGACGAGGAAACTCAAGCCACTTATTTCTTCTGCATCTTCTCAAATAGCTGCACTGGCTGACAGAACGGAGGATGTGCTTGTAGGCGGGTGTATTCCTGGATTCTGTGTTGTTCTGGTAGTGTCTTGTTCAGAAATACTAGGTAACTGGTGCTGGTCGTGGCAATGGCATAACACATCTAATTGTCTGGAAACTGATCTGTTTGTTGGTTTGGGAGATGTTTTCAATTATCTTAGATCTTGTTTGTGTACTTACTTAAATGTTATTGAGTATATTTGGGGATATATGACGACTTGTTTATCTGGGGATTTTTACATGTTATTCAATTTTATTATTTATATTTTTGGACTTAATTTGATTCAAATATTTTATTTCTTTTAAAACTAATTTGCCAGGTAGGTTGTTTGGGGTGGAAAGGTGGATTTAACCTCAAATTAACTCAGACAATAAGCTTTTAACGTTTTCCTTTCCTTGGCATGATGAGTGAGTGAGTGGGGTTTTATGCCGCTTTTAGCAATATTCCAGCAATATCACGGCGGGGGACACCAGAAATGGGCTTCACACAATGTACCCATGTCGGGAATCGAACCCGGGTCTTCGGCGTGACGAGCGAACGCTTTAACCACTAGGCTACCCGACCACCCCTCCTTGGAATGACCAAGATAGAAGGGTCTTCAGCAATTTCAAGATTCCACCTGTGGATCTATCTGTAGAATATGTTCCATCATCCCTCTGTTAGCCCCTTCCATTTGTGTGTACCTGACACGTCCCAATCTGTCTGATGGTGGCTGAAAATGAAGCAAGCAAGAAATGGTAGTTCGGTGATGATGGGTTTGATACGGGTATCATAGTTGTGAATGGGACCGGGGTAGAATAGGTCTTCAGCAACCCATGCTTGCCGTAAAAGGCGACTATACTTGTTGTAAGAGGCGACTGACGGGATTGGGTGGTCAGGCTCGCTGACTTGGCTGATGCATGTCATCGTATCCTAATTGCGTGGGTCGATGCTCATGATGTCAATCACTGGATTGTCTGGTCCATATGGTTCGTCAACGTTGTGTATATGGTTCTGCCATTGCTGAAAGATCGCATCAACCTTCCTTAGTTCACAAATCCCTTGTTCGATACACAATTAAATAATTAGCCGAGTATACTTCTGTTGTCCAGTACTTTAGCCCATCAGAAGAACTGATGACTAGGCAAGTCTGAATTATTAAAATGGGTACCTTTTTCTGGTACACTTCGAGCCCTTGGGAACATCTTTTAGTCTTGTTGAAGAATGGAGATTTTGATTCTCCTCGAGCATGAATTATTAATCTCATCTCTTTGATGAATCTAACAAGAACAATTGATTACACAAGTTCCGAACATCAAAAGAAGACGACACACATAATTACACCTTTCGTTAAGCTGATGAAAAAAGGCTAGGTTTTTTTCGAATGGATTTTGTATTTTTAAAGGTCAAACCTTACTGCGGGTCTTTTTGAGTTCTTTTGATATGGAAAAAGCTGTATGGGAATATCAAGGTATTTACCAAGCTAGATGTCCTCTTTTTAACTCATCCATGTCAAAATAATGTTGACTAAATTTGGTTTCTGTTTGTTTAGGATCTTCATGGTTATTTACTTGGTTATAATAGAAAGGTTTTTTATTCAGGCTTATATTAATTATTTTAAAATAGAAGTGTAGTAAACAATCAAGGAATCGATAACAAGAAATTTCAATAATTGTAAGAAATATCTTCTAATAGCAGAGTCCAATGTACGATTTCGACTATATCATGAGCATGCGTTTGTGAATCACTATCAACTAAACCAGCAATGTAAAAGTTTCTAGCTTTATACTAGCAAAGAGGAGGGTTTCTAACTTTATACCAGCAAAGAGGAGGGTTTCTAACTTTATACCTGAGGAGGAGGGTTTCTAGTTTTATACAAGCAAAGAGGAGGGTTTCTAACTTTATACCAGCCAAGTGTAGGGTTTCTAACTTTATTCTAGTAAAGAGGAGGGTTTCTAACTTTATACCAGTAAAGAGGGTTTCTAGCTATATACCAGCGAAGAGGAGGGTTTCTAGTTTCATGCCAGCGAAGAGGAGGGTTTCTAGTTTTATACCAGTGAAGAGGAGGGTTTCTAACTTTATACCAGCCAAGTGTAGGGTTTCTAACTTTATTCTAGTAAAGAGAAGGGTTTCTAACTTTATACCAGTAAAGAGGGTTTCTAGCTATATACCAGCGAAGAGGAGGGTTTCTAGTTTCATGCCAGTGAAGAGGAGGGTTTCTAGTTTTATACCAGTGAAGAGGAGGGTTTCTAACTTTATACCAGTGAAGAGGTTTCTACCTATATTAGGTTACTAACGACCACAAAACCTGAAGAAAACCAGAAGTAAATGTCCTTTTGAAAACCAATATGAAGATCCCATTTAAGTCAGTAAAAGTACGAGAAAAACAGCATCAGTGGTCCGAGTTTACCCTCATGATAATGGTAGGTCGCTGCCTGCCATGCTGTTGGCTACAGGCAGCGTCTCTGTGAGCCTGTGAAAAGCTCTTCAGAGCTTGTAGACTGAAAAAAACATTTGACATAATTAAGAACAATGCCAGTGACATTTGAAAGAAGAAGAATTTCTCAATTCCTTGGAACTACACACCTTGTTTATTGGTTTGGTAAACCACACAGATAAGTTATTGTCTCGCCAATCTCTAATAGTTTCACAATAGTATGAGGGTTGTATAAAATGTGTAATGACATTTTGTCTATTTGTGTGCAATGAATCTCAAGGCATCGTCTGGCTCAGTACCTTAAGTGCACATGGCATTATAATAATCTTTTAGAAGAAATCTATCTTTGAGTCAAAACTGTGACATGAGATTGGTAACTGGATCACGTAATTATTATTACTGGATATGATGATGGCTCTTTCCATATTCGTAAATATAAAACGTCCATGCCAGAGAATAACCAGTTCGAATTATCCGCTGAAACGTAAGAAATCACTGCCAAGAGCAGCGTCCATTTTACGATTCCGACACTATTATGAGCATGTGTTGATGAATCATGCCCCATTTGAAAGGTCTAATCCTACTGTTTCTGCATATGAAAGTTATATTTATCACATAACTTAAATAATGCGCAATAAATAATAAATAACCGCAGGCCGTAAGGGCCTTCTGAAATTTAAACTGTCAGCTAACAAATCTGTCGGGCCTATGGACCAATGTCTATTTTGAACACTGCTCTCCTGCCATAATCTTCATATCAATCTGTATGTATTTACTAATATTAACTGTATACATCAGGTCATTTTAAACATCTGGGATGCTGCAATGAGTGTGCCCCTCTCTGCAGGACTGGTCTTCAGATCAGATTAGGATCATGGATGCTGAAGTTCCTGGAAGTTAATTAAGTTATCCCACAATGGTGGGGGTTCACTGTTGTGGTGAATACATTACCTTAGCAGAACATGTTGGTGCTGATGACGCTGATGAGATGAATGAAGAGTAAGCATATACTCCGAAGCCTTGAGTTCCTCAATGAAGAAGTTGACACCATATACTGTCTCTCTTATAGATGATGGTGAGGTGGAAGTGGATTGGATGAAATATGAATCATTTTTTACATGTTTGTTACAAACTGATTTCATTATTAATGCATCAAAATATCAAAGAGTTTTACTGTAAAGAATCATCAGATAACTGACTGGCAGGGCTGGAGGACATTGTCATTTCCAGGTAGACTATATTTTTGATGTCTTAATGACAGGTCTCTCCATGTTTTGTTTGTTTGTTTGTTGTTTAACACTGCACTCAGCAATATTCAAGCTAAATGGCGACAGTCAGTTAATAATCGAGTCTGGACCAGACAATCCACTGACTGACATCATGAGCATCCATCCATACAATTGTGATACAATGACATGCATCAACCAAGTCAGCGAGCCTGACCACCCGATCCCGTTAGTCGCCTCTTATGACAAGCATGGTTTTCTGAAGACCTAGTCTACCCGGATCTTCTCTCCGTGTAGTTATGACTGCTACATATATGACCAAGTCTTTTACCTTCAACATATATCACTACCCAAGTGTTCTTGCAGCTTCACCCCTTAGTGTCTACATTTTACAACTTTTGAGTATATCTAGCTTGCTCTTTCTTCCTTAATATCAGAGAGCGTCATGCAACTCTTCCTAAAACATTGTCTGATCATGGCTACAAAATTCAAGAACTCAGTAAAGCTTTTGAAAAAGTTATATGGTCGAAGATAATAACTTGATGATAATTTCCAAATTTGACGCATCAGTAACAAAATGCAATTCCATATGTTCCCTTGGTGTTTTTTTAGATGAATACTTGTCTTGCCTTTGCATGTGTTTGTGATGCATGACAATATATTGCAGGTGGTTTCACTATATGATTGTTTTCTTATGATTATGGAAATGGTTTTGTTGCTATTTTGTCAGACATCAATTCAGCTGTTATTGTTGTAACACTGTTTTGGTGCCTTCCGTCCACAAGTTTGTACACTGCAATCCAAATCGGTGCTAATACTAATATATTTCCCATGTATGGTGCAGCCAATTTGATCATCAGCTTCCAGTAATTGGATCATCTGCATATGAGCCACATGAAGGAGATGTTAATTTCGTTAGAGAAAAGGGATGAGATCTCCCCCTTCCTGAGACGTCTTGATAAGACAGATGGTCATTAGCGTTATGTATTTACCCATATTTATTACCCCCGAGCTTTCCCTCTCCCTCCACTGGACAAGGCGATATTGACATGGATGAGCTACAGCTCAGGCAAATCATCAGCTCGTGTGAGGTTTATTTTGACAAGATTCATTTCCTGTTTCATAATCTTCTCTGAATTATGGATTTATAATATGATGTTATGAAAATGATATTTGACCATATGAAGTGCTTAGTTTGTTAAGATGGTGTTAGTAAACATTAACCCGTGAAGATCTGGGTTAGGGTCGGTCTTCAGCAACCCATGCTTGCCGTAAAAGATGACTTTGCTTGTAAGAGGCAACAAACGGGATCTGATTGTCAGGTTCGCTGACTTGGTTGATGCAACCCAATTGGATGGATTGATGCTCACTATAACGATCACTGGATTTTCTATTCTAGACTCAGTTATTGACAGGCTGCCGTCATACGGCTGAAAGATTGTTGAGTGCAGGGTTAAACAATAAACAAAAACAAACTGTAAAGCATAACTCACGTTTTATTTGTTCTGTATCGTGTGTCTTCCTTAGGCATACACTTAAAATTGTGTTTCATTTCAATCAATGCCAAAAATATTGATGATAATAACAAATATTAATAACAGTAACATTGGTACGTCCCAATCTCCATTGGGAAAGTAACCTTGTTTCTGCCTGGAATACAGCCCTTCTGACAATCTGGTTAATACCAAAGGCTGCAGTGTTGGGGAGTCTTCTCTGAAAAGTTCTCGTAGGGATTGACCAAAAGGCAGCGCTTGTTGGGAGAAGTCCCACTCGGTGTCTGGGCTGCGTGTAGAAGGGGCAAGCGCCCTGAGCTGATGATGAGTGAGTGAGCGAGTTGGGTTTAACGCCGCTTTTTAACAGTATTCCAGTTATATCGCGGTGTGTCAGCTTAATGTGGGAGGAAAGCCCCAAGTGATGCAGGTCTCAGACGTTTACCACTTTGGTGAAACCCAAGGGCACAGGTATGGTGCTGACAAACCTAGAAACATAATCGGGGCGAACCGGGATTCGAACCCACAATCATAGGTTTCTGGCGTGCCCAAGGGACGCAACTCTGCACAGCAAATCGCGGGTCCTTAGACAACTGGGCCACCCGTGCCCCCGAGCTGATGATGAGCCTAACTAGCCTGTGCCAGGATAACCCAAACCCTCTTTCCTGCATTTTTTATTTTAATCTGTAAATAATAATTTAACTGATGTTTTATTTTTAATGTTTGTTGCTTCCCTTAACTAGTTATAAAAGTGTAAGGCCGAAAGAGGGCCTAGGATTGGGCCTAGGTTTAGGCCTTTTCCATCCTATTAAGTTAGTGAGTGAGTGAGTGAGTGAGTGAGTTTGGCTTAACGCCGCTTTTAACAGTATTCCAGTCATATCACGGCGTGTCAGCTTAATGTGGGAGAAAAGCCTGAAGTGATGCAGGTTTTTAGACGTTTACCACTTCGGTGAAACCCACGAGCACGGGTATGGTGCTGACAAACCTAGAAACATAATTGGGGCGAACCGGGATTCGAACCCACAATCATAGGTTTCTGGCGTGCCCAAGGGACGCAACTCTGCACAGCGAATCGCGGCGCCTTAGACGACTGGGCCACCCGAGCCCCCCCCTATTAAGTTAGACTGAAGTCATTCGGAAATAAATAAATTGCAGGTGCTTCCATGATATGTGATTCATGCATCTTTAAAATAAAGTTACATAAATAATTTTTAATTCCCTCTAATTTTCTTTTGGTACTGAAGCGGTGACTCACAAGAATGATATGTCAAGAAAATTAAATGAGAGCTACCTAAATTATACAAACAATGAGATCAAGCATTTTCTTGGTCATATTTCAACATGACATTCTTCTCAGTTTATTTATGCTTGTTAAGAACCATCATGACTAATGCATCCGAACCCAAAATAGAACGTGTATTTTGTTACCAATCTTGGAAGCCATTGGGTGTATGGAGGCAGTACTTGGTTAATGTAATAGACGAGGAATATGAAGCATACAGATGCTCATTTCATGACATTACACTGCTGTCATGATTGATAATTCGAAAGATATTAGGCGTAAAATGTATCTTGGTTGACATGCACTGAGCTCATTGATAAAACGCCATTGCTTGAATTTGTTCTGCATTTGGGAGGAGTCAGTAGCTCTTTAAAAAGGATTGTACTAAAAAAGTAACGTTCCTTTAATTTATGTCACTGTGACCTTTCCAATCTGCTTGTCCATTTCTTTGTGAAGGATATGACTTATTATTCTTGTCAGAGAGGCTGACTATTTTCTTGTTTAACTGTTTTTCTGATAAATTGTTTTTGCCTTTGCGTGTGTTTGTGACAATAGGCACCGGTTGGGCAAATACGCTCAGCCTCTCACGAACACCTGGTATCATCACTATTTGATAAGGATTCATAAACACATGCTTATGATAATGTTTACTTCAATGTTTCGGAGTATGTGCTTACTCTTTCATCGGGTGAATGAAGGAGTAAGTACTCTGAAACGTTGTGTTCCTCACAATAAAGAAGTTGACATCCATCAATTCTCTTCCTTATTAACAAATCTGTTTCATTTTCATGTTTCCATCTCCTGTGTGATTTCATTTCCACCACGGACAGCCTCCGTGGTCTAGTGGTAGAGCGTCCGCCCGGAGAGTGGAAGGTCCGGAGTTCGATCTCCGGCCGTGTCATACCAAAAGACGTTAAAAGATTGTACTTGTTGTTACCCTGTCTGGCGCTCGGCATTAAGGGGCTAAAACAAGGACTGGTCAGCTCGGAGTCAGTATACTGTGTCTAAATGGGATATTCATGTTAAACTGCGGCATGGTATCTCAGTGAGCTAGCACTATAAATCGGCATCAGTTCGGTCTAGTACAAGCAGCCACACACACACGTGAATGCACGTCGCTATTTAAGTGCAATAATCTTGGACGTGACGTTAAACCCCATTTCACCTCACCTCACCTCATTTCTAAAGCTGATTCCACAAAGTATGATTCAATTTCCATTGCTACAGATTTAAACATGAAACTGCCAACTGCAACTTAAAAAAACTTAGTGGAACAATGACATAATTATGTCATGTTGATATTGCAAAACTTGCCATTACGTGTAGAAATTTGCTTCCATTTTCATATGATTTTATCATTTGCCCAATAAAATTCTTTGTTTTCATCATAAAAGTTTCCTCATAACGATTTAATAAATGAACTTGCAATGAGGAAATTTAGCACAGTTTCTCACTTCTTTCAAAAAAGAAAATTCTAATATCACTTACAAAAACTGATATTGTACATGTTGAAAGTAAAACATGCATGTTTCATTGTCCCTTTTAGATGAGAAGTAAATATCACGATGTTTCGAAACTGACATGAAGTTTACATTTCTCATCATGGCTTCAGTTGATTCCAAAACCATCAATCATTCTGAGTGAGATCAATTGCATGGACTGCCAACCCACATGTTTTCCTAGATTTTATGTTTGTTAATTTCATCCTGACCTGAAAGAACTCTTCCACGTGCTGTTGAAATAGACGATCAGTTTGGTTTCAATAACTAAGTTTGTGGAGATGATGCGATCATTTATCATAGATCAAAATTTCATATTACATATTTCCCATTTTTTTAGAGGTTGTGAAAACAAATTTCTGATTGGTTGTTAGGAGTTTGAGTATTTCCCTTTGAAATTTGCTCCAAGACAATGAGGTCTGCAAGTGTTTGATATATGAAATGTGTTGCACTTTGTGCGTGATGAATCACACGTCCGCAGACAAGAATCTTCACTTGAAGGATGCAAGCAATTTGCAGAATGTTGAAGATTATCTCAGCTTTTTTATTTTTGACATTTGATGAATTTCAGAAAGAATGTTTTGAGTGATGCAATTCAAGATTCTTACACCCGTTCATGATTCATATTCTATTTTGATGCTTGATCAGTTTGCATCAGTGTTTGTTGATTTGATTTAAACATTTATTCACAAGAGGTGAACGGGATTGGGGCCAAGTTCTTCCAACTTAGATTGCACTCTCCCTGGTATTTATAAATTTCAAAATTCAATATTTATATTTTTACCGTCCACAGGAGATATTGCTTGTGAGAGATCAAGCTCTAAGGAGATATCTCTACAATGAACTGCATCGTAATCCTTTGCAGACCATTTTGGTGTCATCGGTTACCATGACGTCATAATCGCATCGTTAATATCTCTGGTACTTCTGGTCAGCTGTATTTCTTACTATGAAGACACTGGTTATTAGTGTTTACAAGCTGATAAAATGTTAGAGACTGATTTTCGAGGATAAATAGAATAGACATTAAATACTTTAAATCTTGAAATAAACATGAGTGTGAATTAAATGCGAAAAATGTGAGTGGACTTTCGCATTAATGAAACTTCACATTTACCAGAATGTCTCCAAAATGACTATCAACAATAAGATACCCTGCACACTTTGGATAGTGGAAATACAAACTTGAATATAAACACAAACATGGTTTATTGAGCAGCAGTTATTACAAGTACCACGTCATTCAAAGAATAGGAATTACATAATAGGCATCCGGTGAGTTATCACTGCTGGGGCATTGTATCATTCCACTGGGGATGGGGTGGGGGGAGTCACATTGATATTGAGTCACATTTTTGGCTCATGGTCAGCAGTCGTATTAATTTGGAGATGAATTTATTTCAAGATTTGCAGTATCTCAATACAAGATGATATGGCAAGCCTCAGTTTTAAACTTTTATTGACTTGTGATGATATGTTTAATGCTCAGGGGAGATTAATTTTCACGTTGATGACCAGATAACAGTTCAGGTTGCTCTTGATGTCATAACTGTCTCCTCAACAATCAAACCTGAGAAGATCCAGGTTAGAATAGACTATGCTTGCCGTAAAAGGCGACTATGCTTGTCGTAAGAGGTGACTAACGGGATGTGTTGGTCAGGCTCGCTGACTTGATTGATGCATGTCATCGATCCCAACTGTGTGGATCGATGCTTATGATATCAATCACTGGATTGTCTGGTCCAGACTTGATTATTTACAGACCGCCATCATATAGCTGGAATATTGCCGAGTGCGGCGTTAAACAACAAACCAAACCAAAAGCACAGATGCCCTTATTACAGATGCTTCAAGGTAGAGCAACACTCATTCACTATGGCATCGTAGAAACAATCTGGAATCTTGATAACGAGATCTGACACAGACATAATGACCTAGTGGGGTTGTGTAACGCTGCTATGGGTTGGCAAGGACAGTTCTAGGTATTCTTCCAAGAGCTGTAACACAACCGCTATCTTGTAAGGGAGGGGATTATGGTATGTTCTGGGGCAGTGTCAGACACTTGTATGGGGTTAGGATAACATGTCACCTTATTCCATCCATCCTCGTCACAGTCACCTCACACTGATATCTATACATCATAAGGACCTTCTTTTTAAGTTGGTTTACAGATTTAAAAAAAAAAAAAATTTGTTTAATATGAAATTGTGGTAGCACATGATCCTATGCTCAACGCACAGATCACAAATCAGGTGAAGTTAAGCAACGTTGGTCTCGGAGTGAGTGAGTTGGGTTTAACGCCGCTTTTAACAGTATTCCAGTTATATTTCGGCGTGTCAGCTTAATGTGGGAGGAAAGCCCGAAGTGATGCAGGTCTCAGAATGTTTACCACTTTGGTGAAACCCACGAGCACAGGTATGGTGCTGACAAACCTAGAAACATAATCAGGGCGAACCGGGATTCGAACCCACAATCATAGGTTTCTGGCATGCCCAAGGGACGCAACTCTGCACAGCGAATCGCAGCCCCTTAGACGACTGGGCCACCCGTGCCCCCCGGTCTCAGAGAGTAGTTGGATGGGTGACCACGTCCTGAAAGTTTCTAGGGCTTCACAGTCAGCTTGGGTTGTATACTCCCGAGGGAGCTGAGAATGAAAACCTAGTGCCAGTGCACAATTCTGACTCTATCATAAGCATGTGTTTATGAATCTCTATCAAATAGTAATGACACCAGGTGTTCATAAAGTGAGCATATCCTGCCCACAAACACATGCAAAGGCATGTCAAATGGTCACCTGGAAAAACATTGGCACATTTGGTACAAGCCAAAATAGAGAATTAGACAGACATTAATTTTATCAAAATGCATCAAATTTGGAAATGTCCTTCACTTGTCTGCCATCAAACCTGTTGAAAGTTTTACTGAGGTTCTATATGTTGTATCCTTGATCAAACCCCGTTAAGGCAAGGGTTGTGTGATGCTCTTTGAAATCTTTGTAGAAAGAATGTGCCTGGTTTTACCTCAAAAGTTGTAAGATGTAAACACCAAAGGCTGGAGCTGCTGGAATATTGCCTGGCATAAAAGAAAAAGTTAGTTATTGGAAAGTTGAGTAATTGGTGCTGGCATACAATCCTGTGGAGACCGTTATCTGAAACAGATACTCAATAATTATCAGTGATCCATTCATGTAATGTTTTTTATTTATTTGAATATTTTTGGGAGTGAGTGAGTGAGTTGGGTTTAACGCCGCTTTTAACAGTATTCCAGTTATATCACGGCGTGTCAGCTTAATGTGGGAGGAAAGCCCAAAGTGATGCAGGTCTCAGACGTTTACCACTTCGATGAAACCCACGAGCACGGGTATGGTGCTGTCAAACCTAGAAACATAATCAGGTGAACCGGGATTCGAACCCACAATCATAGGTTTCTGGCATGCCCAAGGGACGCAACTCTGAACAGCAAATCACGGTGCCATATACGACAGGGCCACCTGTGCCCCCACATATTTTTGAGAAGTGTTTCAAGTACATCAGAGCAATTCAGCATCATTGTTTTTTATTTGGCACTAGCTTGAACTAATGCAGAGTTTATCATGGATAGCCCACTCAGACAGTATACTGACTCCGAGCCGACCAGTCCTTGTTTTATCCCCCTGAGTGCCAGGCAGGGTAACAACAAGTACCATCTTTTATCACCATTTGGTATGACGCGGCCAGGGATTGAACAACTGACTCTTCAAACAGATGGACTATGCACTAGATCGTGTGAATCAGTGTGAATCTACGAGTGTAATTGTGGGGGTTCAATATGGTGTTTTGAGGAGAAATATATCTTCAATACTGAAGTCAATTGCAGCATTGATCCGTAGAGAAATCTTTCCCAAGGATATTTGTCAAGGTCAGATAGCGAAGTTTGCTTCATGAAAACACAAGAACATCTTTGAAACTTTCATGAATGTAGTAGGGGGCACAGGTGGCGTCTGAGGCGCCGTGATTTGCTGTGCAGAGTTCATCCATTTGGTCACGCCAGAAACCAATGATTGTGGGATCGAATCCTGGCTCACCCCGATTATGTTTCTAGGTTCGTCAGCACCATACCCGTGCTTGTGGGTTTCGCTGAAGTGGTCAACGTCTGAGACCTGCATCACTTCAGGTTTTTCTTCCACATTAAGCTGACAAGCCGTGATATAACTGGAATACTGTTAAAAGTGGCGTTAAACCCAACTCGCTCACTCATTAATGAATGAATGTACTAGATATGAAAATAGAGTTAATTATTATTATTTGATCCTTTATAGATCAGAAATGGCAAATTTATGTGAAGTATGCTCACCAGTATTTAAATTCAGAAGTAAAGCATAGTCGCCTCTTACGTCAAGCAAGGGTTACTGAAGACCAATTCTAACCGAATCTTCACGGGTTTTCTTCAGCAACTGATGCTTGTCGCAAGAGGTGACTAACGAGAGTGGGTGGTCAGGCTTGTTTGATAATGACAATCATTCGACTGACTGTTCAAGCCTTGAATATTTACAGACCGCCGTCATACAACTGGAATACTGTTGACTTCAGCATTAAACAACAAACAAAACAGTTTTTGGTAATGGTTATAAATTCACAAATAAAAAGAATTTTTCTAAATTTATTAATTGTTGGTAAGAAATTAACACTGACTGAAGAGGTATCTGTGTGCTCGTGCAGTATATAAAATGTACATGAAAGTTTAGGTGTATTTTTCACATGGAAAGATGCCCACTTGTACTAACAGCTGATGATCAAGTAATCAGATATCGTCAATTTCGAAATACAAATTTCACATCCTGACAGCAATCATTAACATACTGATTAAGGAAACATGCCAACATTGATTAGAAATTATACATCTATATGTGATGAAAATGTGAGGGACGAGGTCTGATTTGCCATGAATCTTTCCTCTCTTCTTTGGCAGGCAACCGCGTAATTGAACGGAAATTAGCTCGACATTGTCATTTGAATCGCCATTGCCTTGATAATAGGAAAATTGGACGACTGCGACCCTGTCAGCTGACCTGGGCATTGTCTTCCAGGGCTTGAGGACAGTGGTGTTGAACTACTGACCGTTTTAAGGTCACTCCTACGATCATTTTTCTGTCAGGATGGAAAGCCTGACGGATGTATAGTGTTAGGATCTAGGCTAAGGATGATTGAGCTTCTAAAACTGGAAACAATGGTAAACATGCAGGAAGCATTCATTGAAAAGGATTAGTACTTAAGCTGTTTACTCTTTGACCTTTGGGTTGTAAATGTTAATTCATGGAAAGTGGTGATATATGGAGACATTCTACAAACGTGATTATGTTTTTAGTGGTTTGGGGTTAGAAATGAATGGATAGTTTAGTTGTTTTGTTTTTTGTAATTTGCAAACTGATGAAACACTGATGGAGGTTTGTTTTGTTTTTTTGTTTTGTTTTTTTTGTTTAACAACGCACTTTGCAATATTCCAGCTATATGATGGCGGTCTGTAAAATAATCGAGTCTGGACCAGACAATCCAGTGATTGATATCATGAGCATCGATCCACGCAATTGGGATCGATGACATGCATCGACCAAGTCAGCGAGCCTGACCACCCGATCCCGTGAGTTGCCTCTTATGACAAGCATAGTCGCCTTTTACGGTCATGGTCAGAATTTGCTCGGATGTGGGCAGATATTGTGGAGTCTTAAGTTACAAAATGACATTCCATTTATAGGCTCTGTGCTGGTCGTTGTGCAGAGATGGCTTGGTATAGTCTATCTTGAAGACAGATAATGGAGATCATATTAGTAAAGAAAAACCTCTTAGTAACCAAGTAATTAAGTCTTTAGTGTTACTTGAAACAAAACTGGAGCCATGTTCATGGTAATCAAATCATGATAAAAAGGTTAATAACAATCCTAACGATGATGATGATGATGATGGTGGTGAGGATGGGGATGGTGATAAAGATGATGATGATGATGATGGTGATAAAGATGATGATGGTGATAAAGATGATGGTGATGATAAAGATGATGCTGGTGATAAAGATGATGGTGATAAAGATGATGATGGTGATAAAGATGATGGTGATAAAGATGATGATGATGATAAAGATGATGTTGATGATGATGGTGATAAAGATGATGATGATGATGATGGTGATAAAGATGATGGTGATAAAGATGATGGTGATAAAGATGATGATGATGATAAAGATGATGGTGATAAAGATGATGATGATGATGATGATGGTGATAAAGATGATGGTGATAAAGATGATGATGATGGTGGTGATGATGATGGTGGTGATGATGATGATGATGATGGTGGTGAGGATGGGGATGGTGATGATGATGGTGATAAAGATGATGATGATGATGGTGATAAAGATGATGATGGTGATAAAGATGATGGTGATGATAAAGATGATGCTGGTGATAAAGATGATGATGATGATAAAGATGATGGTGATAAAGATGATGATGGTGATAAAGATGATGGTGATAAAGATGATGATGATGGTGGTGATGATGATGGTGATAAAGATGATGATGATGGTGGTGATGATGATGGTGATGATGATGATGATGATGGTGGTGAGGATGGGGATGGTGATGATGGTGATGATGATGATAAAGATGATGATGGTGATAAAGATGATGGTGATAAAGATGATGATGGTGATAAAGATGATGGTGATAAAGATGATGTCGATAAAGATGATGTTAATGATGGCGATGATGATGATGATGGCGATGATGATGATGATGATGTTGATGATGATGATGATCATAAAGATGATAATGGTGATAAAGATGATGGTGATAAAGATGATGATGGTGATAAAGATGATGATGATAAAGATGTTGATGGTGATAAAGATGATGGTGATAAAGATGTTGATGGTGATAAAGATGTTGATGGTGATAAAGATGTTGATGGTGATAAAGATGATGGTGATAAAGATGATGTTAATGATGGCGATGATGATGATGATGATGATGGTGATGATGATGGCGATGATGATGATGATGATAATGAAGATGATGAAAAAGATGATGATAATGGTGATGGTGAGGAGGAGGAGGAGGAGGAGGGTGATGATAAGACAGTGTGTCTTGATTCCCCCACAATGGGTGGTCACACTACCAGCCACAAGTTTCTATCATCAGGTCTCTTTGTGCTTGGCTTCACCACACTACCCACCTGGGCCACATTCCACCATACAATCAATGTACTTATATGAACACAGCAGGAGTGGAGTCATACATGCTAAAATCACTTTGTAGATCAGGCCCTGGATATGGGAGGACATTGTTTTAAACCGTAGCTCAAGTTCATAGAATTCAGGTTTGCTAGCTGTCTACAATTTCTATCAATCTATAATCGACTCTGCTTTTAGCAGAGATTTCTTGTGGCTATGAAAATCGTTGTCGCTTTTATTCGCCTTTTCATTTATTAACGAAATCTTTATCTTCAGTCAGTGTTTTACATAATGTACGATGTAGGACTGATATGTTATTGTAAATGAAACAAACACGAAACACGCCCCAGGATGCTATTAGCACCCATTCCAAGAAAGATATTAACAACGTTTTGTTTTACGTGTCGGACAGCTGGTAATGGAATAGATTGCATCTCTTTCGTTGAAAGTAATGTTTTGAATGGTTCGTCTCGATGGAGACAAGAATATTTAACGTCCAAGTTGCCATACAACCCACAGCTTGCAAGAAATGTTTGTGGTGATAATGAGAATTTATTAGGGAAGCAGATTTCCTGAGCAGTGTTTCAGATAGTTTAATGTCAGGCCATGTTGGTGCACAGCATTAGCTGTTTCAATATGGAATTCTATATTTCTTAGTTTTACATTTCATCAGCTGCGTGTCGATATTAATTGGACAGGATTCAGTTCTTTAAGTTCATTGTTTCTCAGATAGACTTCTTATAGTTTCAGGGGCGGTTGGGTAGCCTAGCGGTTAAAGCGTGTGCTTGTCACGCCGAAGACCCGGGTTCGATTCCCGACATGGGTACAATGTGTGAAGCCCATTTCTGGTGTCCCCTGCCGTGATATTGCTGGAATATTTTTAAAAGTAGCGTGAAACCATACTCACTCACAGTGAAAAATATCAAACAAAAGCATAAAACTCCATGTTTGATGAAGTATTGATTGATTATGAAATCCCTCTCGGTGTCACCTCATATTTCAAGGTGCATCTGTCAGTCAACTTCAGCGATGACAATATTACTTTGAACTTCTACTGCATGTGCATGACATTTACACTAATCTGAATGTGTAGATTGGGACAAGGGGTTATTTCCTTTGAAGATTTTGCCATTTTGGTAAAAATCCATTCTCATTAAAAATAGTTCCTGGTGGGTGTGCATAACCTTTCTTGATGCATGTCTGGTGATCAAGGGTGGCCTCATGGATATAAAAAGATCTATATTGTAATTAATGATCTAAATATATAGTACATATATTTAGAAAATTAATTACAATATCTTTCTTTTTATATCTATGCAGTTACTTGGGGCCATGTTTCTCTCTGGAATCGGCCAATACCAATATATGTTATTCCAGAGTCTTAAAAAGGAATGTGTCTTTTTCAATTGTTATAATACCATGTATTCATGTCCTTGTATAGGGATACTTTCTATAATGCCATCTCAAGGTAATGCTGGATTTCAATATAATGCCATTGTAGAAATCTGGGTTAGAATGTCGAAAAAGGTGACTAAATGGATCGGGTGGTCAGGCTCACTTACTGGTTGATGCGTGTCATTGTATCCCAATTGCATAGATCGATGCTCATGATGTCAATCACTGGTTAATCTGGTCCAGACTCGATTATTTATTGACTGATGTTGCCTCACCTCCTCAAGATTAAATGATCTAAATGCTTCTGAATCTGCATTCCTGAGATATTGAGTGGAAGTTTACGATTGTCCGTTCTGAACTCCCTGGGGAGAGTCCGACTGTTACTGCTTTATCTTGATTTATCTTTATGACCTTTATTTGTCACAGATCCCTTCACCTGGGAATCAAACGAGACAAACTATTTGAAGTATATTTTTTCAAGATAAATCGGTGAGCGTCCCAATTGGCGCCAGCATAGGTAGATCTATAAGGGGATTTGTAATGATTTGTTGAAAATTGGTTGCAAGATTCCATGATGCTATACCATTCCTTTCGTAATCCCCATCTGATGAGCATTAAGGGAATGCTTGTCCGTGGAAGATGTACATTGAGCGTGGATTTATGCACTCGCTATTATTTGCCCGTTAAACCACGGGACAATCTGTCATCAATGTGGACAAGATTTTCTTCAGTGACTTGCACAATACATGTGACCATTTTTCATCAGTTAGAATCTGGGTCGTTATTCATTAATATGACCAAGCCCATAGTTGGGACAAACCTTTTTTTATTCTGTAGGGGGTGGGATGGATAGGTAGCCTCATCAGCTCATCATGCCAAAGACCTGGGTTCGAGTTCAACTTGGGTACAGTCAGTTGAGCCTCTGTGATATTTCAGAGATATGGGCGTGAATCTATACTGACTCTCTCAGTCCAAAATGGGCCTGAGGTGTTTTGGTCACTGCTTCAAAAAGATTTTTTTTTTTTTTTAAAGGAAGAGCTGAACATATGAAGATGAAGATGGAGATGAAGTTTTGTTTAGGAATTGTCATCCTTTGAGATCACTATTTTTCTTTTTGAGGCCAAGTTCAAGGTCAGCCAGTCGATTCCCCCAAACAAATGGTCCGGGCAGGTTGACATAGTATGTGGTCACAGGCGCCAAGATGCAATGCTATATATGGAGAGTTGTGTCCCTTTGCTGTGCCAGGAGTTTGAATCCCAGATTCACATTGATTTTGATGCTTGCTTTGAATGCCCCTGTCTCATGGTATGCTTTTAACATTGCATGAAAATGAATTGTCTCCTCTTGCGTTTGCAGGTCAACGAGGAATGCAGCACACTACGTCTTTCACTTGCAGAAGTCCAGCAGGAACGAGAGGTAGCCAAGGAGGACGTCTCTACGTTGCAGTACAAGGTCGATAGCTTGGAGATACTTGTCAGGGTAGGTATCATCACAACATCTCCGTGCAGTGTCTGTTCGAGTTTTGTGTTGTCAAGTGCATCATGGCGACCTGCATATTTTGACCCACCAGAGTTTGTTTGTTGTTTAACGCCGCACTCAGCAATATTCAAGCTATATGACGGCCTGTAAATAATCGAGGCTGGACCAGACAATCCAGTGATTGACATCATGAGCATCGATCCACTGAATTGAGATCGATGACATGCATCAACCAAGTCAGCGAGCCTGACCACCCGATCCCGTTAGTCGCCTCTTACGACAAGCATAGTTGCCTTTTACGGCAATAATGGGTTGCTGAAGACCTATTCTACCCCGGATCTTCACGGGTTTTGACCCACCAGAAGAAAAAGGACCTGGTGGGTGCTAGGATACTATTGTGCTATGACGTCATAAAGACTTTGATCTCAATTTACTTCAGTGAAGATTGCCATGTGTGCGGACAGTAAAAGAAGAAAATCTTATTCTTCTCTCGTTAGTTTGTAGCGTAATAAAAACATTATTTCAAAAGCTTTCAGCATACAGTCCACTTTCAATTCATCAGACATTATGTGTAAAAGCCGCAATTATTACAAAAACAGTTATAAGTCAGAAAATAAGGCCAAATGTTATACATACGAATTGAACCTTGTGAATTGTATTATTGTGTTCCGAAAATACTGTACAATTAATTTATAATGAAAAGTCGAAATTTGATTTTTCACACATAAGGTCCCTTATCTCATGGTTGGTCACAAATAATGATATAAGATAAGACGGGTTAGACAAACCAGACCCATGAAGATTCCGGGAAAGAACAGTTCTTCAGCAACCCATGCTTGCCGTAAAAGGTGACTTTGCTTGTCGTAAAAGGCGACTAACGGGATCGGGTTGTCACGCTCACTGACTTGGTTGATACGTTTCATTGATCCCAATTGTGTGGACCGATGCTCATGATATCAATCACTGGATTGTCTGGTCCAGACTCGATTATTTACAGACCGTCGTCATATAGCTGGAATATTGCTGAGTGCGGCTTTAAACAATAAACAAACCAACCAACACAAATAATGATATAGGACCGGTTAGACAAACCAGTGGTTGATATAACGATCAGTGTCCATAGCAGATGGTATACAGTCAACCAAGTCACCGAGTCTGACAATTTGATCCAATTTAGTCACATCTTCAGCATGTAATAGCATGCTAGGCTTCCTGGCAGTGAGTGAGTAAGGTTTAAAGTCGCTTTTAACAGTATTCCAGTTATATCACGGTGTGTCAGCTTAATGTGGGAGGAAAGCCAGAAGTGATGCAGGTCTCAGACGTTTACTACTTCGGTGAAACCCACGAGCATGGGTATGGTAGTGACAAACCTAGAAACATAATTGAGGCGAACTAGGATTCGAACCCACAATCATAGAAAGGATTCATAAGGGACACAACTCTGCACAGCGAACTGGGTCGCCATGGACGACTGGGCCACCAGTGCCCCCCTTATTTTAAAAAAAAAACATGTGTTTAATCGCAATATTGCTGGATGAGGCATTAAACAACAAACAAACCTGACTGAAAAGGGACGCAGGCTAGAGACACATTTGATAAATTTGAGGTCTGAGGATTCAGAGAGGGATTATCTTGTGGAGGTTGAACAGACATAGAGTCACAATGCTCCCATCTCCGTCTGTGTGATGCTCGGTGATTAGGAGCTGTTGCTGATAGATGACGAATGAGCATGTAGCTGATTTATTAACAAGACAGTGATGTAACGCGTGAAACTGACCCCAAACCCACACATATTTAAGACCTGTCGTGGTAAAGGATTCCCTCTATTAGTGGCTTTCGGGAGAAATGTGTTCATTTATGTTGGTATGTAAAGTTTACATCGAGTTGGGTTTTTTTTGTGGATGGGGTTGAAGGCTCATTCAGTCGTCTTTAGCAGTACAGACGTCATCTGACTTTGTACTGAGTGAGTGAGTGATCTGGGGTTAAATGTCGTTGGGATTTCAGGTTAAGTGGTCCCCAGCATCATGTGAATGGATCGGTCTGACTCGGTGACTTGGTTGATTGAGTGTCATTGTACCCTTATTGTGTGATGTTGCTCATGTTATCAATCATTGGTTTGTATGGTCCAGACTCACTTATTTAGAGGCAGGATTTGTGTAGTGGAAATATTTCTAAGTGAGGTGAATAACAACAGATGGTGCTTTTTTAAGAAATAAGTGACTAGTGGTCGTTGCTTATCATACAATAAAACAACGATGAACAATGACCATGAGTCGATTATTTCTTATATGAGATATCAACATTATGTACAGCGTCTTTAAGGATACAACTAACATGGACAAGCTTTAGAAATATTTACCCCTATTTCAGTAATGATGACTCCCTCCACAGAATCTGACCTCAGGAATATCGGACAAGTCCATTTTATGAACAGGGGGTTTAAATTTGGTCTTTCCAGCATGTTCTCACATTTGTATGTCAATCATCTATACCTTTTCTCACAATACCGATTGTCATATCTCTCCCGCTTTTCGATGCAATAGTTCAGCCACTGCGTATATCTACATTGCCCAGCTACACCTACAGGGAACTCATGAGACACTCCCCTCTAAAGAATGATGTCCAATCAAGTTTCAAGCGCATGTTTGAATCTCAGAAATGATGTCATGATAGAACAATGTTTTATCATGAAATTTCCCACGCTTTGTTCTTCATTGTTTTTTGTGATTTTTTGCGTAGCTTTCTTATAGCCAGTAATACAGTTTTGAAAAAAACAATGCAGGTCTTTGATGTTCACAACTTCAGTAAACAGTCAGTGATAAAGATAAAGCTGAATCAGTATCCCACACATGCTACTTACTACTCAAATATTCCCAAGCGTTCAAGAGGCACAAGTGGCTCAGTGGTCCCTTTCCTGCAATTGTTGGTTTGAATCCCATTACGATCCTTGGTCTCTCGAACCTTAAACATTCTTGGGTTAGAATAGGTCTTCAGCAACCCAATCTTGACGTAACAGGCGACTATGCTTGTTGTAAGAGGCAAGTAACGAGAGTGGATGGTCAGGCTCGTTGACTTGGTTGATGCATGTCATCGATCCCAATTGTGTGGATCGATATTTATGATGTCAATAACTGGATTGTCTGGTCCTACTCGATTATTTACAGACAGCCATCATATAGCTGGAATAGCATGGAATGTTGCTGTGTGTGGTGTTAAACAACATCAAAATTCAAAAGACACTTTCTTGATCTGTTAAACTAAAATTTGATCTTGTATATCAATCAAACAGTTTATGATTACACAGAAACAATGCCCCAGTTTAACCCAACACTGCCTCCATGGCCTCGTTCCATGTTAAAAGATGGTAGATGTTAGCCCCCTAGTGCATAGCATAAAGGGGCTCAAACAGGGACTGGCTGTCATTACACTATGTCTGAGTGGGGTATCTGTGTTAAACTGTGGCATGGTATCTTAATTGACTAGAACTATAAAACAGGTATCAGTACAAACAGAAGTACACACTAATTCACTAAAACACACACACTGACACTAACACACACACACACGCATGCACGCACGCACGCACGCATGCACAATTACAATTTAAGAGTACAATAATCTTGAATGCGACATTTGACCCAAGATCACCTCACCAGTTCAAGCCAAGGCACTTGTACCATCTAGACCCAAATATCAGAGAGCCAGCATATTGCAGAACCCGATCCCTCTGTAGGGTTACCCTGCTGCATTAGAACGTGACCCCACCTGCAGCCAGTGGTCAGTTAGTGGTCAGCCAGTGGTCAGCCAGTGTCCTGCATGCCTGTCTTGTGGCCACTCAATGCGCTTCAGTCAACACAACTACTCGTTCTTATCATTAATCCAAGGCAGAGTACAGACACCAGTTACAGTGTCTGCATGATTCCCATCTGTTTCCCACCATGCTGCAGCAGGAACACTTGCTGCCTGTAAAGGTCACTCTTCTCTAACCCAAGGACAATCTGAGTTGGCTCGGGGACAACAGTCTACTGTATCACTCCTGTTTAACGGCAGTTGTTACATGAAAGGAATGGTAATGGTTTTCTGTTAATTAGAGTCGGAGAACCATTCTCACTTGGAGTGCTCTTCCACCTGATTCTGTTGGAGGGTCATTAGCTTGCTGCTGTTGTGTTTTGCATCAGCACTTATGTCAGTGACGGATTAGCAGAGATGTTAGGAGTGGTGTTGGCTAGCCTGTTGGCTTGTCATGCCAAGGACTGAGGTTCCTGACAGCATACAATGAGTGAAACCCATATACTTGGTAATGCAGGCAGTTAACAAGGAGTAAGGGACCACCTTAGCGGAGAGAGTAAGGGACCACCTTAGCGGAGAGAGTAAGGGACCACCTTAGCAGAGAGAGTAAGGGGACACCTTAGCGGAGAGAGTAAGGGACCACCTTAGCGGAGAGAGTAAGGGACCACCATAGCGGAGAGAGTAAGGGACCACATTGATAGAGTAAGTCAAGGACCACATTGATAGAGTAAGTCAAGGACCACATTGATAGAGTAAGGACCACATTAACAGAGAAAGTAAAGGACCACATTAAAAGGGAGAGTACAGGACCACATTAACAGAGAGTAAGGACCACATTAACAAAGAAAAACAAGGACCACATTGATAGAGTAAGGGCCACATTAACAGAGAAAGTCAAGGACCACATTAGCAAAGAAAGTAAAGGACCACATTAACAGAAAGTAAGGACCAAATTAACAGAGAAAGTAAAGGACCACATTAATAGAGAAAGTCAAGGACCACATTAACAGAGAAAGTAAAGGACCACATTAACAGAGAAAGTAAGGACCAAATTAACAGAGAAAGTCAGAGACCACATTAACAGAGAAAGTCAAGGACCACATCAACAGAGAAAGTCAAGGACCAAATTAACAGAGAAAGTCAAGGACCACATTAACAGAGAAAGTCAAGGACCACATTAACAGAGAAAGTCAAGGACCACATTAACAGAGAAAGTAAGGACCACATTAAAAAAGAAAGTAAAGACCAAATTAACAGAGAAAGTAAGGACCACATTAACAGAGAAAGTAGGGACCACATTAAAAAAGAAAGTAAAGACCAAATTAACAGAGAAAGTAAGGACCAAATTAACAGAGAAAGTAAGGACCAAATTAACAGAGAAAGCCAAGGACCACATTAACTGAGAAAGTAAGGGACCACATTAACAGAGAAAGTCAAGGACCACATTAACAGAGAAAGTCAAGGACCACATTAACTGAGAAAGTAAGGGACCACATTAACAGAGAAAGTCAAGGACCACATTAACAGAGAAAGTCAAGGACCACATTAACAGAGAAAGTAGGGACCACATTAACAGAGAAAGTCAAGGACCACATTAACAGAGAAAGTCAAGGACCACATTAACTGAGAAAGTAAGGGACCACATTAACAGAGAAAGTCAAGGACCACATTAACAGAGAAAGTCAAGGACCACATTAACAGAGAAAGTAGGGACCACATTAACAGAGAAAGTCAAGGACCACATTAACAGAGAAAGTAGGGACCACATTAACAGAGAAAGTAAAGGACCACATTAACAGAGAAAGTAGGGACCACATTAACAGAGAAAGTCAAGGACCACATTAACAGGGAAGGTAAAGGACAATACTAGATGAAAGAGGCTGGAATCTCCAAGCCTTCTGTCATCCTGCACCGGCCCTGAGTGAGGACATGACAAGTAGAAGTAATCTCCCCTAACTTTACAGGGACACAAGCTCGCTGACTTTTGACCCTTCTTCACAGGAACACAATCTCACTGGCTTATCTCCCCTTACTTTACAGGAACACAATCTCACTGACATATCTCCCCTTCACAGGAACACAATCTCACTTACTTATCTCCCCTTACTTTACAGGAACACAATCTCACTGACATATCTTACTTTTCAGGAACACAATCTCACTGACATATCTCCCCTTACTTTACAGGAACACAATCTCACTGACTTATTTCCCCTTTACTTCACAGGAACACAATCTCACTGACTTATCTCCCCTTATGTTACAGGATCTCCAGCAATCATCAGAGCAGCTCCACCAGTTGGACAATGACTATCAGGAAGCACTCCGAAAACTTGAGCACAAACAGAGTGAGATTGACCGGCTGCATGAGGTAGGAAACACTATTTGTGGGTTGAAACCCATTTTCTCCAAAATGGCTTCGAAAATGGGATAGCATGATCACAAGTAGGGCTGGGACAGGTAAATCAGGTACTCGGTTCGGGTGGGTACTGAGTAGGACCCATGGTTAGCAAGAGGAAACACCTAAACCCGACTTTCTTCAAAAACAGAATAAAATCATTCTCCATATCGATAGTACTATATTAAATACAAAATACAATTTGGAAGTTTTCCAATAAATATTTAAGTAAATAACTAAAAAAAGTTTGAGGTGCCACAGTTCACTTTGCTGAGTTGTGCCCCTTGATTGTACCAGGATTTCATCACCCATTGACTTATTTCTGTTACAGTCACAGGAAGAGGCAAAAATAGAACACGAGACAGCAGTGCGGGAACTCCAGGTGAGCCATTGTCTTTTGTTCCAGGTATTTCTGAAACTACATCCCAGGTAACTTGATGACCCGTCGGCGGCAGTTGGGTAGCCTAGTGGTTAAAGCATTCGCTCGTCATGCCGAAGACCCGGGTTCGATTCCCGACATGGGTACAATGTGTGAAGCCCATTTCTGGTGTCCCCCGCCATGATATTGCTGGAATATTGACAAAAGCGGCGTAAAACCATACTCACTTACTCACTCACTCACTCCCTGACTCGCTGATCATTGGTGGGTCAGTGTGTGTGGAGCTTGGCCACATGCAATTTATTTCCTATCCAGAATTGAGACAATTGTTTTGGGATATTCATTCATTCATTCATTCATTCATTCATTCATTCATTCATTCATTCATTCTTCTATTCTTATTGTCTATCAGAGCTCCAGATAAGCTTTTGGTGTTGTGGGTATTTTACCCATGCATTTTAAAATCATTAGGTATCAGTAATTCTATCTGCGTATTCAAATTTCTGTTACCCACTAGTTTTTACACATGTGGGTATTTAAGTTAAATATTTAAAAACACTACTCATCTAGTCCCTGCAAACTGGTGTCGTGTGGGTTTGAGAGCTTTATAGGACTTAAAAATACCACGATACTTCCGCACGAAAGTGTGATGGCAAATGATCATGATGTGACTGTCATCGTGGAGTTTGGCAAGGTTGACGGAATGCCCGTTTATAATTTCAAAATAAGTTTTGCTAATCGAATACGCAGGGTTACTTCACAATATTTTGATGATACGCACAAATATTATTTTTGTAGCGTATCTGTAATGTTCGTTGCGTATTTGATACGCTTGGATTATATTTTACTGCGTATTTCTGCATTTCTGATGCGTATTTCACGCAGATACGCAGCTTATCTGGAGCTCTGGTCTATGCATTAATTCAGTCATTGCTTTTGTCTGTTCATTCATTGGGGGTGGTTGGGTAGCCTAGTGGTTAAAGCATTTGCCCGTCACCGCCGAAGACCTGGGTTTGATTCCCAACATGGGTACAATGTGTGAAGCCAATTGCTGGTGTCCCCCGCCGTGATATTGCTGAAATATTGCTAAAAGCTTCGTAAAACCATACTCACTCACTCACTCTTCATTTATTCATTCATTGCTAATGTCTATGCTTTCATTCATCCATTCATTCGTTCTTCATTCATTCATTCTTTTGTTCGTTCGTAATATATATCATTAAATGTAATTTATCATATAAAATGAATTAATATTAAATGACATTAACAACCTGGGACTGCTTTTTGGGCCATTAGAGCCCTCTTATAGCTTAAAACTCACGTTGAATCTTAAACATTTTTGCAACAACAAATCAACTATTTTACAGATAAGAATACAAGACCTAGAACGTCAGTGCCAGGTGCATGAACACCGACAAGCTGACTTGAAGTCCGAACTTACAGCAATTAAACATGAAGCTCTGCATCACAGAGCTCTAACCACTTCCACAGAAATACAGACCGAGAGAACGCAACATATATCTACTGGTACTGATGCTCTCCCCTTGTTGCCTAGCAACAGTTATAATCGAAGATCTTCCTCCAATCAAAATGGTCACTCAGTAGAGGGTTTGTGGTGTTTTTCAGCATTTTCTCTATTGTTACATATTCTCCAGGCAAAGTGGCGCCTTTGGTGATCTGGTGCCATTTCTATAGAATTTGGTGCATGAATTTTTTATCGTTTTGGTATATTTAATAACAAGGTGCGATTTATACACAATGTTTAATGCAAGAAATTTTACCAGGTTTGATGTATAGTTGTAACTTATGATCAAATACCCAGGAAATGTTACTGAAATACCTGGTCATTCATTCAAATAAAGTCTTTGCTGATGCCAGAAGTAGGTAAATAACAAGATCCACGTTAAGCACAACCATATTGTCGCCTTGCCTGAGGAAGATGTGGTGTAAAGCTTTTATTCCCTGAACCTGATGATTCTCTGTGTTTACATGATGGCCCACGTGGAGAGCGGAAGGTCCTGGGTTCGATCCCTGGCCACGTCATACCAAAAGACGTTAAAAGATGGTACTTGTTGTTATCCTGTCTGGCGATCGGTATTAATGGGATTAAACAAGTACTGGTCGGCTCGGAGTCAGTATACTATGTCTTAGTGGGGTATTCATGTTAAACTGCGGCATGGTATCTCAGTGGGCTAGCACTATAAATCAGCATTAGTCCGGACTAGTACAAGCGGACACACACACATGCGCATGCACGTTGCTATATAAGTGCAGAGATCTTTGACGTGATGTTAAACCTCATTTCACCTCAACTCACCTGTTATACATGACCAGGGCCCACTTGCACAAAGCGATCTTAGCACTAAGATGATAGTAAGTCCCATACTTTAACATAGGCTCACAATAGTCGTATCGCTAAGATCGCTTTGTGCAAGTGGGCCCTAAAGGTCACTTGGAATATTGGTGTATTCTGAAAGAAGCAGGTGAAAGTACATGTATAACACGTGAAGAAAAGTAGTGATTTCCAAAACTATACAATACATACAAGTTGAATATCACCATTTTTGTCCTGTGTTAGAATAGTTATAAAGTAAGCTTTGCTTGAAATTATAGCAAACTGATCCTGAAATATAAACAAACTTATTATACTAATATTATATTCATTTTATAATACTAATTAAACCATCTTTAACACAGAAGGAAAAATAGTGATTTCCTAAAAATTACAAGATATACAAACATGTATATCACCAGTTTTCCTCCTATGTATGAAGTAAAGTTTGTCTTGAAAAATGAGCATCAAACGTAACAAACCTAATTATACTAATAGGTTTAATTAGAACCATCTTTAACACAGAAGGAAAAATAGTGATTTCCTAAAAAATACAAGATATACAAACAGTTTTCCTCCTATGTTTAAAGCAAAGTTTTCTTGAAAAATGAGCATCAAATATAACAAATGTGATTAGTTCCTTTAATGGCATTTGTACAGGAAAGTTTGAATATTAAGGAACATATTCTGTTTTCTCATAAAAAACAACAGCTTGCCATCAAAAGCTACGACATTAACCTAGTGAAGAAAGATATTTTGACATTTGTTGGTTAGTTAAACTCATGGTACAATGGCATTTGGATCTACAGCTTCGCTGTTCAAATTAATATTGGTTAAGATTTTCTGCAAGCAATTTGAACATTAAAAGGTCACTGTTTGGTATAACTTACCATTATCTTTGACTGTCAGACAACCATGGCGCATCAAAATATACTCAGACTGGATTTTTGAAATTAATCTTATTAATTTGTCATTACAATAGAATAATGAAATATACTAATTGGATGGACACCCCAATGCATTATCTTTAAAAAAGCCAATTTATTTTCTAAAAGGATGTGTGTGTGTTAAATTTTATTGTAACCAAGGTGATTAATCAGGTGTAGAACATGTCTTCAGCGACCCAGGCTTGCTGTAAGAGGCGACTATGCTTGTCGTAAGAGGCGACTAATGGGATCGAGTGGTCAGGCTCGCTGACTTTGTTGATGCGTGTCATCATATCCCAACTGCATAGATCGATGCTCATGATGTCAATCACTGGATAATCTGGTCCAGGCTCGATTATTTATTGACTGATTTTGCCTCACCTCCTCAAGATTAAATTATATCAATGCTTCTGAATCTGCATTCCTGAGATATTGAGTGGAAGTTTAAGATTGTGATTTCTGAACTCCCTGGGGAGAATCTGACTGTTACTGCTTTATCTTGATTTATCATTATAACCTTTATTCATCACAAATCCCTTCACCCTTCACACTTCACAGCCGTCATATAGCTGGAATATTGCTGAGTACAGCATTAAACAATAAACAAACAAAAAACATAGTACATCAATAACAGAAGTGTGGGTTCTCTACAAGACATTTAGCTTCTCAAATTTTATTGTCAGCCTATAGCTGTTTCTATAAAATAAGTCATTTATAAACAGATAAAACTGTTATGGCCTGAGAATTGTAATATTAAAGTATTGCTCTTTAATTCATCTTTTAGCTGAGGCAATTGGTTTCTTTTAGGTCACTGAATATAAATTACATGCTTATTTTATTCACAACTGCTTCTTCATTAGAGATAGTATTTCATGTCTAAATTATTGCCTTGTTAGGTGAGGTGAAATGGGGTTTAGAGTCGCATTCAAGATTACTGCGATTATATATGGGTGTGTGCTGGCTCAGTGAGATACCATGCCACAGTTGAACGTGAATAACCCACTCAGACACAGTACCCTCAAAGCTGACCAGTCCTTGTTTCATCCCCTTAATGCCGAGCACCGGGCAGGGAAACAACAAGTTCCATTTTATAAAGTCTTTTGGAATGACACTACTGGGAATGAACAACCGACTTTCTGCTCTCTTGGCAAACACTGTATAAACCTGACCACTTGTTAAAAAATTCTTATCTGCATCAACTCAGACATATTAGAGCTCAATATATATTAGATTGTAATGCTTTATAATATTCATGTATACCAAGAGAATTTTACTTTTCAAAAGTCATGAATATTTTGGGAAAATTTTGTCAGCCATCTTGATTCAGGGTAAATATGTGAAGAGTAAGTAATCAATTTGCTGTAGCCATGATCAAATTTTCTTTGTCTTTCTTTTTACGTTAGTTTAGAATTTCTTGTATTTTCATCTTTCTAAACCTTTATCTAGATCCCGTGGTCTCCTCCCATTTCTCCCTCAGTGAGTCAACTGTAGGTTATATTCCAACCTCCGAATCCAGCAAGTCTCTTGATACAGGTGAGGGGATTTCTTTATGAATTTTGTAGTTATTTATTATGATATGATTATAACATTTTCAAAGTTTTTCTTACAGGCTTATATGTTTATTACAGAAAGTATGTAGTTTGTTAAGGCTTCACCTATCACTGGCAAATGTGTGAGTCATATTCTGATATTATGATGAAATTTGGTATGTGAAAGAAATTGCATCTATTTTTAGCAACATGGTGGGTGTCATACTTAATGAACATTTGGTGATCATTTGTGTCATCATATTCATGTGAACACTTCGAAGGTGGAGTGTCATAATAGGCGTCCTCCGTCCAAGAACTGACTTAATTGAGGATTGGATGGTAACAATGTCTGTTGATTATTGTCATCGTAACTGGTTTGCTTTGTCGCCCTGATATAGCTGAAATAGTGCTGAGTGTTGCGTAAAACAACATTCACGCAATCAAAATCACTAATATCTTGTCACGTGATTGGCCTAGTGGTGAAAGCGTTTACCCATCACACCTAAATACTAGGATCGAATCCCTGGGCACAGTGTGTGAAGCTGGTTTCTTGGTGCTCTCGGCCATGATGTGGCTGGAATATGGCTGACTCAGCAGAATACCAAACTCACCTGTATAGGATACTTGTGTCAGGTGCCTACACTTCTAAGCATAACTTTTCAAATGCTGTAAAACTGTTGAGACTTTTTGATGACAAGTTATTGTTGAGCACTTGCAAAATACAGTGTTGCATCCAGATGGCATAAAATCGGGATTTCAACATGGATAAGGAAATCTCATGCAAAACATTTATTTCAAGGGGAGATAACTCCTGCATATGTTTTATTCAGTACTAATTAAATTATCATTTATGGATTAAATTCTTAATTTGAAGTTTAATGGGTTTCTGATGATTTGATTGGTTTATTTGCTGATCACATGACCCGTTCATTTTTCAACAAACTTAAAAAAGTGATGTTACAAAGTTTAAATTTCACTTTTTAACTTTCAAAACTTGAGCTGAATCAGAAACAGGTGACTCAGCACAAATTTGCTTTCTTCTGAAGAAGATGTAGAGATTTAATATTTGGATCGTCTGTATGTCAAAATTGCTAAGGTACTGAAGTTCTTGACCCCTCTGTGTTATTTAAAGTTTTAAAATTTGCTAAGGATGAAGTAACTAGGACAGTTGCCTGTTGTTGTGTCCTATCCAGGGTCACAATAGGTCCCTGGGTAGCAAGCTGTGCTTGTAAGAGGCGGCTAAATGTATCTCAGTAACATGGTTCATTGTATGACATCATTCCCCCATAATATCAATGACTGGCTTGTCTGGTCTAGACGATTATTTACAGGCCGCTGTCACATAGCTGGAATATTGCTAAGTGCAGTATTAAATAACGAACAAAATCATTTTTTTAGAAAAAAGATGAACTACAAACAAGCTTATTGTAGGTTGAATATCCCAGTTGAACTATCAAAATATTTTTTGATAACATGGTCAACTGTTATGCCAGCCAAAAATTTCACCAAATTTGAATACAATTTTAAAAATATTAAAAAATACTTAATTAATCCCTACCTAATTTCAGGCCATTAGAGAAATTGGTTCAAAAGGGGAGGGAAAATAACCTCTGTGATATTTTTTACAAATTGAAAATACCTTTTTTCACCTTACCAACAATATCTTTTAAAAAATGGCTAAAATTAAATTTTTTAGTCATTTATATATTTTTCTAAATAATGAAACTATGCCGTATCTGGATGCAACTTTAAGATGATACTGTTACACATCTTGCATTGCTTTTAAGCACTGTTTGTTACATTACTGTTTTTAACCATTATTTTCTTCACAATAAGCAACGTAACACAATAATGCACTTTTAGATAAATAGATAAACAATGCAATATTTTTGTTCATCTGACACTGAGAGACTAGATGTTATTGAAACTGTTAGTTTCTCTGTTGGATCAGCTTTTGGCTTAAGCTTCTAGACAGTTTTATGCATCTTATTATGTTCATTGAACACATCTTTAAACCATATTATTTGATATTCTATATAACCAGCTCATTCAGTGACAATTTGAATTGTAAGAAAAAACAAACTTTCCATGGCAATGTCATTTGAAAAAATTATCAAATTTGCACTTTTCTTTCTCTTCATAATAATACTTGTCATTTACCAAAAAGTGAATGTAAAAGAAATATTAAAAATTAATTTGTTTGAGCAATCTGTTTGAAGAGAGAGTGTATTTTGGTTCATTAGAAAATTCACATTTCCCTGTTGGAATCTATAATGGTAATTGCCAAGAGTTGTCAGACCTTTACACCTGTTTTCAAGTTTCCCCACAAATGTAACTCTTAAATGTGCTATAAAAGTACCTCAAATAAGTCTTAAAATAACATCTTTATGTGATAGATCTATTCAGAGGAAGATAGTAATCGGTAGTCGTTTGATTGCATGTGACGTCAGTAAAAACCCGCTTCTGTTTCCTGTAGTAATCACTCGTTACGAAGCTATCGCCCAAGAGGAATCCATTTTGGTGTGTCGTAAACAAGACCACGCCAGCGTGTGGATGTTGATTCTCTGACGAGGATGTCCATGGTTCATCTTGTGGCAGTGAAACATGCAACCTTTTCCATTACTGAAGCTCATAAAAAACATCGGAGACCATGACAGATTATTATTAGAAATTGTAAAGGTTTCTGATTTATAAAGCCTCATTAACTTGGCTACAAGATGGGCTTTCTCGGAGGACCTGGGTCTAAAAAAATGTAGGATATTTTTGTAGGATAAATAACATTAATTAGTAACAAACTTGTTTATTTCATGATTATGGGCCATAAACCTGATAAATGATTTACACTGATATGATGTATTAATTGGCAAATGGACAGTTTTAATAACTGAAAGACCTTTGGCTCAAAATATATAGAAGAGTATGATCATGTCTGCATTTTGGTATCAGATTTACAAATGGGTGTTTCTTTTTTTGTAATTCTTTGATAATCAAAACATAACAAATATTGAATTAATTATAATTCAATGTTGAATTTTAAATTCAAATTTTGAAAATTGATAGGAAAATTAAATTAAACATTCAGTACTTTACTATATTGCTTTTATATGAATGTTTATTATAACAAAGGATTTTGTACAAGAATTTCAAATTCTTTGAATAATCCGTAAATATGAGGTACTTTTGCTATATGTCTGAGAAAGTTTTCATATTAGTGATCAATAGAGATGTAACACACTTTATCCAAAGTTCATGTTAATGTCATTAGAGGACAGAGAATCTAAACCTATAGAAAGAGCGTACAATATGCCAGAAGGCCAATGTTCCTGGAAGCTTTGACCAATGTTCTGACATTTAAGGTTCCAAGGAACTTCCATTGTTTAAAGAATAACTGATCACTAGATTTGGAGATAGACTCAACTTTGAATAGATGTGACACAATTTATTTTGTGATCAGCTTCTTAGTTTCCCTTTGGACTGATGAGAAAAATTAACTCATTTATTGTAGTTACATGTTGCCATGGTAACATGGTAATCCAGACCAAGAGAGACATTATAAGAGGCCTCCTGGATTATGAGTGAAGCTTCTGTTTGAGGATAGATTAAATAAAAGTTTATAGGCAGTTTAATTTAAATATATAAAAATTTCAGTTACATTCCTAATCTATCATGTAATCGAATACTTGATCTTCATATATGTTAGAAGTTTATACTTCAAAGAAACTAGTTTAATTTGATTCTTTTGTGTGCATTTAAGTAGATACCTGTTTTAAAAAAAGTATTTTAGTTGGTTCCTTAAAAAGAAAACATTAACTGTTATCGAGGTATATATATTTGGTGTTTACATACATATAAGACTTCAATGCTTTATGGGGCGGTCGGGTAGCCTAGTGGTTAAAGCGTTCGCTCGTCATGCCAAAGACCCGGGTTTGATTCCCGACATGGGTACAATGTGTGAAGCCCATTTCTGGTGTCGCCCGCCGTGATATTGCTGGAATATTGCTAAAAGCGGCGTAAAACCATACTCACTCACTCACTCAAGGCTTTATGGTGTTGTACGAACAGAGGAACTGAAGCCCTTGTGCGCATCTCATTACAAATATAAGGTATTCTCAATATGCATGCTTATGTTCTTAATACTTCTTTAATCTCAAAATGCATGTTTGATCTTATTTGATCTTAAAGTCTATCTTTGATCTGAAGTGCTCCACTAATCAATATTCATATATGGTATCATTCCACCATTATCTCAAACTTCAGGGGCAGTGGGTTAGCTTAGTGGTTAAAGTGTTCGCCCATCATGCATAAGACCTAGGTTTGATTTCACTCATGGATACATTATGTGAAGGTGTTTCTGGTGCCCCCCAACATGGTGTTGCTGGAATATCGCTCAAAATATGACATCAGGCCACTCTTGAACATTTGTTTGAAATTACCGTATTCGACGTAATAAGCGCCCCGCTCTAATAAGCACCCATGGCGATAATTGCTAACATATTGACGAGTGAACAATCCCAATTAGCACCCCTTCCGATTGATCAATGTACACAAGACTTATTTATTCGCGTATAATACGCACTCGTGTGTTATATGCACGCTTAATTATGGGCAATTAAATTCTGGAAAAACATATCTGTCGTACATAAACATTTCAGGCTGTCAGCATAAACCACAAAATTTATCTTTCAACTCTGTTTTTTCCACCAAAATAGTATTCTAATAAGAGCCCCCTATTTTCTAATTTTGAGAGCGCCCTTGGCGCTTATTACGTCGAATACGGTACAGCATTTCTGTTTTATGTCATAACATGATATTATGTGAGATCCCAGTTAATCAAAGCCTATTTTGATCATTTACATCTTTATTTTAGTAAATTAAAATTTAAATGACAATACAATGACAATGACGAGTTGGGTTTGACGCCGCTTTAAACAGTATTCCAGTTATATCACGGCGTGTCAGCTTAATGTGGGAGGAAAACCCAAAGTGAAACAGGTCTCAGACGTTTACCACTTTGGTGAAACCCACGAGCACGGGTATGGTGCTGACAAACCTAGAAACATAATTGTGGCGAACCGGGATTCGAACCCACAATCATAGGTTTCTGGTGTGTCCAAGGGACGCAACTCTGCACAGCAAATCGCGGTGCATTTGACGACACGGCCACCTGTGCCCCTGATTTTCACCACTATTTAACCTTTTATTGAATCTGTTTTGATGGATAATCGAGACTGTTAATTCTTGTCATTGCCGTTTTACAGGTAATCAGTTTAAATACTTAAGTGTTACTTAATCACTAAATCATTTAAAAATAAGTATTGATTTTAGTTTGCTCAAAACATTTCGGTGAAGCTCAAATTAAATATTGTATCTTCTCCATGAAATTAGAACACAGCAGCTTCTTCATGAAATATTTCATGACGTTTCTTGATGAAGTTTCAATTCAAAGTTTAAAGATTATTTGTTCGCTTCCAGATATTGCTGATGGTGATGGAGGAATAATTGCTGTATTTCCTCTAATAATGATCCTGGAGTATATTGCGGAATTTAAATTGTGTAGGCTTCAAAATCAAATACTGTGGTTCCAATAACCAAATTCACATAAACACTTTGCCACTGATCCTAGTGTTCTGAGTGATATACAATTCAAGAAGACTGACATGAAATGTTTGTATTTCAGCCCAGTTTTCATTATTAAATGAATGCATGTTCAAAATTGTATATTCCCATTGACCATAATTTCATAAAATCAGATGATTAGGAACCACATGATTTATTTTTTCACCCTATGTAAACATTAAAGCAGTTTTTTAGTCGGATTCCTTAATAATTTTGGCTATCTTTTTGTCTGATGCTTTAGTATCGATAGTCATTTATATTCTGTTTTTTATTAAGAAAGCTCAAGCCACTTGCTTGATGGTTCTCTGTGGTAGTGTTAAACAACCATTTATTTTGAAATGGATTGAAAACCTTGCCAAATGGAATAAAGATTTGCTACAAATTGAGGGGCTCAAATTAGAGGAGATACGGTAGGCACAGTTTGCTTTTACGTTTTTCTACAATAATTACTCCCTATTAGGTTTCGCAGAGGAGGAATTGGATGATGATCTCAGTAGCAACAATAAGTCCTCCCCAAACAAAAGCGATTGTGAGGACCCTGAACTGAATGAAATCTCCAAAAAACTTAAAGAACTTGCCGCCTCAGATTCGGATGATGACAATCAAAAATCTCTAGAAGGTGATTGGTTGCCATTCCTGGTGCTTTTTGTAGTGGTCTGCATGTCATCACCAATTATTCTTGTCTCCCTTTACTTTTGTCTTGATTTCCTGTTTGTGTTTTTTCCTTCATCTATGTAGTTTGTGACACGTACACTTGAACAGTTATATACTGAACAATAAAAAAAAGTAAAAAATTTTTCAGTACGTAAATAAACATGTATACCAGATGGCTGGTTTGATATTACAAAATCCAAAGACCAACATACATATCATTCGTTTGTATTTTTTGCGAACTTACATGTAAATAAAATTTGAATTAGACAAAATGTTACGAAATAGAGTTCACAATATTCAAAGTATACAAGATATATTTTCAGTTTGGTAAATTTTTAATCAGAAAAATATTACAAAATGGATTGAAGATATATTTGTATAGACACAATTTATGGATAACATGAAATAACTTCTTTATTTTACTGTAATAGAGATGTTTCGGATCAGATCCGTAGACCGCTGTCAAACAAGACTGACAAGCAGTCATTTAAATTTGTCTTCCGTCAATACCTATCAAACAATGGAATTCACAGTATTCAAAGTATTCAAGATGTATTTGCATTTTTGTCAATTTGTAATCAGAAAAAATAATTCAAAATGGACTGGACAGTATTCAAAGTATGCAAGAAATACTTGCTTTATTTTGTTTCAGTACACTAAGGCAGTGAAAGAAACACTAGATAGAAGTTTGGGTTAATTTTTTTTTTAAATAGTTGTATTGAAAGTATAATCTTGCAACATTTGTCAGCATGAATATAATAGTCATAATTTGATGGTAAAATATTGAATCACACAAAGAGACCACAGGGTTCAGACACTTTTGCTTCATTGTATTACTGGTCGAAGTACTCCACTTAGTGGGGCGGGCGGGTAGCCTCGAGGTTAAAGCGTTAGCTCATCACGCCGAAGACCCGGGTTCGATTCCCGACATGGGTACAATGTGTGAAATCCATTTCTGGTGTCGCCTGCTGTGATATTGCTGGAATATTGCTAAAAGCGGCGTAAAACCATACTCACTCACTCACTCAACTAAGCGTACCAGTCAGCCCAGCTGTAAGATGGGTACCCGGAAGTATGTAAAGATCTTTTTTTGATAAGTGAGTTCCTTAGTTTTCGAAAACTTGCATTCAAACTTTAAACTGATTTCAAAATGTGACTGCTTCCATCTGTCATTTGTGCTGACAAATTGCGGTATGTTGTACTGATATTAATATATAGATACTATCATTGTTATTTCACAGTTCAACCTGTGAACACCTGGGTTAGAATAGGTCTTCAGCAACCCATGCTTGCCGTAAAATGGGACTATGCTTGTCGTAAGAGGCGACTAACGGGATAGGGTGATCAGGCTCTCTGACTTGGTTGATGCATGTCTTCATATGCCAATTGCATAGATCGCACACGTGCTATGAATCACTGGATTGTCTGGTCCAGATTTGATTATTTACAGACCGCTGTCATTCAGCTGAAATATTGCTGAGCGCAACATTAAACAACAAACAAACAAACAAATATTTCACAGTTAACATTTCTTTTGTATTCAACCTACTGTGGCAGATCATTTCTATTATTGCCTGTGTTGCTATATGGCTGAGGTAGCTCTAAAGCAACATAATATTTTAACTCACTTACTTGTTTGATATCCATTGCAATGTACTAATTTGTGAAAAACTATTTACCTTAAAACTAAACTTATTTCTTCTTATGAAATAACTAATTAGAAAGTGTTTAAAAACTCAAATAATCCTAGTTGTCTGTTTTTATCTTCTGATTATTTCCGATAGTTCTGTCGCTTCAAATGTTTCCGTACTTTTATTTCCGTCACTTTTCCACACTAATCTTTTTAGCAGTTTTCAATTTCCGTTTTAGATCATGCACTATTGACTTGCACGAGTTTCCCTTGAGAATCTAGTTATTGGTTGTCCATTTCAGTGATGATACTGACAGTTGATTGACATGCAATTTTGTGCATGTTTCCAGATTTTTCAAGTGCGTAATATGTTGTTCTAAATGCAATTTGTTGCCTCAGCATCGTCGCAAACAAATATGTCTGCTTACAAGTGTTGTGAATTCTCTGTTCATTTGTGTGTATATGTCATATTCTTTGCTTGTTGTTGTTTGTGGAAACACATTGTTGATAATCAATTTTATTGTTGGTTTGAATTTTATCTTGTACATTTTAGCAATATTATATACTTATGTTAAAATCAGTTGTGTGGAAGTCATCATCATTAATGAATCATTTAAACCGCGGAAAAGTTCACCGTATTACTCGGAGACCATATTGAGTTAATTGTAGATTGACAGACATACATGTAAATTGCACCTATTTAGCGGGAGTAGACCAACACTAAATGCCAGATCTGACGAATGCCATTACACAGTTATGTGTTCTGACAGACTACGAACAAATTTTATTTGGTTACCGTTTGGAGCCAATAGCCATCAAAATAAGGAAATTTGATGGAAATGTGTCCAGTTCTTATTCTTATTGGATTATTCTGTGTCTGAAATCACTTTTTGTATGAAGGGTTAAGTGGACAATGGTTCTGATCTGACTGGAATGTTATGAGGAAATGTACGAGATATGTCACTGAGTGATATTGACGTGTCAAGATCATGTACATTTCCGATTTCAATGGGGAATTGACATAAGTATTCTGTACCATGTTTGTAGGGGAATTAATCCTTTGGTCAACTGATGGAGATGTGTGAAAACTGAACATTTATTTTTTAGGGGGGGCATGTCAGCTGATTTTGAAATATGCTCCAGATTGAAATATACGAATTCCAGGACGGTGTCGATGCTGCAACAGTGATGATCCTTAGTGAAGATGTTGATGTGAAGATGCTGTGAATAATTCTACGTAACTGCTGAGGTTTTATTTTTTTAAGAAATCAAAATGTTGAGGTATTGTTGTTATATTCCAGAAAAAGAAGATTCGGGAATGGAAAGCAACCGAGGGTCAAAGGTCAGTTTGTATATCTCATGTTGCATGTGTTCTGTTATCGAGTTATTATTCCGTTTCATGTCTTCACAATGGTGTTATATATATAAAGAGAATCCTACCCTTGTGTCTTTTGATATCAAATATATCAATGAGTGTTGATATATTTGATATCAAAAGACACAAGGGTGAGATTGTATTTATCATCCAACAACATTCTTCCTACTATTTCAGTTTGAAGACAGTGTCTTAAGTGTAAAAAGTACTGCTAACAGCTTCAGTAGCAGAGCCATTAGTGATGTCATTTGATTGTGATGTCATGGTAACCAATGATGTCACAATGGTCTGAAAGCATTGGGATGCAATTTCATTGCAGAAATCTACAATGTAGATATGGCTTGATCTCACCCTAGCGATATCTCCTGTGGGAGCCAGTTTTGAATGATAAATTTTTATTCAGTTATATTTTACATACATATTTATGTTGTATTTGATGGAAAGGCCAAATATACTGGAAACAAAACATGAATTACAGAAATATGTCCGACAAAGGTTACGCATGCATTCAGTAATAGATATGGACGCTTCATATCACCAAACCTAATGCAAAATGATTGTAAGTTATGTCAGGGATAAAAGACGTGTCCGAGGTTTTAGATGACACAGTAAAACTTGAGTTAAGCAGTGACCGAGGCCATCTTGTTTTGTCCAGGGTTTCTCTCATCTACTAAGCTTTGTTTGTTTGTTTGTTTGTTGTTTAAAGCCGCACTCAGCAATATTCCAGCTATATGACGTCGGTCTGTAAATAATCGAGTCTGGACTGGACAATCCAGTGATTGATATCATGAGCATCGATCCACTCAATTGGGATCAATGACATGCATCAACCAAGTCAGCGAGCCTGACCACCCGATCCCGTTAGTCGCCTTTTACGGCAAGCATAGTCACCTTTTACAGCAAGCATGGGTTGCCGAAGACCTATTCTACCCCGGATCTTCCTGACCGAGGAGATAAAATTGAGGGCATTTTAGCGAAGTTTTACTAACCATGTCACTACTGCCTGAAAACAATGGTGACTATCCGTAATAGGTTTATGAGTGAATGATAAAGCACAACACCGAGGTCATGGTTGAGGAAATAAGATAGATACATCATTGTTGATGTCTTACTTCCTCAACCACAACAAAGGAGGAGTGCCTTGTCACGCTTACAAAACCGTCTCAATGCAAGAACTAACAGAAAAAAAAAAGAAAGAACATCAAGATGTCTTATAGTGAAGGCATGGGTGGCCCAGTCGTTTAAGGCGCCGCAATTCGTTGTGCAGAGTTGCATCTCTTGGGCACGCCAGAAACCTATGATTGTGGGTTCGAATCCCGGTTCGCCCTGATTATGTTTCTAGGTTTGTCAGCACCATACCCATCCTCGTGGGTTTAACCTGCATCACCTCGGGCTTTCCTCCCACATTAAGCTGACACGCTGCGATATAACAGGAATATTGTTAAAAGTGGCGTTAAACCCAACTCACTCAATCACTCTTATAGTGAAACAATACAGTGTGTCACGGTATGAAAGGAATGCGATCAAAGCATGCGAGAGAAACATGTTCAGCATAGACAAAGCTAAGTCATGACATCTAAAATTGAACATTCTCTCATCACCTGCCCCGGTGGCTCAGTTGGAAAACAGTGGGTTACAAAACTTAACATGATATGTGAGGTTGCAGGTTTGATTCCCATCATCTATAATGAAAAGGTTTCATTTCTTGTCTTTGATTTTAGATTTTTGATTTGAAACACTAAGTACAAATTCCATCTGCTACTCAAATCATCAGGTCTTACTAGCTAAAAGTAAAACCTCATACCTGGACCCACTTGCAAAAGCGATCTTAGCGCTAAGAGGATCTTAACTCCCATACTAGTACTCCCTAGTGGTTAAAACATTTGCACGTCACGCCTGAAGACCCGGGTTCGATTCCCGACATGGGTACAGTGTGTGAAGCCCATCTGTGATGTCCCCTACTGTGATATTGCTGGAATATTGCTAAAAGCGGCATAAAACCTCACTCACTCACACTTTCACGAACACCTGGATCATCACTGATTTTCAGTGATCCATTCATATAATTTTCACCACTATTTTGCCTTTTACACCCGGTGGGATCTGCTTTGGCATGTGATCGAGACTTGTTGTTGACATTTTTATAGTGAATTGACTTCTACAGTTTGTGTCTTAATGTGTCAGAACTGCTATTAACCCTGTTAAGATAGGAGTTCAAATTGGTCTTCAGCAACCCATGCTTGTTGTAAGAGGCGACTAATGGAATCGGGTGAGCAGGCTCGCTGACTTGGTTGATGCATGTCATCCATCCCAATTGTGTGGATTGATGCTCATGATGTCAATCACTGGATTGTCCAGCCCAGACTCGATTATTTACAGACCGCCGTCATATAGCTGAAATATTGCTGAGTGCGGCGTTAAACAACAAACAAACAAACAAACAAACAGTACAATATCTTTGATGGTGCTGTGGAAGAGTACAGTCGTAGAATGAATGTTTTGGTGTCGTTATTCATTGTATATACCAAGGTTTTTCTTTCTTCTCCAGAATCAAAATGAAATTGCCCTTAGTGAAAGTCGCATGTCCTCTCTGGCTAGGAAAGGCCCTATTCAAGTCTACTGTGCTAAATATTCCTATCGTCCCTATGAGCACTCCCCCAACGACAACCCAGATGCAGAGTTGCCGCTCAACGCTGGAGACTACGTCCTGGTGCTGGGAGAGATGGATGAGGTGAGTGACGTACACGTCTGGTCGGACAAGGTGTGTCATGTATAGTATAAAACACGCCTCCTCTGTTTGGGTTGAAAATGTAAAACCATGAACGAGGGAAAAGTGCCAAGGGATTTTCCGGAGCTCAAGGTTTTACATTTTCAACCAAAAGCGAAGAGAAGTGTATTATCCAACTTATCAACCGTCTAAATGCAAGAAATACCTTAAAAAAAAAAGAAAACATTGACATACCTTGTAGTGAAACAATACATTGTATCGTGGTATAAAATGAATTTGCTCATAGCGCGCGAAAGAAAAAACACATGCAGCATGGACTAGCTGGAGTCGTGACATGATAAACTGAACAACTTCTCATCACCTGCCCTGGTAGCTCAGTGGGAAAAAAGTGGATTACAAAACTTAACATGATATTTGAGGTTGCAGGTTTGATTCACGTCTTTAAATTCTTATAGTAAAAATTTGTGAACCAATCATCAAACACAATTGTGTTCACATCAAGAGGCATGTTTATAAAATGGTGCTTTTAAAACCTAGGGATTACAATTGAAATGTATTCATCAGTTCCCAGGCACTCCACCATGTTGATATTGTCTGCCTTGAAAGTTTACCAACATTTTGAAAAACATTCTGTTTCTGTGGTGTGACGTCAGTTTTTTAAGTACAGGTCATGCAGGACTATCTGCAGAATGTGAAGCCCATTTCTGGTGTCCCCCCGCCGTGATATTGCTGGAATATTGCTTAAAGCGGCGTAAAAAACATGCTTACTCACTCACTCACTATGTGCAGAACAGTGAAATTGAAGACAACTTTGAGCATTTTGGGGAAAGTAGGTTAGAGTTATCTGCCCTTGTTTAAAAAGCTGAAAAATACATATTAGAGTTATCTGCCCTTGTTTTAAAATCTGAATAATGCACGTGTGATGCGGAGGCTTATCATGATGCCTCTGCAGATGATAAACATTAATGTTGTAAATATCTAATCAAGTAATATCTTAACGAAGATTACTATTTATGTTTTGAACACAAATTAATTATCCTTTTTATCGTCCAGGATGGCTTTTTTGAGGGTGAGCTAGTTGATGGACGACGGGGGCTGGTTCCGTCAAACTTCATAGAGAAGGTAGCAGGTAGGACGGAAACGTGTTTTTACTTTTTTCACATTTTTGAATATCTCAATCCTCATTTCTAGATGTAATAGTCTAGGGCTTAGAGCTTCATTTTGTTACTGGTTCTGGCAGTTATCAGATACAATATACATCCACCTAGCGATGCCTGCTTCCGCATCTATGTAGAGGGATTGTTGAATGTTGATTATCTCACGTAATAATCTTTATGAATCTGGATCTCTATATGCATGCATAGCAGCTTCATTCAGAGATAGATAAATATTGAATTGCTTATAATGTTAGGGTTGGTAGGTCAAGTTACACATTAGTGTGAAGCACTTTTGTCAAACATGCATGTTGGTAATTTCTTTGACTACAAAGGTAATGGAATCTGTTTTGATTCTTCCAGTTTAAAGAAGTCATCATGTTCATGTATATATTTGATAGACATTTTAGGAAATATCTACCATATTGCTTCATTCCAAAATTTAAATAGAAAGTCTTTTTTATCATTTTTTTATTACAATTTCTTCATATTCTTTTTGTAATATTTTGGAACTTTTTATTCCCAACCAAATACTAACCAGTACAATCTAACACAATGTAATACAATCCAATACCAACCCTATACAATCCAATACTAACCCTATATAATCCAGTACCAACCCAATACAATCCAATACCAACCTAATACCAACCTAATACAAAATAATACCAACCCAACCCAACACAATTCCAACACCAACCCAATACAATACAACACCAACCAAAAAAAATACAATACCAACACAATACAATCCAATACCAACCCAATATATACAATCCAACACAATATGATCCAATACCAACCCAATACATACAATCCAATACCAATACAATCCAATACCAACCCAACCCAACCCAACCCAACCCAATACAATACCAAACCTTTCTCCTTTCTCCTCTCTCCTCCCTATCTAGAACCAACTGTGAGAAATACACTTCTCAACATTTGCTAAGGATCAACATGTTCTTTAACAAGTGTTGAGTAGTCTAGATAATGAATATGAAATCATCCAGGCAGTTGATGACATTAATAGTTTTGAACTCGTTCCAGCTTCATATCAGCTTGGCTGTTGCATGATTTATTTTGTCTCACAGAAGAAGATCTGTCGGACTTCCATGCAGCTATGGCTGTAGCTGGGCTCCCCACTGATGATAGTAACGCCTCCAATAGTCACCAGGACTTAGAGTTTAACAGTAGCGATGAGATTGATAAGCTACGTTCTGATCTTACAGGTACTAGTCCCAAAGAGATGATCCACTGACGAGTCAGGAAAAATTAATGATGCCATTGTACATGATGAATAACAGTATATACTGACCTACAAAATAAATGCACCAAAACTAACAAAATTTTAAAACAAATGAAATTTGGAATGGAAAGGGGAAAAAAATAATTTAAATTTTCAGAAGAAATGTTTTATTCTAAGATACATTGTCTTTTTCACCACACAGTTGAGGAAAAAGGAAATATTTTCATAAAATTTGGTAAATTACATTTGGCTTAAGCAGGGTATGATTTATGTCACATCAGTAATATTTTAGCCAGATAGCGAGAATTTGTTTCAAGAAGGTTGAATGAACAATAGACCAATTAGAGCCACGGGAGATATATTGGATAGAATATCTGTAGTAATATTAGTAGTTTAAGTAACAGAAAATCTTGTCCTTTGGGTTAGGAAGTTATAAGGTTTGGTGCATTTTTTTTTTAGGTTGAGTATGTTGTGAAAAACCCTGAGGCACAGAGGATGTCTGAAGTCTTCCTGAATATCCCTTTAATTATTTATTTAATTATTATAATTCATAGATGCAAGCTTTTGCATGTGCTTTGAAGTTTGAAGATTAGATCACCTGGTCTTTGGGTGACCTAGAGTAGAGATTTAGATTTTAGACTTTTCACAAATGTTTTAAGGGACTGATCCTATGTATTTTTTATGCCTGAAGTGACAGTAACGTTTAATTACATGCTTTGCAAAATGGTGTGGTTCTCAATACCTGGCAACCTTCCCTGCGGATGTGGGAATTATTATTATATATTAAAGTTTTATTTAACAGTTGTTTTTTTGTTTGAAGTTTATGAATCATCTTTGAACATTCTTAAATTTTATTTTAATGTAATTTTTTTTAAAGAAATACATTTTTTTACAGGACAGGTACAAAAAAAATGATTTCTATTACAATTTTCTAAAGGTTTTAAGATTTCGTGTTTCTTAAGTGAATTGCTTTTTAGAATAAAATGATTAAGAAAATGAAAAACATTTAATGACCCTGCTAATATGTTACGTGATACTAACGAATAATATAAATGAAACAATTATCTTCTAGTTTAAAATAAATATGTAAATTTTTGACTTTATGGTAGTATATGAATTAACAATTGCATTTTGATAAAAGATTTATTAAAAAATTAAAATGACCATTAATTCTTCATAAATGAAAAAAAATTGTTAGACTTTTTGTATTTGCGTAAATATTTTGCTGTTTTACATCTGTAAATTGTGTTGTGTATGTGCTAATTTCCTCCCAGAAGATGGGCGACGTCGCCTTGATGCCCATGGTGATCTCAGCAGCATGGACCGTGTGGATGGAACAGGAAACCCAGGTAGTAAAGGTGGGCGTTGATGCGGCAGAATCGGCTCAGTTTGTTGTCTGAGAACATGCATGATTATTAGTGTTATTATATTCTCCTAAATTGCAGTTTTGGCACTGTGAGTGAGTATGGTTTTTCGCCGCTTTTAGCAATATTCCAGCAATATCGTGGAAGGGACACCATAAATGGGCTTCACACATTGTATCCATGTGGGAATTGAACCCGGTTCTTTGGTGTGTGGAGCGAACGCTTTAACCACTAGGCTACCCCACTGCCCAAGAACATGCCTGATAATACACAGCTGTTAAATATTTTCTGAGATTAAAAGCGGACATGACACTAGTGATATCAACTTTGGTCTGTTTTATTATGTTACTCTGTTTTTAGAGAAGAGTTGCATCCCTTTGCTGTGCTAGGATCAGGTGATAATGGGTTTTAATCCCATATTAATCCCAATTACTATGCTAATGGTTTGTCAATACCATGCTTTTTGTTTTCGAAAGTATCAGTCAGTGGTCTGCTAATATGCTGTGGTATAGCTGACAAAATGTTTAAGGGGGTGTTAGGCCCAAATTTGTTGTTTGTTGGTTGTAAAATGCTACACTCAGCAATATTATATCTGTCCCCGTGTTGTGGGTTTTCAGACACTTAAGAAACATTCATAGTTTTCTCGGTAATCACATAAACAACTGTTAAACATCTCACTCACTTATAAAAGAAAACTGTCTGTGTGATGCCACACCCCTCGTTATAGCATAAAATCACGATAAACATGGCCCTCTGAAAATGTATGATGTCCGAAAACCTATGATCCAACAATATGACAGCGGTCTGTAAATAATTGTGTCAGGACCAGACAATCCAGTGACTGACATCATGAGCATCAATCTATGCAATTAGGATATGATGACATGTGTTAATCCAGTCAGAATATTTCATGAAATAATTTGCATACCTTTGCAGCTCAAAAAACGTATAGGGCTTACGACATCTTGTGTACAATACCATAAGAATGAATCTTTCTGATTTTAGCGATGCCGTTTCCACGGAATCTGTCCATTGATCGTCAACTGACCAATAGCGTTCTGTTGAGCTGGAAACCACCAGAGCAGACGTCCGGCCTAGAAGTCTCATCGTATCATATCTTCATTGACAAAGAATTCAAAACTTCCGTGCGAGGCAGCGAGAGAACGAAGGCACTAGTAGAAGGGGTTGATTCAAGAGATGTAAGTTGTCATTCCTGTGTATGTCACTCCAGCTTGAGATCCGGGGTAGAATCGGTCTTCAGCAACCCATGCTTGCTGTAAAAGGCGACTATGCTTGGCGTAAGAGGCGACTAACAGGATCAGGTGGTCAGACTCGCTGCATGCCATATCCCAATTGTCTGGATCGATGCTCATGATGTCAATCACTGGATTGTCAGGTCCAGACTCGATTATGTACAGACCGCCGTCATATAGCTGGAATATGGCTGAGTGCAGCGTTTAACAACAAACAACAACACTCCAGCTTTATAACTGTGTGAGAATCTACATCGAAACGTTGCTATATGCAATAAACAAGACGTTGTTATCCATAAAGTTGTACTTTTTCTTATTTACTCACCAACTTCAGTCATACCTGTGTTGTTGTTTCAAAGTCATACCTCAATGAACCGAGAAAAATACACAGTCAATGCTTATAATTAAATTCAACACCGAAAACACAACAGTTGTTAATATCAAAGCATTCAAAAATGACGAGATTGATAAACATTCCAGGTGTAGGAATATATACTGTGGTATGACATGAATCAGGTGATTGTATAATTTATGCACATATCTTGACACGCCTACAAAGTCGGTGGCCAATCAACGGAGAGTAGAATCAAAACAAAGTTCATTGGACCTGTCAGTAAAGGCAAGAGGCGACAGTCAGACTGTAACGAACCGGAAAAATATGTCTGGGAGAAGGCGGCTGTTTCAAATGACATTGGTCAGTTGCCACCAGATTAGAACATTGATTCCCTGAGAACGAGAAGACACAGTTGGCAAAATACTAGTTAGAAATGAAACCCGAAGACATGAAAGTTGTGGAACCGAGGCGAGTGGGAAAAAACAGTCGAGGGAGCCTGCACGTTTGCAGTTTCATTCCTTCTCGTCTTTCGGTCCCAAAGGGTAGTTTTGACAATGAATATGCATGAATTTCGCTCAATGTCCTGTGCATGAAGATACACGTGAGCAGAAAGGGAATTCCTTTGACTGTTATATTGGATTCCCCGACATTCCGTTGTAATACAAGTAGTCCGCTTCGGTGGGCGTGGCTTAATTTTTGACAGTCATTGGGAAATGAATGCAATAACACATGACCCATCAACTAATCAGAATGCAGGAATTTCAATGAACACAAGGAAAATTAAATTATTATCATGTGAACCATGATTTTCAGTGAAATTTGTTCTGTAGAATTTTATTTGGCTTATGAGTTTGTACCTGATACAGTAAATAATGACGGTGATGCTATGTATATATGACAATGTGGCTGTGGTAATGACACCAAATGAATCTTAGATTACCATTGAGGAGATTACCAAGACAACACTTTTATTTCCAGATTCATCGGATCTCTGTGCGATGCCTGTCTAACAAAGGCCAGTCAGTAGATGCCCAATGTACAGTTCTAGTTGGCAAAGGTAAGCGTGACACAATGCACCATGAAACACCATCTGGATCTGAAGTACTTGCTGATGATATCAAGTTTCTGCTGGTGATGTTAAGTTCCTGCTGGTGATGTTAAGTGCATTCTGGTGATGATAAGTGCATTCTGGTGATGTTAAGTACATTCTGGTGATGTTAAGGATATTATTGTGATGTTAAGTGCATTCTTGTGATGTTAAGTACATTCTGCTGATGTTAAGTGCATTCTGCTGATGTTAAGTACATTATTGTGATGTTAAGTGCATTCTGGTGATGTTAAGTACATTCCTGTGATGTCAAGTACATTCTGGTGATGTCAAATACATTCGGGTGATGTCAAATACATTCTGGTGATGTCAAGTACATTCTGGTGATGTTAAGTACATTCTGCTGATGTTAAGTGCATTCTGCTGATGTCAAGTACATTCTGGTAATGTCAAGTACATTCGGGTGATGTCAAATACATTCTGGTGATGTCAAATACATTCTTGTGATGTTAAGTACATTCTGGTGATGTCAAGTCCATTCTGGTCATGATAGGTTAGGGGTGGAAAGAGTCCAGATTTAATACCACCTATTACCCGATTATTATTAGGTCTCAAGAGTTGGGTAAAAATTGGGAACTGTTTTACTGGAGCCCAGGCAAAATCAATTTAGATACACCTATAAAACGATCTGATTATACACACACTGAAGTCATTTCCCCTGCAGATGCCACGCCGACACCCTCCGAGTTAAAAATATCAGACATCACTGCTAACTCTGCCACTGTTTCCTGGTTGCCTGGCAACAGCACCTACCAGCATTCCATAGCTGTGAACGGGAAGGAGGTCCGCGTCGTCAAACCCAGTGTTTGCAAACACACTCTTACAGGTATGTATGTCTGGAATAGTATATCCTCAGTAGATGGATCCCTGAAGATCAGAGTAACAATAGGTCTTCAGCAGCCCATGCTTGCTGTAGAAGGCGACTATGCTTGTCATAAAAGGCGACTAATGGGATCGAGTGGTCAGGCTCGCTGACTTGGTTGATGCATGTCATCGATCCCAATTGCATAGATTGAAGCTCATGATGTCAATCACTGAATTGTCTTTTTCAGACTCGATTATTTATAGACTGCCGTCATATAGCTGGAATATTGCTGTAGTATTGGTGAGTGAGGTGTTAAACAACAAACAAACAAACAAACAAACCTCAGTAGATGAGACAAGCCCTGGACAAAACAAGATGGCCTCTTGCTAGGGCTGGCCCCTAATCGACAGGGTGCTGGTACATGATCTGTTCTGACAGTAATGTTTCTTATCCTCTTGCCAGGGCTGGCCCCTAATGCAGTACACAAGGTGACGGTTCAAGCCAAGAGTCTGACAGCGACGTACGAGGATGAGAAGAATCAAAAGAGAAAGGAGATGCTATCAGCCAGCACTGAGTTTAAAACAGTTGCTGGAGGTGAGTTACACATGCTGACCTATAATTAGCCCATTCCTTTTCCAAAACGTTTATTTCTACATCAGGGTAATGCACCCCAGTTGTTTTCAGGGGATGAAACGTCGCTATATAAGTGCAATAATCTTGAACGCGACGTTAAACCCCATTTCACCTCATCTCACCCCAATGGAATCTGTTTCGGTGGATAATCAAGACTGGTTATTCTCTGGCGTTGACGTTTTATATTTACCCCCAGGGCTTCCGGACCCACCCCTCAATGTTCAAGTGGAGGCGGGGCCCCAGGAAGGCACCCTGCTCCTAACATGGCTGCCAGTCACCATCAACACATCAGGGTTCTCAAACGGTGCCGTTGTCACGGGATACGTGGTGTACGCAGATGGGCACAGAGCTAAAGAGGCCAAGGGACCAACAAGTAAGTTCTCTCGAAGTTTCCAAGGCAGTGGTATGTTGGTATGAGTGAGTGAGTGAGTTGGGTTTAACGCCGCTTTTAACAGTATTCCAGTTATATCACAGCGTGTCAGCTTAATGTGGGAGGAAAGCCCGAAGTGATGCAGGTCTCAGACGTTTACCACTTCAATGAAACCCACGAGCACGGGTATGGTGCTGACAAACCTAGAAACATAATCGGAGTGAACCGGGATTCGAACCCACAATCATAGGTTTCTGGTGTGCCCAAGGGACGCAACTCTGCACAGCGAATTGCAGCGCCTTAGACGACTGGGCCGCCCGTGCCCCCTTATGTTGGTATGAAACCATGCTTACATGGCTTCTCTACTTGTCTAGTGACTTGGTTGATGCATGTACACATTGTGTAGATCAAAGCTCATGTTGTTAGTCAGTGGATTGTCTGGTCTTCAGCAACCCATGCTTGCAGTAAAAAGCGACTATCCTTGTCATAAGAGGCGACTAATGGGATTGGGTGGTCAGGCTCGCTGACTTGGTTGATGCATGTCATCGTATCCGAACTGCGTGGATCGATACTCATGACATCAATCACTGGATTGCCTGGTCCAGATTTGATTATTTACAGACAACTGTCATATAGCTGTAATGTTTCTGAGTACGGCGTTTCACAACAAACAAACAAACATTAGTTGCACATCGATCATAATTCTGAATTCCATGCGCCCAAAGGTCCAGATCCTCAAGGTCCGATTTATCATTGCCAGATGACCACATTGTGCTGGGTGCTGAAGATTTCCAGGGCTTTATACCAAAACAACTGACTGTACGAACTTTGACCGTTGATCGGAAAGAGTCTGCAGACTCTAGTGTTGTTCGCCTTCCTCATAATTTAATCAAAGAGGTCACCGCCAGAGCTGCCAAAACTGTTGCCAGCGAAGTTATGTCAAGGTCATCCCACAGGGTAAGCTACAAGAGAAGCATGCAGCTGATGATTGTGTCGTGTCATCATGGATATGACATTAGGTCATCATGATGTGGGCAGTGTTGATTCTGTTCTCTGTCATGTTTTATAATTCAAGGACTTTGATTTGTATTTTTTATGCAAGATCCTGTTGAACTTTTTGTACTAGTTTAACAATCCTGGATAAGTTTGAATTAGAAAATATTTTTTCAAGTTATGGAAAGCATGAATATTTTAGAAGATTATTTTTTGCAAGGAATATTTTACAACTTGTGTTTATAAACACCACAAAGACTGCTTAGGCCAGACTTTCTTTTAAATTTGCATTACGAAACCACCTAATTCCCTAAAAACTGAAATGTGAAAAAAAAAAAAGTAGTGGCTTTTTTTTATTCCGCCAACCTGAAATAAGTAGAATGTTTAAAAAGATAAAATAAAACCTGTTGAAAATTTATCTTAACAACTTAATAAAACCCAATGAATTATGATGAATCCTGAAATCATTTTGGTTTTTTCTGACCAACTGAGCTGACTTTTTTTCACGTAATGTCAATTGCCCCCACCCCCTAAAAAAAAAGGTCTGGCTTATGGGATTGTGCATGATACACATTAGGTAGCTGAATAAATTCACACTTTTAGGAGTTTTGCCGTAAAATGGCAAGTTTTCAAGCATGTTCCTTTCTTACAAATGCAAGGGCTATCTTTGAGTGTCAGAAATAAAATTAATTTTATCTTATCCTGACTCATACTTATTACTCATTTGTATGAGTCAGGATAAGTATAAATGATATTTTTACTCTAAAAAATACATATTTATAAATTTTGTTAACAGCGTAGAAAAATGACCCCATATCACAGACGGTTCCATGTAAGTCTGTTTATTTTAAATCACAACTCAGAGAATTGAGACTTGCTATCAACATCTGTTTTAGACATGTGTAAGTGAGGTCTGGGAATTCAAATTTTATGTGTACTTAAAATAATAATATGTGTATTTAATAAATCGGGTAATTGGTAATCAGTGTCTTTTGGCCCAAACTATATTTTTTAGTTGTGACAAATTTCAAATATGTCCGCCTGAGTTGTGATATATTATTTTATTTCTTTGTTCAAATATTTCAAACACTTTTGAATTCTTGCCCAAAACTTGTCGATTGTTTGACCTTTGATTTTTTATCATATTTCTTTCAGTGATGGTTCATGCCGAACACAATTTGTTGATATACACCACTCTTTAACTGATTGAATTATTTAATTTAAAAAATGCTTTTTTTCAGACTTAACCCATATTATTATACCCACATTAGAGTGCTCGGCCAAGGGAGATACAGACTTTGTTGTCAATGTCTTATATATATTACGGATAAAAATATATTGGTCATTTCAACTTCTAGATTGGATCGTTTTAAGAAGGAAGTTTATTATAGATTTAAACATTTATAGCATCATAATTTGAATTCATTTAGATGTTTCACATGGTTTTAGAGATAAGTAATTTTTTGTTTTTCTTTTAAGTAATTTTTATTGTTTATGTTTTAATATGTCTTGGATAATAGTAATCTGGATAAAATTGTTTAATTAAAACGATAAATATAAACAGTTGAATGGAAAAAAAAAATTCAACACCAAATATTATTTTGTAAGTCTTTCTTAAGAAGTTGGGGATCAATGCAGTTTACCAGGCACAGTTTCGTGTTGTGCTTAATGGCGAATATTCATACATCTTGCGTGCCTCTTCGATCATTTGGGTTGGTTGTGTTAGGGTTAGGGTAGGTTACCTCCAACTCTGTCCTTAGCCCTTGAATCGTCTTTCCAATTAAACACCCTTTCATATCCTTAGGGTTGGGCACCACTTGCCAATCAAACACCCCTTTACCATCCATAGAGTCAGGCACACCTTGTGAGGTAGGGTATGGGTTAAATGTTTCCTGTTAACAAATTAATCCATTGTAATTTGAAGAAACTCCATACAATTCAAATTTTGGGTTTCGCAGAGAAAATGGTGACTGTACATGCGCTTAAAGGTAAACAATCGGGTGCTGATGATTTGGTAAACGAGCACTAATTATTTGTGATAGCTCCTGTGGTAGAGTGTTGGCTGATTAGATTAACTCATTGGCCTAGCTGAGCTTCAAGCTGGCAGCGTGAACTCGATCATCCACAAGGCGCGAATTGAAATTCGAAAAAGTGTGTCCGGTAAAGTGCATTACTCCCAATCTTTTCAAGCAGTTGAACAAAATAATTTTCAATATTTCTTTTGAAATTTCAACATGTAGATCAATTGGTATTAATTTCTGTCAATTTTATTGTGCGTTATACTTCAGTAGACAGGGAAAAGTTCTTATATATCAAATAACTTTCCATCTATTCAAACATGTTTTTGATATACCCTTGGCTTAGCACAGTAGATAACTGATGGTTTGGGGTCTCCTTGAATCTATATCCGCACGTTCTCCTTTTCTGAAGAGCTCCAAGTCCCCGACAGGAAATAGTGAGAATGCTGGGAATGATACTGATGAGGAGATTGAGGCTGCGTTTCGTGAAGCGCAGGAAGCTGGCGAGCAGCTGTCAATGGTGGGTTACGTGGGAGATCATTCTGACCAATCGAAAACAAGTATTCATTCTCTGCTTCAAATTCGGAAAACTTTCAAAATTTCGTTAGTGCATGAGTCAGGTGTAATTTGCATTTAAATGAGTAACTGATCAGCTGATTTTGTTCTTACTCGAATTAGAAATCTAAAAAAAATGAAGGTTATTTAAAAAATAATTAAGTGTTATCTCACAATTGTATTTTGTTGTCATGGAAACTGAATCATAGTGCACATGGTGGAAGTGCGGTAAAATCATGGGTGATGGATGCCTTGTTGTCATGGTAACCACACAATAATAATCAAGCACGAATCCCTGTAACATGTTATGTGGTGTGAACTCGGATACTGCTCTCTCTCAGTCTAATTTCGGAATGGCTACGTATTGTCCTTGTCAATGTTGATGTCCATCGGAAGTCCAGAACAAGTGCCTCCATCTTTCCTCTCCTTAACCCTTGTCTAGTCATAGCCAGAATTAACCCTCTGTAAGTCAAGTATACACAATTTTAGTGTTAACCCAACTTGTAACTCTTAACCCCAAATTCTTTACCTATACTAACAATTCTATTTATATTTTTTCTTTGAAATTTGCTTATTTTATTTTTTAAATATTTTTTATGCATGACCTTGATATTTGATTTGCCAGCATGAAATTGTTTAATTTATTTTTTTCACATTTGCATGCTGAGATCAATTCATTTGTGCATGGTCTGGGTTGGTTTGGCTTCACATTTATAATTTGAACGTTTTTATTGATTTATGTATTCAATAAATTTTATTAACGCAGAGTCCAGAAAATTCAAATTACGCGGACCCGTACATAGAAAGTAGCAGCTCAGAGCTCTCTGATATTCCTGAAGTGGAGGAGGAATTGATTGGTGCAGAGGAGACCAATCAGAATGCAGATGTCTCAGGACATTCCCTCTCATTGGTTGCTCCCTATACACAAGCAACCAATCAGGTTAGACTTCAGTCCAAGTTGATTGCGAAGTGGGAACTTCAGGTTGAATTTAGAGTCTCGTGAACAGTTATCTCCCTTGTCTCATCACTTTATGCATGCCTTTCAAATTGTCAGCAAAACTATGTTTTTTTATGCAAATATTTGATTTCTTGAAGTGTTTCGTTTTGAATTTTTTCAAGTATAGTTTTAATTTTATAGAAAATATTAGTACTCTAAACTATAGCATCTATGCCTATCAGTTGTTGTATGTCCGAAAAATAATGATAATCATCATAATAATAACAATAATACACCCTTAGTTCAGAACATCTTGTCTCAAGAGTTCTGGATTTGCTTCTACTTTTTTAAAGGGATTTTAGCTTTTGAATTTGGATTTGAATTCCAAACTTTTACCAATAATCACATTTTTAATATTTTAAAAATATCAAAATGGCCAAAATCTCTTTGAAAAAGCGAAAATATCTGAAGATCTTTTGAGACATTCCCAATAGCTATCCAGACCACCGCTAGAGGACATAAACTTTGCAAATAAAATATCAAAGAGGGGCTTATATAATCAATATAACAAATATATTTGCTTGCTCATCTAACATTGAAATTTTATATCATGGGGAATATTATTGGAATCAATTTTTTTCAAATACTATTCAAAGCTCTGTACAGCTTTGGAAACAAGCTTCATTCAAAGTATTTTGTTGCTGAAGGGATATTTGTTAAAAATGACAACGTTTGAAAGTGTTTTGTAATAGTATTTAGAAAAAAAATACTTTCAAATCCACTGTCAGATCTTTTCACACAAGATATTTGTCTTCTGAACATATTAAGCCTACATATACTCATCAAAAGAAGTTAAGGAACACACAATTCTTACATGTGACTATCAAGTTAATCTGTCATGGCATGAGAGATCAGCTGTAGCTATTTGAAAGAATTGGATGTTCCTTAACTTCTTTTGAGTAGTATATGTTCATGGGACAGAAGAAAAATGTCACGTGATTTTTATGTATTGTAATAATAGATATTAATCATTTGCTTGAATGTAATGCCTTAGGCGGATGACAGAAAATCTCCAAAACCAGCACCAAGGAAGACTGGAGTGGTTGGATTGTCACCCAACAGTGATCCCTCATTTCAAAGAGAGGATACCCCTGGCAGTGATAAACTTCTGCCTCCGCAGCGGAAAATACCGGCTATAGGTAATCATTTAAAAAATGGCTTTAGGTAATTAAGTTTTTACCAGGAAATGGACAGATTATAGGTAATGAAGTATTTATCGGGAAATATGCAAGTTATAAGCAATGATGTACTTACCAAGAAATATACCTATGAATACACAATGCCATTTAGTAAGTGGTCATATGTAGCAAATGTTATATTTGGGATAACACTTTCTTAGTAAAGTACAGATTCTCGTACTTTTTTTGGGTTGAGTCCCGTCCGGGATTCGAACCCACACTTGCCAGAGTGAGGCACCAAATCGCCAGCACACAAAGTCAGCAATCTAACCCACTCAGCCACCAAGGCTTCCACAAAATGAAAGTCCGACAACTGGTAGTCTAGATCACGTACCTTGAGTACCCCTCTGACAAGTGTAAATTGGCGATTAGGTGCCTCACTCTGGCAAGTGTGGGTTCGAATCCCGGAGGGGACTCAACCAAAAAAAAGTACGAGAATCTGTACTAAGAAAGTGTTATCCCAAATATAACATTTGTTACAAGAAATATACCCACTGTTGGTAATGACAAACATGCTGGAAAAAAACCATGTAATAGTTGTTGATGTATTACCAGGAATTTCCCACTATTGGTCATCACATACTTTATTACAGTGGAGAATTTCCTGGTAATAAAATATGTGCTGATCTACAGTGGAGAAATTTAATAGTGGGGATATTCCTGGTAATAAAGAATGTGATGACCAATAGTGGAGACATTCCTGGCAACAAAGTATGTGATGACCAATTGTGGGGAAATTCCTGGTAATAAAGAATGTGATGACCAATAGTGGAGACATTCCTGGCAACAAAGTATGTGATGACCAATTGTGGGGAAATTACTGGCATTAAAGTATGTGATGACCTATTGTGGGGAAATTCCTGGTAATAAAGTATGTGATGACCTATTGTGGGGAAATTACTGGCATTAAAGTATGTGATGACCTATTGTGGGGAAATTCCTGGTAATAAAGTACACAAAATATTGATGTCAATTCTTAAATAAAATGTCTTTGGGGTGCATTGTGTATTCGAGAGCTATTATATTATATGTACATGTAGAGTGTATCACATTAGACAGGCAACCAATTTGATTTGCTGTTTTGAGTTATTTCTTTGTCTGTGTGCCAAAAGGCAGGATGCAAATAATCATTCTAATGCTTGAGCATTTAATTTCCTAAAAGAAATCTTGAAAGATTTCACAAAATTACAAACTCACATTTTTAAAGAAACATTAGGATAGGCTGTCATTAATAATTGCTATAAAGAAAATAAAGTTGTTAGAAATATGCCATTGGGTTCAAACAAATAGGTCTCATTTTGGAGAGAGAGAGATTTTCCTTCTGTCATATCTACTGCTCAAAAGAAGTGTAGATTGACTATAGTCATAATAAATATTCAGATGTTCTTTAACTTCTTTTGAGTAGTATATTCGAGTCAGAAAATGAAATGGCCATGTATTCATAGGGGTCCATTTTGACATGTGAATATATGTGAAATATACTACTCAAAAGAAATTAAAGAACACCTGATTATTTCATATTACTGTAGTTATTCTGTTAGGCCATGACAGATTAACTATGGTAATATGAAAGAATCAGGTGTTCTTAATTTCTTTTGAGTAGTATATATCCTTAATTGTGTTTGTACTGTGTTCAGTATTGTCATATTGAGAAAAAATACAGACATGAAAGATAAAAGTCACATTATTCATTTGTTGTAGGTAAAATTTAAGAAAAGGAAAATTTAGATTTTCAAGTAGTTAGTTTTGAAGAAAAGACCAGAGTAAAAAAAAAAAATCGCACTTATTTTCAAGGTTGAATATTGGTTCCATATCTTAGGTACCGGTAAGAGTCTTTGAATGAAAGAAGTACAAACTGTAAATTGTTCAAAATAATTATACATAATCGATCCAACAATAGGTTTACTTTTGCAAAATGTACAGGCTTATTGTTAGACAGGAAAATGTGCTGGGTATTCTTATTGATAATAAAACAACAAATATTGGTCTTCAGAAATCACCCGTGATAGCAGTACCGAGAGGGGAACATCATTTGAGGATGATTCTGAAAATCTTCCGAAGAGGAGCTCGTCGTTTGTGCCATCAGAGCAGCAGTCGGAGACTCCCCGGAACACTCCCCCTGTTGTATCAAGGAGGAGAGTGTCGCCAGGACAGAACTTCAATGTTGATTCAGACAAAAAGGATTTCCGGGATCGCAAAATGACCACACCTACTTCTGCAGACTTTGACAGATCACATGATCATGGATCACCAAGAGGTCAAACTCCCATCAAGTCGAGACGAATCAGTCCGCAAAGTCCCGGCTTCAGAGAAAACAGGAGTACTCCCAATGAAAATGGCCATGACCTTGACTTTGATGAGAATGGAGACGTGGACTCAATTTCAGGGGAGATAAATCCTCCCGTGGATGACAACACAATACGACTATTTATTGCCTTGTTTGATTATGATCCTCATGTGATGTCACCAAATATGGATGGTGCTGATGAAGAACTGCCCTTCCGTGAAGGTCAAATTATTAAGGTATGTTTTTTAGATTTATCCTCCAAAACTAGCTTCCAGAGATATCGCTTGGGTGAAGAGCATTCGTGACTAACTCGTGTTATTCCGGGACAAGCCAAATAGCGACTCGTGGCCATTTTTACGACTGGGTTCAGTCTAAGCGGAAACCGGCGTAGCTAACAGAATTGTCAACTCATTGCTTAATGAATCATGTTTATTTCCCCCATATATCCTATATATTCCAGATGCTGTTGAATACACATCAGGACTTGCAGTATTATACAGTACATTTGAACACTTTGAAATGTATCTTGGGAATATTTTTATGTGCAAGACATATATAAAATAAAAAATTGTTCCTTAGTGATTCTTTGACCGAAGTAATTGAAGTCAAACGACATTCTGATTGGTCTGATGCATTTGCGCACGTCATCGATAGGGGGACGAGTCTTCTTGCAGGTTACGGAAAGGGAGGATGATTGGGGCGAGGAGATATCGCTACAGTAAATTGCATCACAATGCTTTCAGATGACATCATCAGTTACCATGACGACACAATCAAAAGACATCCCTTATCTCTCTGCCACTGAAGCTGTTCAGCTCTACTTTTTACACTCAATGCACTGGTTGTTACTGTTTACAAACTGAAAAAGTTGGAAGTAAACGGGGAAATAGTATCTCACCCTTGTGTCCTTTGCTATCAAGCTTATCAACAGTCGTGGATAAAAGTTACAACTCCTCAGTGTTCTTATCTGTTCTTGACTTGTTTTGATATATACTCATCGCCAAAAGAAATGCAAACCACAGAGGTGAGGTGAAATGTCGCATCCAAGATTATTCCATTTATATTGTGACATGCATGCACATGTTTGTGTGTGTTGCTGCTTGTACTAGTCCGGACTGATGCCGTTTTATAGGGCTAGCCCACTGAGATACCATGCCGCAGTTTAACATGAATACCCCACTCGGAAACAGTATACTGACTCCGAGCCAACCAGTCCTTGTTTTAGCCCCTTAATGCTGAGCACCAGACAGGGTAACAATAGTATTATCTTTTAACATCTTTTGGTATGACGCGGCTGGGGATCGAACCCCGGACCTTCCGCTCTCCAGGCGGACGCTCTACCACTAGACCACGGAGGCGGTCTCAAACCATAGAAACATAGAGAGAAGTAGGTATGTTAAGAAGAGATGTTTCCAGTGTGTATCACTTTATGACAAAACTAACAATCAGTCAAGTGTAACCACACTTGTTCATTATTCTCATCACGATATGCTGCGCATGATTTCCAAACTTTACAGGCTAATCCTGCATGAGACAAATGGTGCATCTCGAGTCATGGATCTATAACATCACATATGATGCGTTCATGAGCGTCGGTTCACACAAACATAACAGTATGTTCGTTTGTGCATCAAATCTAATATCTCTCGAATATGAGTAATTCGTCAAATATTGATCAACATGTATGGTATTCGCGTTTCTTTGTCAGTGCATATATTTGTTATCCAAGCATTATGGAAAAAGGAACCCAGATTATTGTCTGATGATAATTTATGAATATTTTCTGATTGGATACCCATGGGCATCTTCAAGCTAGACGACCTCGATGTTCTAGTGTGTCTGCCCAGAGAGCAGAAGGTCGATGGTTCAATTGGGGGTGTCGGGGAGCCTTGTGGTTAAAGCGTTTGCTCGCCACGCCGAAGACCCGGGTTCGATTCCCGACATGGTTACAAAGTGTAAAACCCATTTCTGATGTCCCCCATCGTGATATTGCTTGAATATTGTTAAAGCGGCGTAAAATCCAAACCCACTCACTCACTCACTCACTCACTCACTCACTCACTCACTCACTCACTTGGTGGTTCAATCCCTGGCCATGACCAACAGATGTTAAAAGATGGTATTTGTTGTTACCCTGCCTGGTATTTCAAATACTCAAATAATTTGGCATTTTGTAAATTGCCTCAGTAAAGATTTCAGTCATTTTGCACATTGAATGTAACATATATACCTTGCAAGAAAAGGATTTATGTGGGAATGTTACAAAAGCTGTTTGTCGATCATGGTTTACTTAATCCTGTATGTGGTTGCATCTTCAAGACTATAAAATAATTTTGAAAAGAAAATAATTAATCAACCATTTGCCAGATTATTTTCATTGGTCTTTTTATCCCCACACACCTGAGAGCAGGAGAGAATAAATATATAATATCGCTTTTCAAATATCAGAAACATGACTAGATCAATTTCTGCATTGCTGCGGTTTAATTTTTTTGCGAAGAAATTGTTTTCATTCGCTTCAGGTGAAGTCTCTGCTGGTGCGAGTGGGAGAGAAACAGATAATTATTCAAAATGTCACTGTAATAATAGATGTTTAGATAAAACAATACAGACGTAATTAGTTTTTCTTTGTTTTGGAAAAATGGCTAAAAAGGTGATGGGCAGCCTTAAAAACTATCAAACATGTGGAGAGAAACAAATAATTATTCAAAATGTCACTGTTACTGTAGATATTTAGGTAAAAGGTTGCAGACATAATTAAATTTGGTTTAGTTTGGAAAAATGGCTAAAAAAGTAACGGGTAGCCTTAAAATCAGACACATGTGACGTAGTATTTTTAGCTCACCAGGACAGTGTTAGATATAATTTGTGACCTATCTTGTCTGTTAGTGAACTTTCTGATTGTGGCTTTTTGCTCCAGTCAGTTGACATGAAAACTGTAAAAGTTAAAAAATTGTCACTAAGTAGGAAAGTCATTTATTTAAGAAATGAATGACGAGTGGGAGTTATTTACATACAATAAAACACTGCAGGGAGAATAAACCATGAGGGGCGCAGCCCTGGGTGGATTATTCGTTTATGCTTCCTGCAGTTTTTTATTGTACGATAAACAATGACCACGAGTCATTTATTTCTTATATAAGATATCAACCTTTTGTAAAGCCTTTGCAGGATGTCAATAAATTGTACAGGCTTTAAAAACATTCACCCATATTTAAAATAATGATGTCTCCCTGAATAGAATCAGACCTCAGCAATGTCGGACTAATCTATTTTATGTAGAGTGGTGTTAAGTTTGATATATTCTCACAACCGTCACGTCGGTGATCTGCACCTTTTCTCCCAATACTGATCATCATATCTCTCCTACTTTTGGATACAATCGTTTCGCCATTGTGTTCATCTGTGCTGTCCTTCAACATCTATTTGAGACAATTCACTAGACACTTCGTCCAATTTACGACGTCATCAAGTTGCGAGCACATGTTCGAATCTCCAGAAATGACGTCATGATAGAACAATGTTTTATTGTGAAATAAACGTTTCGTTCTTCATTGTTCTTTGCAATTTATCACAGAGCTCTCTTATATAACTATGATACCAGACACTATACACTTTGTCCAATTTATGACGTCATCAAGTTGCGAGTGCATGTTCGAATCTCCAGAAATGACGTCATGATAGAACAATGTTTTATTGTGAAATAAACGTTTCGTTCTTCATTGTTCTTTGCAATTTATCACAGAGCTCTCTTATATAACTATGATACCAGCCAGCTGACACCTCACATACAATGACGATCCGTGTTAGAATCGGTCTCCAGCAACCCATGCTTGTAAGAGGCGACTAGCAGGATCGGGTGGTCAGGCTAGCTGACTTGGTTGATGCATGTCTAACTAACCTTTAAGCACTGAAAAACATTTCAAATATATATATGAATCGTTGGTTTCTATACCAGACCTATCAGCAGTACCAGGCCGAGAAATGCCCTCATTTCTGAAACTAATGACCGCGTTCGATTCCTGGAGTCGTGGACCCGTGAAGATCTGGGTTAGAATAGGTCTTCAGCAACCCATGCTTGCCGTAAAAGGTGTCTATGCTTGTCGTAAAAGGCGACTAACGGGATCGGGTGGTGAGGCTCGCTGATGCATGTCATCGTATCCCACTTGTGTGGATTGATGCTCATGATGTCAATAACTGGATTGTCTGATCCAGATTCGATTATTTACAGTTTGCCGTCTTATAGCTGGAATATTGCTGAGTGTGGTGTTAAACAACAAACAAACAAAACAAAAATCACATGCAATGTACCAGGTGACCTACAGAGCCATGGTGTTATTATTGAGGTATTTCAACTGCTTGGCCAAGAAATACCCAAATTCAATTTATGATTTTTATCAATATAGATATATGGTGAGAAGGATGCCGATGGTTTCTATCGGGGCGAGTGCAATGGCCATTTGGGTTATGTCCCTTGCAACATGGTGTCGGAAATCCATATAGACGATCCCGAACTTATTGACCAACTGCTCAAGGAGAGTCAAGGAAATCCAGTCAACAAGGCTCAGCTGCCACAAGGTGGGTATATGCTTGGTTATAACTGTCACTGGTGTGTTGATTACCAATATTACAGGGGCCCTGGAGGTCCGGGTAGAATATGGTTCCCAGGAATCACTACAGGAGTCAAGCATTGGGTTCTGGGGATTTGACAATGTCACTACTGAAGATACCTTTCGATATTCATAAAAACAAGCACCAGTTGTCCAATGTGACTTGGAAGGTGAAGGTCATTATCAAGGTGTTACAAGCAGTTACAAATAGTTCCGTTGGCTGAGCAAAGTACAGTGTGTACCTACTGAATTCACTCATGGTTTCTTGTCTGCTTTCGGGTTAAGATTAATCTTCAGCAACTCATGTTTGTCTCCTCCTGTTAAGATCTGGGTTAAAATTAGTCTTTGAACAATCCGTGAAGATCCGGGTCAGAATAGGTCTTCAGCAACCATGCTTGTCTCCCTGCATGAAGATTTGGGTTAGAATAGGTCTTCAGCAACCATGCTTGTCTCCCTGCATGAAGATCTGGGTTAGAATAGGTCTTTAGCAACCATGCTTGTCTCCCTGCATGAAGATCTGGGTTAGAATAGGTCTTTAGCAACCATGCTTGTCACCCTGCATGAAGATCCGGGATAGAATAGGTCTTCAGATATCCATGCTTGTCTCCCTGCATGAAGATTTGGGTTAGCATTGGTCTTCAGCAACCATGCTTGTCTCCCTGCATGAAGATCTGGGTTAGAATAGGTCTTCAGCAACCATGCTTGTCTCCCTGCATGAAGATCTGGGTTAGAATAGGTCTTCAGCAACCATGCTTGTCTCCCTGCATGAAGATCCGGGATAGAATAGGTCTTCAGATATCCATGCTTGTCTTCCTGCATGAAGATCTGGGTTAGAATTGGTCTTCAGCCATCCATGCTTGTCTTCCTGCATGAAGATCTGGGTTAGAATTGGTCTTCAGCCATCCATGCTTGTCTCCCTGCATGAAGATCTGGGTTAGAATAGGTCTTCAGCAACCCATGCTTGTCTCCCTGCATGAAGATCTGGGTTAGAATAGGTCTTCAGCAATCCATGCTTGTCTCCCTGTATGAAGATCTGGGTTAGAATAGGTCTTCAGCCATCCATGCTTGTCTTCCTGCATGAAGATCTGGGTTAGAATTGGTCTTCAGTAATCCATGCTTGTCTCCCTCCATGAAGATCTGGGTTAGAATTGGTCTTAAGCAACCCATGCTTGTCAACCTGCATGAAAATCTGGGTTAGAATATGTTTCAGCCATCCATGCTTGTCTCCCTGCATGAAGATCTGGGTTAGAATATGTATCAGCCATCCATGCTTGTCTCCCTGCATGAAGATCTGGGTTAGAATAGGTCTTCAGCAATCCATGCTTGTCTCCCTGTATGAAGATCTGGGTAAGAATAGGTCTTCAGCCATCCATGCTTGTCTCCCTGTATGAAGATCTGGGTTAAAATAGGTCTTCAGCCATTCATGCTTGTGATAAGAGGCAACTAACGGGATTGGGTGGTCAGGCTCCCTGTGAATATTGAAAAACAAAGATGATCAGTCCATTTCCACTCCCTCATTTCCACTGTTGTTTTGTCAGACAAAGATTATCATCCAAAGATAGAGACGTCAAGTCACCGGACACTTAACGGCCTTCCCCCGATCCTCCCGGACGAAGTTGGCAGGAGGATGATAGCCGTATATGACTACGACCCCCAGGAGTTATCACCTAATGTGGATTCAGAGGTAACGTAGCCATAGAGAAGGATTCATATATAACCCAGTAACAACATTATTGTTGTTGTTGTTGTTGTTATTATTATGGTACGACCCAGAATATGTAGAAGGCTTCATGGAAAATGATAAATACAAAATTCTTTGGAATAGGCCCATTTACTGCCTCATACGTATCCAGGCCAACAAACCTGATCTTGTCCTTTTTGATAGATCCAATGAAATCATTTATATCATTGAATTTTTTCTGTCCCCTTTGACACTAAAGTGATTGACAAAATTGAGGAAAAAAATGGCAAATATGCGGACCTCGCTTTCAAAATGTCCCCCTTGCATCCCAAGTACCAAGTTGTCCGACTCAACATTGTTCTCGGTGCCTTAGGTTTGGTACCTCCCAATCTGTTCACTGACATTGGGAGAGTACCCGGGTTTGCTACCAGGAATACAGCCCTTCTGACAATCTGGGTAATGCAGAAGGCTGCAGTGTTGGGGAGTCTTTACATTCTCTGAAAAGTTTTGGGTGGGTTTGACTAGGCAGATCTTCCTCGGAGTAGTCCCATTCGCTGTCTGGGCTGCATGTAGAGGGGGCAGGGGCCCTGAGCTGATGATGAACCTGACTGTGCCAGAATCACCCAAACCCTCTTTGCTGCATTTATCTGAATAATAATAATCATAATAATTATAATAATATTAATGCCAACAACAATGGGCATTTGTTGTGGGCCAAATCCACCATGTTTTGCATGCCCGTAGCACACAATAAATGCACTGCACGTTCATTTCCAAATTGTAAACACTGACAACTGTATTTCATCACAACGTTTACCCAGGATACAAACACAAATTCCAACCTGGCTATTCAGTCCTCTCTCCTGTGACTTTGTTTCCAGCTCGAGCTGACTTTCAAAGCCGGTGACATCATAACAGTGTATGGCGAAATGGACGAAGATGGGTTCTTTCGGGGCGAAATGGACACCCGTCGTGGATTTGTGCCGTCCAACTTCCTTCAGGAGGCTACGGGACCACTCTCGGATGACGAGGCGCTGGAGAGTGCCAGCATGGTCTCGCCGTCTAGGTCAGGCGAGAGTATTAGCGCACTGTCTCGGAATTCAGACGGAATTGCAAATGTAGGTGCCTCACTTGCAGACATGCATGTGGAAACCCCTTATGGATCTGACAGTGCTGGTAAAATGCTTGCTCGGTAGAAATGCACGTGTTTTTTCGTTTTTATTTGGGTGGCCATTCTACAGCTAATTTCTGTTGCAGTATTTCCTAATCTCTTTTGAGTTGGATTTGGTTGATTTTTAAAAGCAGAGGGGATATTATTTTTTTTCAATTTTCAATTACCATTTTTCTAGAATCATTAATGTTTCTACACTGCTAAAAACAGTTAAGCGCCGCCCGATTCTGTCATATTACTGTTATTACTCTCATGCCGTTACACATAAACTTCACTAATATGAAAGAATTGGGTGGTTCTTGACATTTTTTTATTAGTACAGTTATATTAAATTTTTTTTTTTTCAATTATGAATGTTTGGAATTAGTTTTTTGACAAAAAAATTGAAGGGAAAGTTGAAAAGTAGTATTAAAAGGAGTAATAACTACTACATGCATGTGTTTCTTTTTCATAGAAATATATATTTTTCAAATTAGAATTTTGTTTAAGTTTAATAAATTGCACACTCATAATGGTCTGTTCTACTTGTCACATCAGCACAGTCACACACTAATCATACGATAAGGCAGTGTTCCGCTAAGACAAGTCCCTTCTTACACTGAGAAATAATGAGTGCCTAAAGCATGTAGACATTCATAAGATGTTATGCTAAGATCCCAAGTGGAACACGTCCCATCAGGAATCTCTAAGTTCTAAAACAGTCAGACTAAGCACACTTTTACATCATCTTATGATGATTGTAGAGCTATAGCAAGGCCTCTGTTCACAAAGTGATCAAAGAATCTCAGAACAACAGTCGGACATAATGTAATGATCAAGAACCAATCTGATTAAAATCAGATCTTAATTCTCGCTACTGCTAAACAAAGATCTGAGGACATCCCATTAGGGGTCAAGTCAGAACGACCAATCAGAGCATCGCTTACCAGATTATGAAAGTGACAGTCGGAATGTGATTTCTAATCATGCAACCTCGAAAACTTTAACTATGAACGATAGTTACGGGTTTAACGACTGAATCAATACAATCTAGACCATCTGTTAGCCATTCCAGAATGTTTTTTTGTTCAGGTTTCAAATATGTAATCGAGAATTTGCCAAAATATGTTCGAAGCGTAGTCGCCAATTAGAATTTAGTGCCCTAAAGCACGAGAAAGCTGCCTTCTGATTGGTCATTCCATTGGTTGGTCAAAGTTTGCGCAAGGTCGGTCTGACGTGACCCGTAATGGGATGTCCTCAGATATTTGTTTAGCGGTAGCGAGAACTAAGATCTGATTTTAATGAGATTGGATGAAAAACAGAATGTCAAACACTATTTCACCTCACCTCATCTCGCCTCACCTCACCTGAGGACAATTTGTAGACTCAATTGTCACTCGCTATGACCATCACAACCATTGTTGTCACACTAAGATGGATTCCCTGATCATCAAACCCATCTTAGCACGGAGCTATGGCTCAAT